>NC_134480.1:8924712-9514331 GCF_964194025.1 Convolutriloba macropyga | reverse complement strand
AAAGTCTTTGTATGGAGGCCTATTGCTATTTCGGATAACAAATTTTGAACAGGAAAAATTAATTGTACACTGAAAAAAAGCAGAAAATCATAAGAATACAGTTTATCCTTTTTACAAAATCATGGTATATATTTTATTTCCAGTCAGATTCTCTCGATAGGTAAACTGGGGCTAAAACACGCTCGTGCAAGTTTTGTAATGGCATAGGTTATAATGCAATGTATGCAAAGTCGAAAATTGACTTTCAATAACTTTTGGCTTTTTCAAACTTGCAACTTTGGTGTTTTCAGCAATGTTACGTGCCTCCGCAGAAGTCGTTTTGAAATTTTGACCAAACATTTAGAATTCTATTCATTTATGGATAATGATAAACGTCAGAATTTTTTAATGAGTTCAAGCAGAGTCACGTAACATAGAGGTACAAAATCATAGAGCGTTTATGTTTCAGATTTTTCTTCATTCAGATTCGCTGAATAGTCTATTCTTGGAGCATTATTTGTGCATATTAAAAAGGAATGCACTCTTTGGTCTTCTCACAAAAAGCACCATAATCGCAATCCCAGTCTACTTCGCAACTAAAGTATCCCCTATCGTTTGGGCGCTCAAATCTTTCCTGCACAACATTCGGAGAGAATAACCGTTCAGCTAGATTCTTTGCTGCTACCCGCCTTCTTGACACATCGGCTGATTGGTCACCACCGCAATTAGGAGAGTTATGAGCAAAGCTTGTCGAAGCATGTCGGATTCTTTTCTGAAACAAAGAGATTTAGATCAGGAACCTGAAAAAATGGGGGATCTCTTATGCTTTGGTGTTTCCCCCAGTTTACTGGGCATATATCCCGGGGGGGGGGGGGGGTCCCTGAGCCGCAACTTAAAGCGCATCGATAGGGCAACTGAAATTTTTTATGATGTTTCTTTCAACCTTGAATTTTTTTCGGGACTGGTCCCAACAGCATATGAGAGGAAGATAACGTAGAACAGACGCTTTTAGCGACATTAGTTTATCTGGATTTTACATTAACATAAATAATAATGTATTTAAAGATGTGTTTTAATGGGTAGAGCAAATGCAAGGATGGAGATTGTTTATTAGGTATTAGTACAAGAGACTTTGTTGAAATTATCTCTTTATGTGTTAGAAAAGTTTGTCAATCGTCAAAAGTTGGATGAAAATTTGACACTCAAAGTTTTGTATTAACTCTTAAAATATGGCTCCTAGTTCACAATATGTCGTTTTCAAACCTAACAAAATCGTCGGTTTGTTTGGTTTTAGCTTTAAAAAAGAAAAAAGACCTCACATTTTTTTCACATGGGGAAACTTACAAACAAAATTGGTTTCATTTGAACAAATTCTTGATCCGATTCAAATCCACTATCTTGTTATATATATTACAAGTTATATACACTATCTTGAAAAAATTCGTTGACTCTTATACAAACTTAATTATTCATTTTTTTCTGCAAATTAGGACCTTGTGAATCAATCCAGGACAAGATTGCATTCCGCTAGATGTTCTAATGAAGCGTGTTGAAATGAAGTTAACTGGACTGTGATATAGGAACTTTAAGAATTTTTTTAAGAATTTAATTCTAAGATCTCTAATTTTCTCCTACTTCTTACGATGAAAGCACACATCTATCTCTCAATCTAACATCCATTGAAGCTTTTAAAATTTGCTTATAAGCTATGAAAAAATGTTGCAGTTGAGAAGAAGGAAGACTTTGTGATATTTTTGTCAGAGCTTATTTATTAGAATTGTAATCAATTTAGAATGGATGAATTTTTTTAATTGACTTGAAAGCTTAGGTATCTGCAACTCGCGTGGGGTTATGCAGAATATTCTTTTAACTGCTAAAAAGTAGGTAGTGGTCATTCAGATTTCTAAAAAACATCGTTTGCTGCTAATGTAGTTTAGAAAGCATCAACTAAAAATCAGTTTAATTTCTTTTGATTTGTTATAATGTAATGGGAGCCTAACATGTAAAATTTTATCAAAAACAACTAGTGAAAATTTTGACTTTCGTCATTTCTCAGTAAAAAAAAAACAAAAAAGAAAATTATTTCAACCTCAATATAAATTAAAAAAGCGCCTGTTTCAAAGTCACGCGATCAGTTGCAGCAATAGCTAAGAGCATTCTGGTTAAATCTTGTTAATGGTCGTCATACAGATTCAAAAAATTAATTTTTGCAAACAAATCAGTTGTTCTCTGTTCTTCAAGTTTTAGGAAAAGCAATTTTTTAATAGAAAAGAAAAAGAGAAATATTGATACTTCTTCTGAGGAAGACTTTGATTATTTTACTTAATTTAATGAAACCAAATTTGGCCTTGAAAAACCTTTATTACCGGGAGACCAGTTAAGCATAGTTATCAATTAATCAGAGAATCTCGTAGTAAATTTTTCCAGGACACTATTAGAAGAAGCTGAATTAAAAGCTGTTACAGCAATTCAAGGAGGAGTCACTATTCTAGTTCTACTCCAGAATGAATAAATTCTACTTCGGAATAAGCTCAGATTGTTAGATCTGATTTGGAAGGGTCTCAAGAACTGACCACTTTCTCACTTCGTCACTTCTTTTGATAATCGGTGTTACATGGGCCAACTTCAAAGTTAAGAGAAAAACTTTTTTCAGCAATATTTAGTTAGCGCAAATAACATATTCGAAATGCACTCGTAATGTTATTTTGCACAATTTGACCGAAAAAGTTTTTTATCTAGATGCCGGGTTACTGAGTAGACCACCAACACATCAAAATTTGTTTCTTAGTGTACTGAATGTTTTTTTCCATAGGGTAGCTTTGACAAATAATGAAATATAACTGGAAACAATCAGACTAATTCGAACTCTATTCAATGGGCAAACGTTTTAATGGGCTGTTTATTATTATCTGAATGAGTTTTTGAAAACTTCAACGCAAAAATCGTTTTGTATCTCAAAATTTTGGAAAATTTTAATGCAGTATTATCATTTGTGTCCAACTTTATAAAGCGCATTTGTGAAACGCTTTAGCTCTTTTTTGGCAGGGAACAATCATTTCATTTTTGCGTAGTTTAAAACGTTACATCAAATTCCATTTTGAAGCCAGCATGGCATTAGAGCTAAAAATAGTAATAATTTTTTGACCCAAGTTTTCGCTTTCGTGTCCTGATCCTCATTAAAATTCAGCTGAAAACACCTGGAATGTTTCCACGTAGAACGAGCCGAAAACAGAGTTTGGTTTGCTTTTTTTCAAAAAAAAACGAAAACTCCGTTCTTTAGTTTGCATAATAAAAAAATCTTTGTCACCAATTTTCGTTCATATGATGCAGAAAACTTACCAAAGAGCGGGATAGAAATATGTAATCTTTAATTGAAAATTAATAATTAAATTTATGTTATGGAATTAAGAAAAAGCAACAGTGATTCGCTAAAAATATATTCTTACCTTTTTGGCCAATGAATTAACTTCTGCTTGATATTAAGAATAGTGCTACAAGTTTTTCAGCAGTTTTGTTTTAAAACGAGCAATATGTCTCCACTTTTACTTTCATAGTGCTCATTTTTTCATGCACTATGGTTTCATTTTTTCTGATTGGATAAATTAAGTACGCAAATTTTAGTTTGAACTAATTTTTTGATAAAAAACCAGTTTACTCTCTTTTGATTTTTCAAATAAAGTAATGATAGCTTAACATGAATATATTACAGGGATCACTTCTTAAGCATTGTAAAAATCTTCATTTTTCAGTATAAAATCAGCAAAAACTTTAACTCAAACTCAATAAAAAAATATACGAAGTAATTATTTTGTCGCACTTGGTTCAGTTGTAGCAACTTTTGATGCCAGCATTTCTCCATATTGCCACGAAATTTCTAGTAAAAAACTGTTTTTGGTCGTGATGCAGATTCAGTATGTGATGTGTGCAAATGAATCAACTGTTCTCTGTTCTTTAAATTTTAGGAAACACACTTATCTCACCGAAGAGAAAAAACTTTGATGCTTTCCCTGATAGACTTCAATTATTTGACTCGCTTAAAAAAATTGGGTTTCAAATGCAGTCAATTAGTTGAACACAAATTAAGCATAGTTTTCACTTGATAAGAACAACTTTTTTAAGAGAAAAAACCTTGTTGAGAAAAAAATTTGGTCGTGCAAATATTACGTGAATCGGAGTCAAAACTGTTACAAGATTCCAAGAAAAAGTCCCTGTTCTAGTTCTGCTGACCACAATTTTTAGAAAACTGATAATCTTTTTGAAAACAGGCGATACATGGGCTCAAGAGTAAAAACCGTTTTGCATATTTAGTTCGCGCAAATTGCGAATGCACTCGCATTGCTATTTTGCAGTTTGATCGAGAAAAAATTGATGCCGGATACCGACGAATTAGTAACTAGACCAACAACAGAGTTTTCAGTTTTCGCGTTGTTTTAAAATTTTACTTTGAAACATTACATCAATTTCCATTCCTTTTGAAGCCAGCATGATATTGGTGTTAAAATTAGAAGTATTTTTTAATTCTGGCTTCGGCTTTCGCTTTTTTGATCCCTTTTTGAATTAAGCTGTAAATACTTGAAATGTTTCATGTGAAAACCAGCTGCAAACAGATTTTTGTTGGCAGTTTTTCAAGAAAAAATATAAATCTACTCCAACGGTTACATTGTCAGATCTTGCAGTAATCTTGCAAATAATATTTATCTTGCAAGATGCAAGATCCGTAAGATTATCCTACAAAAATTTTGCAGGATTTTGCAAGACAGTTTTTTATTTGAAGCCATTCAGAAAAAGTGATATTACGTTTTGCGTAGCGGTAAAATAACGTTTTTGTTTGATTGATTAATTATATGTCCAAAATTGTAAAGGATCGCTTTTGTTAGCCGTCCAATCGTTTTGAGAGTTGTTCTATAGCGGATAAGCACTCGTACCAAACTTAGCACATAGCGAAAAAGCGAAAAAAAGAAGTTCAATTTTTTTCCTTCAGTCATTTTCTCTCTCTTTGATCTAAACAGCGGTTATCTTGCTGGAGTCTTTCAAGATGAACGGTTATTTTGCAAGAATCTTGCAAATCGGAAAATTATCTTGCAAGATCTTGCCGGATAACCGTCCGATTTTGACTGGGGTTCATTAGTTTGCAAAAAAATCTTGGATACCAATTTTTGTCAATTTGATGCTTGAAACTTACCAAAGAAACCGATCGAATTATGTAACTTTTAATTTATAGACAATGAATTTTTTTGTTGTGGAATTATGAAAAAGCAAAGTGAATTGGTAAGAAAATTGTTCTAACCTTTTGGGCCAACGAACAAATTTTTGCTTGATTTCAAGAGAATTGTACAAGTTCTTTCAGCAGTTTTATATTAAAATGAAGAAAAGGGCTCCGATTTTACTTTTATAGTTCTCATTTTTTCATGCACTATGGTTTCATTTTCTCTGATTGGATAAATTAAGTACGCAAAACTTAGTTTGAACTAATTTCTTGATATCGCTTTTGTTGTAAAATGCTACTTATAGCGTGTTATCTGTTCAGTTTTGAATACTTCATAGTTTTTTCTAAAAAATAGTTTGGTAAATCTGTGTGTTATGTTCATTGTATGAGCCCTTGCTCATAATCAAAAGAATTTGTTTGTCTGATGAAGCTGAAGCTGATATTCTATGATGAAAGTAACTGCTTAAACTGTTCGAACCAAAAATCATTTTAAAACACTCTCGGAATAAGTTCAAAGTTTGCATTTTGTCTGGCATTTTGGCGACTGTATCTCGGATTCCCATCAAAACTGAACTAAATTAATTGTGAACTGAATTTTCTGCGAGGTTGTTTCTGATATGGTAGAAAAAAATGCATGAGTAAAATAAGAGTAAAGGCTAGTGGCTCATGGTAAGCAAACCGGGCCGAGAGCAAGCTGGTTATGAATTTGAATCCCTATGTTCTAAAATAACAAAAAGTTGCTTTGTAAGATTAAAAATTCCCTAAAAACAAGATCGAAACAAACGGTCAATCAATGAACACAGCAATCTAATTCAAGAGCATTTAATGAAGGTCCACGCCAATAAATGTGCTGTTTCGAGGAACTAGTTGGAGCTGAATTTCTCTAAATTTCCATGGTCTAAGTGATTTTCTGGAGTTTTTTTATTTATCAAAAACATCGATGTTATAAATTGTGAACATAGTTTCAATTATAGCTATGAGTTGTCGTTGACCTGCCGAATACGTCTGTTGGTACTAAGTTTGCAATTTTGTGACAGCTGAAATTTAAAAAAAAATCCGAAATACTAAAGCTTTTGAGGCGCTGTCCCAACTTGAGGAACCTTGGGGTTATGAAAATGATTGTTTAATGAGCGTGGTTTACACATAGCCATCAACTCTTGGCGAACACTGGGACTAGATCCGGTTGCTTCCTAGGAACATTGTGAGAAAAAAAACACTAAAAGCGCAGCTTGTGTGCTTTTCTTTTTAATATATTTGAGACAAGAACGTCTAAACCGCGAAAACTTGAAATCATATGATTAGCTGTAACATAGGGCATCTAGATAGCGGAACTCGAGACACATTCATTAAGAGTAGCACAATTAAAAATGCGGAGGTTGGAGTTCTTAAGGGGTGTCCTTCGAGCCGGGCTTCTTTTCTCTAGCCAACCCAGGATGAAGTCCGTGACCCAAGACAGGTATTGGCCAGACCGACTTGGGTCGCGGACAGGGGGGTCCAGTGCGACCGCCCCTAATGGTCTGGAAAAAAATTGGGTCGCGCTTTCCGTCTGGCCAATGGCAATTTCGGTCTGTTCGGTCTGGCCAATACCCATATTTCGGTCTGTTCGGTCTGGCCAATACCCTTATTTCGATCTGTTCCGTCTGATCAATACCCATTTTTCGGTCTGTTCGGTCTGGCCAATACCCTTATTTTGGTCTGTTCGGTCTGGCCAATATTCTTATTTCGGTCTGTCCGGTCTGGCCAACACCCTTGTGTTAGCTTCTGCATGGGCCTTTTTAGCTTCTTTTAAGACTAGAGCCGGTGCATTACTGTTCTTCATAAGGAGCGCACCTGACTTAGTCGCCAAAGATAAAAACAAAGACTCTAAATAGCTAAGACTAATGCGCGAAGGGTACGTTCAAAAAGTAGAGCTTCTTGTCGAGCTATGTCAAGCTTACCTTATGCACATTTTACATTAGATTCTTCTCTTTCAACCTTCTAACCGGCGTAAGATGCAATAATGACAGCTGATGGAGCAATTAGAATGGCGCATATATTCTAAAGTTTCCTAGAAATTAGGAAGCGAAACTGAGTTGCTAGGCTTGATGAGCTTACTCCGAAAGAAGAATATGAGTACCTTTTGATAAGACTAGAGACTGGCGTAACAAATGGGCGCTACACGGGGCATCGAGGTACCTGAATAAGTTGCCTGAACAACATAGTTCATTTTCTGGCACTGGGAAAATCTTGGTTCACAACCGATCCTTGTTATTGAAATCAGTTCAGTTTGAATCATCAATTGAAACCCACTAGCTACCATCTTGGATAAATATTTCAGTTATTTATCCTGTATTCGCTCCGAATTTTATTTTCATGCCGCTGATTTACATTCCATACGACAAGAAATAAAATTGTGAGCTCCCCTAACATTGGACGGCGGTGAATGCGGTGAAAAAAACTTTATCGCCTGGTAGTAAGTGGTGAAATGTGGCGAATTTCTGTAAGTTCACCGCTTACTCTCGCGGTGAACTTACATAATTTCACCGCATTCACCGCAAAATTATGTACAAAATTTGCGGTGAAAAAAACTTTTCACCGCTTATCTTACCTATTTTTCCTATTTTTTCTCGACCCGGGCATCAAAAACCGATCAGAATTTGTTGTGGGTGACACTGTATTTTACGAACACTCCCCATCAAACGGGTGAGACAAAGAATTACATAGTTCAAATCGAGGTACCGCAGAACGGCCACAAATCACTGAAAACAGTTTAAACACACACAAAAGTGATGATGTCATCAAAGCTTACATTCAATTTTCTATGCTAGTTGGTTTCTTACGATTATAAGATTGAAATGTCTTTATTTGGAACTGAATTGAATTCATTTGGTTATTCAATGAACGCTGTTTCAATTTATCGAGCGACAGATAACAGACTCAGAAAAATTTGTTCTAGGCATTCTCTTTTTCATTTTGTTTCCAATTTAGATCTCCAGGACTTTAACATGCATTTTAGTGATCTTTTGAGTGTTTCGCCCCGTTATAGCCCCTTAGCTTAGTGGTCATATAATGTATAGCCCCCCCCCCAATCCTGGTAAGCATACAATAATGAGGGAGCGACTATAATTTTGTGGGGTGGGGGCTATAAAGATTTAAGCTCTGGCCCGGACCAAACTCCAAGTCAATATCAATACTAGGCAAGTCTAAATCCAAGTCTTACTTCGTTTCCCAGTACTGGACAAATCTAAATACAAGTCTTACATGTCTGGCGAGTCTTAACGAAGACTTGGATAGCAAAACAAAACCAACTTTTTCAAAAAACTTAGTTTAAAAATTTTCAATTTTGAAAACTTCTGTAACGTGCCGAGATTTCGCGGTTTATTTTCAGCCACCTCCACGGGGTCTTCAAAATTGATACCAAAGTGGTACCCAATTATACCAAACAGTACTGTGGGACCCCGGGGTCACAATGTGTTATTTCAGGCAGTTAGGGTCCGTTTTCAGCCGATTTTCATACGTTTCAGCGCGTTTTTTAGCCAGAAATTAACAAAAACTGACATGAATGGAAGAATATTTCAGATCTTGTGATTTTTTCTGGAGTTTCTAATCGAGGAAAAATGTAAAAAAAAAGACCGCTGTAAAGCTAGTCATGCTGACCCGGGGCCCCATAATCCAAAATATCGAGCCAATGGCAGGATACGATCGGAATCAGTCCCGTAATAAATCACGGTCTTGATCTGGCAACATGATGAAATTGGGCATAATTCGGAAACTGCTGCTACTTTTGGCGTTTTTGGCACCTCTTTCTGGCTAATTTTGACGTTTTGCGGACCGATTTTACAATTGCCCAGTCTTAGATCAGACTTAGATCCTGACTTACTAAGTCCCAGCCCACACTTGAGTTTAGACTGCCTGTAAAAAGCCAAAGGATAAAAATTTTGAATCAGTAAAGAATTTAGGCTTGTAATTGGACGCGCTCAGTACTGAAAGTGACACGGCCTGAGGCCGTGGCCCCTTAGGTTACTGATGTTTTGTCCATGGAAAAAGGTGACGTCACTATTATATTGTGCCCAGTGCCCTCAAATTGAGAGTCGGTAGATTTCTGATCAGCAGAGTCAACCCTGATGTCATCAAGTTCCAAGCATGTCTATCAAAAGTGTTATTTCGCGGACTTATAAAGGCGTCCTCCACGATTTTCCAGAATTCGGCCGTCAACAGTGTGTCCTTCATGATATGAGGATACTTGCAATTGAGAATCCTGCGTCCTTCTACGCCGATACTTGCGTTCCCGTTCAGACTGAGCAGATGAACCGACAATCGTTTCCTCATGGAGGGGTTCCAAGAGAAGTTCGACCCTCTCGGGTTTTGGGCCGAGTAGCGTGTCAAGAATAATGTTTTTCTTGGCGATCAAGGCTAAATTATACTGAACCCTCCACTTCTCCCATCATAGAGGTGGATCCGGTGTCGGCTTCTCGATTCCGAGACGTGTCTTTTTGTTGTGTGGCTGCGCCATGTCGTGCTCTACTTAAATGATGTTGGTTTCTGCTACGCGGGAGCGTGTTTCTAATTTTGATTGGTGATTCGCGGGTCCAAATCACAACTAAGTTTTATGCTCAATCTTGCGGAGCGAAGTCAAAGAGAGAGAAGCAACTGAATTTGAATTAGGAAACTGAGAACAGTAACTCAAATAGAAAAAATGTGATCAGATGATCAGACGTGTCTGATTACGAGGCGTGATACAATAGACAAGATGAAAAAAACTAAATTGAAGCGGAAAACAGGAAATGAATAAATGAAGATGAAGTATGAATGGAGGACAAACTGAAATGATTTAAATTATAGCGTCGTACTAAGTTTTACAGCTCTAAATAAATTTTAAAAAAGATGAATACAGGTATAAAACACCGTTTGAAACCTTTTCAGTAATTTTATTTATACAATTATTTCTAATAGACAGTCTGAAATGTCTTCTTAAGTAGAATTATTTCCTGTCTTTGAAAATTCTTCATTACAATACTCGCACCCACCATTTTCTATAATTTCTTGTTTTTTATTGTCATTGACGAAGCCGCTTTTCACTTCTACAGCAACACTACCAAATTGTGCATCAACTTCATTAGGAAACCTGCTTCGCAGATCATTAGGACAATTTTTGTTTTCATCTAGGATACTCATTTTTATACGCAGAATTTTAGAAATTATATTTTATTTTGTTGAAATCTAAAATGAGTACTAAAAGCAATATATAAAAAGATGAAGCCTGGTGTTGCAGTTCTGGTGATTGTCCAATTAAAATTTTCAAATGCTTTGTATGTAATGAAACAATAGCCATCAGAGATCGATTTGATCATTTAAACATTTATTATAAAAACACTCTTCATTACCTAGACCGTCTAGCGGTTTTTGAGCAAAAATTTCACAAAATTGGACTTAATTGGAAGCATATTTCAGATCCTGTGATTATTTTTGGAGTTTCTAATTGAGGAAAAATGTAAAAAAAGACCACTGTAAAGTCAACCATGCTGTCCCGGGCCCCATACCCATAATCCAAAATTTTGTTCCAATGGCAGGTTATAATCAGAATCAGTCCCGGAATAAATCACGGTCCCGATCTGGCAACATGATAAAATTGGGCATAATTCGGAAACTATGGCTATTTTTGGTATTTTCTGGACCTATATCTGGCTAATTTTTGGCTAATTTTGACGTTTTGCGGACCGATTTTACAATTGCCAAGTCGTAGATCAGACATAGATCCACACTTACTAAGTCCCAGCCCATACTTGAGTTTAGACTGCCTGTAAAAAAAAAGATAATAATTTTGAATCAGTAATGAACTTAGACTTGTAACTGGACGCGCTCAGTACTGAAATTTACATGGCCTGAGGCCGTGGCCCCTTAGGTTACTGATGTTTTGTCCATGGAAAAAGGTGATGCCACTATTATATTGTGCCCAGTGCCCTCAAATTGAGAGTCGGTAGATTTCTGATCAGCAGAGTCAGTCCTGATGTCATCAAGTTCCAAGCATGTCTATCAAAATTGTTATTTCGCGGTCTTATAAAGGCGTCCTCCACGATTTTCCAGAATTCGGCCGTCAACAGTGTGTCCTTCATGATATGAGGATATTTGCAATTGAGAATCCTGCGTCCTTCTACGCCGATACTTGCGTTCCCGTTCAGACTGAGCAGATGAACCGACAATCGTTTCCTCATGGAGGGGTTCCAAGAGAAGTTCGACCCTCTCGGGTTTTGGGCCGAGTAGCGTGTCAAGAATAATGTTTTTCTTGGCGATCAAGGCTAAATTATACTGAACCTTCCCCTTCTCCCATCATAGAGGTGGATCCGGTGTCGGCTTGTACAAAAGTGCGTCGATTCGAAAAGGTTTCTTTTTCTTGTGCGTCTGCGCCATGTCGTGCTCTACTTAAATGATGTAGGTTTCTGCTGAGCGGGAGCGTGTTTCTATTTTCGATTGGTCATTCGCGGGGCGAAATCAGAACTAAGTTGTATGCCTAGTCTTGTGGCGCAAAGTCAAAGAGAGAACCAACTAAATTTGAGTTAGGAAACAGCGACAAATAACTCAAATGGATTAAAAAAATGTCATAAGATGATCAGACGTGTCTGATCACGAGGCGTGAAACAATAGACAAAATGAAATAAACTAAATTGAAGCGGGCAACTTGAAATGAATAAATGAAGATGAAGTGTGAATGGAGGGCAAACTAAAATGATCTTAATTATAGCGTTGTATTAAGTTTTACAGCTCTAAATAAATTTTTAAAAGGATGAATACAGGTATAAGACGCAGTTTGAAACCTTTTCAGTAACTTCATTTATACAATTATTTCTAATAGACAGTCTTCTTATGTTGAATTGTTTCATGTCTTTGGAAGTTGTTCATTACAATACTCACACCCACGATTTTCTATACTTTCTTGTTTCTTATCGTCATTGACGGAACCCGTTTTCATTTCTACAGCACCACTACCAAATTATGCGTCAACTTTATCAGGGAGCCTGCTTCACAGATCATTTGGAAGGTTTTCGTTTTCATCTAGGATACTCATTTTTATAGGCCAAATATTGGAAATAATGTTTATAATTGTTCAAATCTAAAATGAGAACTAAAAACAGAAAAAAGATAAAGATGAAGCCTGGTGTTGCAGTTGTGGTAATTGTCCTATTAAGTTTTTCACATGCTTTGTATGTAGTGAAACAATAGCAATCAGAAATCGATTTTATCATTTAAATATTCATCATAATAAATTTATTCATTATCTAACATACAGAATGTGGAGTTTAAATAAACATGTTTCTCACTTTTGTATTTTAACGTTACAGATGTTTATTATGTGTTCATCTTCATAGAAATCGATTTGCACAAACTAAAGATCAAATCAAAGCTTATGCTGAGAGACTGAATATTATAATTTGATTATGTAAAAAAAGAGCAAATAAGAAACACCGATGGGCTTAATTTAAATAATGAAAGAAAACAGAAGAAACAAATTAGTAGGGAAACTAAGAAAACAGGAATTTTAAGGCGAAAAAAAGTAATTCGATTCTATAACTCAACCTAAAATTACTAACAATGGAAAGATTCTGGCACTGCGCACACAAATTTTGAGAGCCTTGAAAGGGCAAATTGCAGAGTTAGAGAAACAAACTAAACCTTTCAGTGAAACTGCTTCTAAGATTGATGAAGCTGCTTCTCGGATTGAAAATAACGCTTTAACACTAAGGGAACTAAAATCTCAACGTCTTCAAGAGAGTATAATTATAGTTGATAAAGACATATAAAGACACAACTAAGAACATTCTACATTCATGGGTGCTCAGCCTAATCCACAATAAAAGTTAAATCTCAAGAATTTAGCTAACGGTTTATATGAAACGAATGTTGTTGATGTATCTCTAGTACAATACGGTTTTACAGTTAGACATAAGGCCTATGATTTTTCGAACAATATTAATAATTTTCTTACCAATCCAAATATAATCTATGTGGACATTGAAGATGAGGATGAGAAGAAAGAAAATAGGAAGTCGTTTTTGGATGTTGGACATGATACAGGCTCAGGTGATAAGAAAAGGAGTAAATTCAGAACAAAAAAGGGCATATTAGAGATCAGAAGGGACGAAAATCCTGGGTAAGCTCTTACTGAGTTGGACCCCAATAATATAGTAGAAAGACTAGAGCTACATAATCTAGAAACAAAGGCGGGACATGATGGTTCATATGATGAAAGTTTAAATATATCTAAACAACCATTATCTATGAATCTATTTGTCAAGAGCAGCCAATTAATTTTGCTTTTAATTATGTTAATTAGGCGTGCTCATAGCTATGTTGATTACTGAACTTGGTCAAAGCGGTTAGACAAAGCCTCAACTATGGAAACCACGACCAAAGCTAAACAAGAACTATTGGCTAAGAACGTCTTTAAAAGAGAAATATTAGCAAAGTTTAAAAAAGAAAAAATGATACCTTTATGCAAAGAAGAAATTTGGTCAGCTGTTTTGATTGATAGGTAGTCTTTGTATAATGTCGTCTTTGTTGAGTAAGTATAACGATAATTTCAAGTTTATATAACTAACTGCTGGAAATTGAAGCAAAAGAAATTGAAGCTAGTGGTCTAATGAAAGCTATTGACCCCAACAATTTAAAAGAAAGACTAGAACTACTTATGTTAGAAACAAAAGCTGGTCATGAAAGTATGTATGATGAATTGTTAAGTATATTTAAACAGCTTTTATCTACAAATATTATTAGTCAAGAACAACTAGATAATTTATATCTTGATTAATTATGACATAAGAACAAAACTCCCGCCCCGCGGATGAAAACGCCCACAACTACGTTGGTGAATGAAGCTTCTATAAAGCAGAGAGTTAAACCCACAACTACAACTAAAGCAAAACAACAACTATTAACTAAAGAAGTATTTAGTTAATAACAAAATGTAAAAGAGAAAAAATTATTCCACTATATAAACATGAAACTTGGTCAACTTATTCAATTGATAAATTTTCTTTAAATAAGTATAATAATAATAGTAAAATTATATTAACTGTCATAGATATACCAAATATGCATGGGCTATATCACTAAAAATGAATTTGGTATAAATATAACTAATGCTTTTAAAACAATTCTACGACAAGTTCCACGGACAATACCAGAAAAGTTATGAGTTGATAGAGGTAGTGTGTTTTATAATAAAACATTTAAACCTTCACCAATAGGTTATAAAACAGAATCGTATTCTAAAAACAGTGATTTAAAAGTTGTATTCATAAAGAAAATTTAGTGAAACATTTTTACAATTGATTTGCAAACCAATGTACATAAATGGTGACGGTAAATGGGTAAATCTATTAAAAGATGCGATAATAACATATAACAATAATAAACACTCAACCATAAATGTCACACCTGTTGATAATTCAAACAACCCTGAAAAGCTTAGATATCTGCGAATGGTCTTCACTTTTATTTTCCCGAGCCAACTGAACTCTTTCAATGATACCTATATATTTAGCAAAGCTGCACGTAAGAAAAAAGTTGCTGATTTTGTTAGAAATGCTTATAAACGCAACATTTTGATTAAAGGATATACATCTGATTGGATTAGAAAATTCTTTAAAAATAATCAAGTTCTAAAAGAAGAACCACCAACATCCCTAATCAGACATATTAATGGTGATATAATGGGAGTTAAATAATATAAACAACAATAAAAAAAATCTGATATTGATTTTGAATCTAATAATTAAATTTTAGAATTGCTGGAATTAGACCACCGGTCAGTCAGCAAAGCTGGATTTTACTGAATGTGAAAAACAATGACGAAAAACACATTCAATCAAGCGAAACAGGATATATCAACAAGTAAGGCTCAGAAATTATTTTTAGATGATGTTAACATTGACATGAAAGATATCAATAAGATAAAGAATGTACACCATCCCACAGAAAATAAAGAGGCTGCTAATAAAAAATATTGTGATATAAACTTATTATACTCTACTAATAAAAGAGAGATTTTAAGTAAAAGCATAACTGAACAAAGAAAAGACAAATTTGACAAAATCACAACTAAAACATTAGCACTAAAAACACAAGTTAATAATGATCCAATGCATATTAAATTAATGGGTTTATTAAATCAGCGAACAAAGTTACCAATACGGTTAACTTATGTAATAAAAATGTTAGTGACACTATCTCTAAATATATTCAATTGAAACTAGAATTTGATATTTCTATGTATTATCAAAAAGTTACTAAAACTACAGTTAGATCATATCTTCACTAACGGTCTACAAGAACTTAAAGAAGATAATAGATCTCTTAAAGAGACAAAAGTTAATTATATGATAGCGAAATTATTAGAAAGCCAACTAAAGGACAACAAAGAACAGACAAGATTAGAAATGCATTAAATTTAATCATGACGATATAATGAAAAAAGTTGAAGGTTATTTTGGCAGTTAAAATGACATATTTATCATTGAACCTGATTCTCAGTTGTTAGGAGTCCTTAAATATTGCAACTACACCGAATGTACATTTACTTTACCCAAATCCCTCTACAGCGTGGTTGGAGACAAACGAGCGATACATAAATGATAAAATCCTGGCTGATAAAAGATTTAATAATAATTTTAGTATTGTTAAAGATATTAAAAATTAAAATTAAATGGAAACTGTGAGTTATAATAAAAAGCTGAGTAAGTAAAAAAAATTATATTGTAATAGCGGACGTGAATGAAATAGCATTATCATTTATAGCAACAACAGCAAAAACAGAATCAGTTACGTTAAATGGTATAGGAATGCCTTTATCTATACCAGCAGTTTTTGTTACTGCTACTATATGCGATTATTGTCAAAAACAATTAATAGTGAAATAAGAAAAATAAAAAAATGAAATAATCTAAAACATTTATTCTATATAAACAGTTTAGTGATAGGAAGCTCAGCATAAAATGAAAAAAAGTTAATGAAATAGATGGCGATGAATATAATGATTTAGTAAAAGTAAACGAAGATCATAAGTAAAACAGGAAACGAAAATTAAAAATTTTGTATTTATTGTTAGTAGTGTTTAGTAATATTAATATTTTTAGTAATAAAATGTTTTTTTAATCTGAGGTAATGTTGAAGCTAAGCTAAGACTAAAACTAAAGCTAAAGGTAAAGCTAAAGCTCTAGTCATAGTCATAGTTAATAGTCATAAATAAAAACTAAGACTAAAAATTAAAATTGTAGTTATAGTTAACCTAAAGCTTTAGTCATAGTTATAGTTAAAACTGAAGCTAAAGCTTTAGTCTTAGTTAAAGCTGAAGGTAAGGCTACAGCTAAAGCTAAGCTAATAATAACTCATCTTTGTTCTGAAATTCAAAACCTCTTCTTTTTTGTACTACTTTTATACTTTTTCGAGTTGTTGCAAAGTTAGTTAACTCAAGTGTAGCTGCTGAAGCTGTCGTAGAATTTTTAGTAGCAGCTGCATTTCCTATTTTGCTTGCTGTTTCTAAAACTTATTACTAGATTATTAGCAATTTCCTATCCAAAGTTAACTGTAGCTTTACCAACACTCTTAAAGTAATATTTCATTCCCTCAGCTTCTATTGTTGCATCCATAAAAATCATAGATTTATTTCTTTTACGTTTAGTGAAAAAAACTTTAGTGCCCTTTGAGGATAGAGTTCCATTGATCCGTAGAGCCACCACTCCGTGGCAATAATTAGTGCCAAAATAATTTCTAATACCAACACAAAATGAATTAGTTTTAAACTTTTTGAAGTGACTCATATTTCGATAAATCAAAATAACGGAATATTTAAAGTATAATCCTCTTTTTAAAGTTAAACCAAAGCCCAAGACCAAATGTTCTCTGATTTATACATGGTTTAACATTATCTAGTTATCCATTATACGTTTTTAAAAATTATAATCTCCTTTTATGCTGCATTATAATTATTATTACCGTAATTAAAATTCGTTCTATCTTCAGGATTGGACACACTAATAATCTTAAAAAAACATTCAGTTACATATTTCATGGAACACTCTCGAGTCGTTATTTTGTCCGTTAACATTCAAGCTTTCAATAGCCCCAATAGTTTCTTATGGTATTTCAAAACCGCCTTCTACACCAATATCAAATAAGAAGTTGGTAGCATCTGGTACATTCTTCTAAAATGTCTTTCTTTCTTAGAAACTGAAGTTTATAATATTTTTTTTACTTTATTCTTTCAGTACAATTATTCTATCATCATTACTGGGACCAATACCAGGCAAACACCAAGTTATATCTTTAGTTGCCATTTTAAAATCGTTATTTGCTGCACCAATTCCTACATTAACTCTAAATAGTGCTTTATCATTATTATTTTTCTCGGGTATTAACTTAAAGTCTATAACATACATGATCTTTTCTAAATTTTTTATAAAATCAAATAGACCTTTCATTTTAATCATCATATACATATGACCTCTTTTTGCAGCTGCATGATCATCTTATAATTGGTTATCTCTTTCTGATTGAGATTAAACAAAACCACTTTCATATTCGTTGTTAGTAGTAATTAGTAGTTTCTTTATTAATAGATTGAGATGGCAATGACCTATATATTCAACCAAAAGAGTTTGTGGTCCAATAGAACTATATAAAACTACAACATCATAGTTTATTAATCTAACATTATCACCATCAGCCATTATTCCACCAGCATTATATACAACCATAAACTCTATCTCTAAGTAAGATTCATGTAAATTTAAATTATTCTCTTCTCCACTAATTAAAATATTAATACTATTATTAACTGTATTCATTGTTGCTAGATTATTTGGTTTATAACGTATTATCTTGCTGTTTTGTTTGTCATTATCATGCATATATTGTCAGTTTATTTCGAAGTTCACTTTCTTTGGGTTAATATTGACTGGCAACTTAATCTCATATGAACAACAGAAGATACATGAAGCTTCCACTAAAACTATAGAATAGCACACATTTCACTTTGGAACAATGTAAAATCAACAGAAAGACTTAACTTTAGCGATCCTATATTTACAACAAAAAAATTAGCGATAATTACATTATCAGTTCATAACTCAATGTTTAATGTAAACGAAAAGAATAACCCAATTTTACATGTTAGTGTGGATTTAGGTAACTGTGTTCCTTCGCCCTCGAAGTCCTATAAAAAAGATACTAACGCTACAATCCTTTCAACTATTATACCTGGCGCATAAGGTCGGCTGATATAGCAGAAATAACAAAAAAGAAATTGAAGGTAATCTTATAAATGAAGAAGACAAAAATACAATGAAAGGTAAGATAGAAATAAAACGGATTCTGATCAGTTTTGATGTAGAAAACTCAACGCATCATTACTAGATTTTAGAAAATTAATATATAAACCGGGTAATTACATATCTCAAAAACTTTTTGATTTTTGTGCGTTTTAAGACTATTAATATTCACTGTATAGTGATATTTTGTATAAAAGATAATTGTAATGATACAGACATACTAGAAGAATTTTATCTAATAGAACCACTAGCTTTTATGTTAAATATTATACCTATTAAAATATTACAAACGAAAGAATACAGTATATCGAGTTTCATTTTCGAGATGAGCATAACAGATCAATTGTTTTTCATGGTGACGTATCGAGTTTTAATTTACGTTTAGTTTGAGATTCAGTTTAAGATTTAGTCACAGCCATATGCATAGTCATAGAATTAGCCATAGACATAGATTTATTCATAGTCTTAGACTAAGACCTAATCATGTGCATATACTAGGAGGTATAATTGGTCTTAGTGTTAGAATAGGATATATATTTAGTCACTCTTAAAACTAAGAAGTGATTATAGATATAGACTAAGTCATAATCGTAGAAAAAGTCTTAGAATTGCAAATAACTACAAAATTTTTCTATCCAAAATAATTCTCGGTTTGCCATAATTTTTTTATTTTAGATCTATCAATAAAAATGTATCTGTAGGGTTCTCTCCATACATTATTAAATATTTGAGCAAAACACTTTTAACAAACTTTATAATCATTAAAGGAGTCTCTATGTATTGATTGAAGTACATTACCTCTCTGTTCGAATAATTTAAAGGTATTCCAATTTTTTCCCATTTTTTGTCTGTCTAATGAAATTAGACTTGGATTGAGACAAACCATATCACAATTATTTTGTCTACCCTAACAAATCAACTCATTGTTAATTGTTTCATTAGCCTCCAACTCATCAATTGTCATTAATTTCTTTATTTCTTTAGGTAACTTTAGTTAATTTTTTTTAGAAATTTCCTTAATTCTTTAGGTAACTGATCAGTTGAAGGCAAATCCTTTATATCTTTTATGAACTCATTATCTGCTTTATCATTTATACTAAACAATTCTTCATACTAATTAACAGTAGGACCAATGATATACAATTTACTGACAAGGTAAATATTACTGACAATCAGTTTTTATTAGTAAGTATCTCCTACAAAATTCCCTAGATTCTGATGTTTTACAGCTTAAGTTTTCTGGAAATATTGCACCACCAAACATATCCTACTCGGTTAATCATAACTGTAGATCTTTAATAAAATCAATTTTAATTTTGTCATAATAATCACCATTACTATTACGTTTACTATTTCCAAATATATTGGCTTTACCATCACTATTACCATTAACCTTTCCTCTCCTATGGGAAGTAGTCAATGTTTCACCATAGATATTACCATTAAAATTACTATCACTATCCCAATTATCATTACATTTACCATAGATATTACTTTCACTGTCATCACGATATTACTATCACTATCTGCGGAGCAGGTACTCTGACAGACAAAGTCTCCACTCCGTGGATTACCATAAATATTACTTTTACCAATACCACTATTACTACTACAACAACATAAGCAATGACATTCATCATAATTTCCAGGATTTTTACATTGATTAAATTAAATAGAATGTTAAAAGCACTCGTAATATTAGATCCATGGTCAATAGGATAAATCATTTATATAAACAATATGCACCACATTAAGATTCATCATAATCTTGTTTTGTTTCAGATCCTAGAATATTAATTTTTTGTAAAAATGTTGACGGTATTTCTACTCCAAAACTATCACATTACTGAGTCTTGGGCTTCTCTCTTTTTATAACTAAAACCCAATGAGCACCAACAGTTAGGTGTAAGTTGATAATAAAATTATGCTCATCCATTTTGATAGCTTTAGCTGATTGATCTCGCAATACTATTTCAATTAGAATTAGAATATATGCTCTGTTTGTCTAATATCTCTACCTATATGCTCTGTTTCAATATTACTCATGGGTTCCTTTTCAAAGTTGTATTTATTAAAAAATTGTTCAAAAATTAAAATAATAGTTTCAGATATATACAAAAAAGAAAACAATTCTTTTCATTATTTTATATTTGTTTCATGTTCTCCATTGTATATGAACAAAACTAGCGCACAGATTTCATGGATATCAGGATAAAAAATTTGAGAAAGAAAAGTCACTATTACAAACCACTGTTTATGGTGCTACAGCTACTGGTAAAACCTATTTTGTTAAAGTGTTCAAAATTATTTTAAAAACATGAAAAGTGAGCTATAACTATAATCTGTAAACGTGAAAATGATTTGTTAGATGGGAAATATAATATGTGTAATTTTGAAAAGATCACCATAAAAAGTGTGTCTGAGTTCGCGAATTGCGCAATTACATTTGATGATATGGGAGACAAATTAAATAAGAAAATTATACCCTATTATTTCAAAGAAGGTAGACATTATAATATTCAAATGATAGTAATATGCCATAACCAGCCCAATTAGATAATATTGCATTAGCAAATACCGATACTATATATATATATATATATATATATATATATATATATATATATATGTATATATATATATATATATATATATATATATATATAAATGTATATATATATATATATATATATATATATATATATATGTATATATATATATTGATAATTTCGGCGTTAGCTTTTATAATTGTCAATCTGGAATTGCAGGAGAGCTTCGTTATGGTATAATTAACTATGAAACAAAAGATGAATAATTTATTATTATTGATAGAGATAGAAATATAATATGTGATTCAAAAGATTGGTTCAATAGCCACGGAAGTTAGTTTAAAAGATGCTTTATCAGAGAAAGTTAAAGAAAGAGCAATACGATATCTAAAACTAAGAATGAAAGACAGATAGTATAGATAGAAACATTTTTGATAAAGATAATTACATGTTCTATTTCAATACAGATCTTGTGGGAAAAAAGATGTTACTAAGGGATGTTTTAACAAGAAATACTAAGAGCTAAAGAGATGTCCTTGTTATCATATGGTGCTGGCAGTGTTGGTGGTTTACTGACGATATATAATTACATGTCTCGAAATACTATGGTAACAACAGGAAATCTTTTTGATGCTGTTGCAAGTGATATACTAAACAGAACTATTACAGTGGTTAATGGTACGTATTTTGGTTATTGATAACGATCTGCGAAGTAGTTTCACGGATCGTGATAATAACAATCACAACAACCAAAGCCCAATCCAACATCTGAGCGAAAATTAAAAGGATGGCCTATTCAGCAAACTAAAACATCAACATCTTCTTGGATCTTTTATTAATGATATAGATGTAGAAGGGAACAAATTATAGAAAGAAGACATGCTGTGATTTTTTTTTGATACAGCAGTTAAAATTTATTTTAATGAGTGTTTGAACTCTTTTGTTAACGCTCAGGAGTGAGTTAAAACTTAAGCTCATTGTAAATAAATAACGGACGATCAGTGCTTAGAAGGTGATTTCAAATGTGAGGGTAATTCAATCTCATTAGTGATTATACTTTAAGACATGGCGATGAAATAATTAACTGTAAATGTGATTATAAATTACTCAGTGATGTTTGGGTTAAAAATGATGGTCATATTGAAGCTAATAGCAAAAATAATAATAAAAAAGTTCAGCTAAAAACAATAAAATCACACGGTCGAAGACCCATCAGGGAACCTGCTTCGTAGATGATAAACTCAATAACAATAGCAATGATAAAGTCAATATCAGCTTCAAAAACATTGATATAGTCAATGTCAATAACAATGATATAGCTAATAACAATCAGGGAACCTGCTTCGCAGATAAGAATGATAATGATAATAATAAAACATGTCTTATATGTTACATTAATAAAAACTGTAATATTTTTGGATAAAAATAAAAGCACTTGTAAAAATGTTTAGCAGAAATATCAGTTGTAAATATTGTTCTTCACAAATTCCTAGAGTAAACATTACAATACCTGTTGAAAAGATGCACGTAATTTAATATAATTCTGAACAATGTAATATGACTTTAAAGAAAATAATGAAAAATGAAAATAATACTGATCAATTATTATTAGCTCAGAGAAATTTAGAAAAATAATAAAATTTATGGTAAACAATCTTGGTAAACTATCTTGGTAAAATATCTTGGTAAATTATCTTGAATTAGGCCAAAAATAAACTATTTTGTTATATGGTAAACTATCTCAAAAAATTTATCTTTACTAGATTTTTTTGGAAAAGTAATATAAAGTGGGCATAGACCCTTTCGATGATAAAGGTATTAGAGATTGTAGGGGTTCAAATTCTAAGGTTGTTAGATGTAAATTTTATTAATTTTTAATGTTGTGGAGGTAGTAATATATACATTTATAGTAATAGCGATTGTTATAGCAGTTAGTTCAGTTTTTCAGAAAATTAGTTAAATTTTAATTTTGTTTAAAAACATGAAAAATGGCAAAACTTTGAAAATCATTAATAATTTTTCATTACTTTTTTTCTCCGTGTGCGGGAGTAGTCATATACACATTATTTTTGTCTCCTCAGCTCCCTTCTCCATTCCATGCAGTAGTCTGTTGTGTAGTTTATTTAGATCATAATTAATAATACTGTGTTTCAGATCCATGGTTAGTCATGACAGCAAAAATGAAAACTTTTCCTTAAGCAAGTGTAGCAGTTGGTGTGGCAACCGTTATTGTCAGTATCGGAAATACGCAGTATATAACACCAGAGCATATAAAAGAGGAAAACATTAAATTACTTAATATGACATCCGCTTTCTAGTGTCTCTACTTTTGATGGAAAAATTGAGTATCGATTGTATCTGGGTCATCAAAATGAGCGTCCAAAAAAACCTCTATATCTACAAATGCTGCCGATATTGAACCGGGAAAAGGGAATTCAGACCTCCAAAGACTGTGCGTCAAAACCACTTTTCAAATAACAAATATAAAAAGTTAAAGGTGCAATTAAATTCCAGGATACGGAACATGAAAAGATGAAATCAATTCTAGTAGTTTTTCTATATATCAAATTGCAGCTAAGTGAGATATGCAGGTCAACACCTCGGCGTCTGTGTTTGCAAGTCAACACCTCGGTTTTTTTGCAACACCTATTTGCAAGTCAACACCTCGGTTTTTTTGTTTTCTTTTCGTCAATTTTCAACTTTTTTAACTTTACTGGCCAGTGAATCTTTCTTGGGGCTTAAAGATGAGCTAGAGAACATTTTTATAGCAATAAGAATATATTTTTGAAGAAATTAACAACAGGAAATACAGAAAAATTTATATAAAATTTTCCGTTTTTCAAGTAATTGTAAATTTCTTTTTCAATTTTATCGAACTTAGGGATCCAATTGTTTTTCCAAGAATGTATTTGCGTTAGTGCTTCATTTTAAGCTGCATTAAGTCGCTTTTAAGGAGATTGGTTCCAAAAAATTCAGCAATTTTTTAAATTAGTTAATCAATAGAATTTTTCAGCATTTTTGTCGCTTTTGCCTCTGTTTGAATTTCTTATGTGCAAAAACATTTCTCATGTCCTGCAAGTTTTCTTATAATTGTTTTCTTGACATAGGTTTGAATAGTTTCGAGAAATATGTCATCCATTTCTTTTCTTAAGTTATTGGATTTTTTGGTCGTTTTAAAATTTCATAACTCTCAAGTCGTTCACAAATTTTTTTTGAGTTCGGTGCTGCTACTATTGGTAAATAATAGAAATGAATTTTTGGTTTCAATCGCATGGACATCAAAAAGCTGTAGGAAATTGTCGGTTTTCTGCGAATTTCTAGTACTCTTATTTGCCGGCTACTGCATATATAAGCTTGCATTTTATTTACATCAAGCACGTTTCTTCTCTGATTCCAAGTTTTTTCTTGCCTTCCGGCTTTTTCTACTGAAACCCAAGTTATTCAACTCGCCAATCCTGAAAGTGTACACATTTTCAATGCCTTTATTGCTTTTCTGTAAATTTGTGGAATTTGAGACTTTTGACTAGTAATGACCACTTGTTCTGATGCTCAGATAGTGGAGTATTCAAGTTTTCTTTTGCTTCTCTGAATTGTAGTTCAGGACATGTCCTGTCATGTTTTTCATTGTTAACAAGTTTTCAGTGTAGAATCTCAGGTACTTTGAGGTTAAAAACGTTTAGTTTTGTCAATGATAATCATTTGAAGTATGCTTCAAGTCTTCTCCTGCATTGTTTCAAAACTTCGTCGTCAGTTATCACGTTTTGTACCCTTTAAATCACCGTCTGATCTTCCATTCAAGTAACTGATCATCGTTTTTTGTTTATTAAGCAGCGCTATCATTTTCTCGTTTGATTAGATAGTTTTCCTCACACGTGACTTACTGAACTCATTGTGAACAAATTTAATTTTATTTTGTTTTTTATATGGAGACTTAAGGTTAAGTCGACTGACCTCACAGTCAATTAAGTTTACTCAGTGGCACCGTTTAAAAGCAAAAAATATGAAATAAGAGAAATATCTTGAAGATAAGTTTTTATTTCAAATCCACTTCAGATGTCTCAGATTGGAAATAAGGGAAAAAAATTGTTTACGCCACAAGAAAAAAATAATTTAAATGATTGTTTTCTTCAACAAGTTTTATGATAATGATAATAATAAAAAATAACTCGGGTGAAAATCTCGCTGACCTGCTGAAAAAATTATTGAATTCTTTTGGTTCAATTTAACACGGGAAAAGGATGTGCATTGAAGCGTATGTACGAGATGTTTACGAAGAATATTCCGACTATGTAATCCAGCTATCAGCAATTTTTTTTCATTATGACAGATGGCGAACCCGACGTTTGTGATATGGAAGTTGGACGATATAAAAACTCCAAACTAATCGGCTCAAAAAAAGTAAACTGGGAAAATTTAGTTAAAATAGCGGCTTTTTGTACGATACCTGTCAAATTGGATCACTTCTATTAGCAACTGTAACCCAGCGGTGACGAAAAAACACCGTCATACACAAATTTCAAGTTTGACATAGCTGAAATTGTCAGGTGATTTTTTTGCTTTTTTTATTCAACATAACCAAACGATCGACAGCAAATTTGAGGCCAAAACGACCAATAATTAACGTTAAAATCTATCCTTCCCATACCAATAGATATCCAAGTGAGGCCAGTTATGATTTTAAAACAGAAAGTAATGCTGGTAGTCAATGCAGTTTGGTGGTCAAACACCCAGCTCAGGCAAATGCTGTTTGTGTAAATAACGCACAAAACAGTAAGAGTACCCGGTTGATGTGATGGTCACAGGAGGTAAAGGACCTGAAGATTTGACAGCTTTCAATGTTGGGGGGGGGGGGGGCAGGTGTCACGGTGGTGATTATTCTGTCCTGATACTAACGACACTAGCAAGCCATATCAGAATCAAGTTGCAGTGCAAGCTCGAATCAGTGCTGCATCAAAAAAATTATTCAACAAGTTTCTGCTAAGAGCATTTATGATTCTTTTACTGACTACCAATTAAGTAGAGAAAATATTTCAAATTCGTTATTGAATAATAAAAATGGTTCAGAGCCTTGACTGCACTGAGAATATTTTAATAGTATAAACCAAGTTTAATTGTTTTCAATTTTGTGATAATCGTATTGAAGTTTCATCTGATTTTAGAAATTGCAGTTTTGGAGACTGCTTTTTTGCATGTCAAAATGGACAAGTGAAAACGTCAATTTTTATTCTTATCACAATCAGATTTTCACAATTTCTTTTTTACTGTTTGACTTTTTGATCTAAAATTGCAAAGTTTGAAACTTCTGGTGGCTTTAAGAGTTCTGTTCTCGGAGACTTAACAACAAGTCTCTTTCCGCCTGGAACCGACTTACAAGCAGACTTTTTTATAAACAGACTCTGGGGGAAACTAATATTACAAACAGAATTGACCAACAAGGAGCTCTGTTCCAGTTCTGGCACTTCCTGTCTTCAGAAAAAAATGGTGTCTCTCGTCTCATATATGCAGTCATTCGTTGCTCAGACGCGCGTGAAGTCAAGCGACATGTTTTCAATTAGCATATGACATGCAAATGGCAAAGCTTGCGCGTATTCTATTTTTAATCTTCAATGAAATGACAATCGTACGCAATCTGCAACTTTCATTTTCGACGTATCGCATCCTAAACCAGAACAGCAGCGTAGGCAAAAAATGGTAAAATGTCGGTGGTCCACTTCTAGTCGCATCCAAAGGGGGAAAAGTGCTTGCTCAAACATGATCTTCCAAAAAAAATTTGAAGAGGGAACGCAAAGATTGTCTTTACAGTGTAGGGTAGCACAGCCGAAATCGAAAACAATTTCCTTTATGGATTGTCTACAAACGGAACGAATAAACAAACGCTGCAGTCAATTTTATCCAGTTTGTGCTTAATTTTGATGAATTAACCTTGGTTCAACCAAGGCGTGGTTTAAACAAAAAACTAGCAAATGACAAAGAGTTTTTGTTTGTGCATAACATTGAATCATTCAGCCATCCAATCACAACAGCTCCATTGATACTCGCGCACTACACCCAGTTCGGCATTTCTTGCCTCAATGCTCGCAATCGTAAAATAAAGCTATCCCTTCCTAATGGGTAACAATATTTGTAGATTTAAACCGAACAAACGCGGTCTCCCCGCTCATTCGGTGAGACAAAATAGGGTTTAATCGATTCAATTGGGCGATGCAGTTTCAATCGTAAAAAAACAAACACGACAGGTGACAGTCCACTTGTCAATTGTGGCTTACAATCGTGTGTCCCTAGCCATCAGCATTGCCACTGTGCCACGCATGGTGCTTATTGATTCCACCTGAGTGAGCCCCTTGAATGCAATCGATAGGCCTGAGGGCTGCATACATCTGTTATTTTTTAAGAAAGGTATTCAATGTTTTCCTCCTTGCTTCCGATAGTCCACCCAAAATTTCTAATGCCGATGGTAAGAAGTGTATGCCCATCTCGTTGTCATTTTCATATTAACTCAATTTTTCTGTCTTAAGCTAGGTTTAGAGCCTAGCCACATGTCCCGCCGCATTTAAAATAAGACTTGCTTGCAGAAGGGACGTATGGGTGACGTCTAAAGCTGCGTGTTGTCCTGCTGTAAAACTGGTCTTGAATTGTGCTCTGGTAGACTTTCTGCTCGAAAACTGTAAAAAGATGTGCTGACGTGCAAGCTGCCATTATTATTCATCTATCTCTATCTCCATCATGACGAGAGATAAGTTCGCCCCGACCATGACATGGAACGGCATGATCCACAAAAATGTCCAAAATTTTTGTCTTACAATAGGGGCATTTACTTTCTGAGTCATACAACCAAACGCCTGAAGGTAATTTCAGAGCAGCTCGAAATTCGTTGGGCTGAAGACGTAAACCATTAGCAGGAATAAGAGGCGCTCTGTAAATCAGGCTCCTGATTGAAGTGGGATAGAAATAAAAATAACAGTCGAGCTTTTTCTCTGGTAATTGTGTGCTTGTCAAGAAGGTTGCTTAGAGTCGAATGTCAAAATGCTCCTGAATTTTTTGTTGAGTCAACTGAGGAAGTGCCAGTATGTTACACTCTTCCACCCACTCCGTGCAATTGAGTTCGTCTGTTTGGTTCAATCCAGTAATCCCTTCCACTAATTTTGTGTGATTTTGTTCAAGCTTGTTTATCTTACCATTAAACGCATGGAAACCAGTTTGCAAATAGACTAAGCTCCCCGTTTTCTGCTGCGGTCGTATGGTAAACAATTGCATGATCAGTACGCTCATACAAAAACTAACCCCAAAATGAAACATAGCCGGCAGATTGCCGGAAAAAAAAGCCGCGACAGACGCTTGCGGCCTTCCATGGATTGAAACAACTAGAAATATGATAGACAGATCGACCACCAGTCTTTTTGGGTTAGATTGGGACTGACAATTTTATGACACATAGCCTATAAGGAAAAAGCCCTAAGAAGTTTATTTAAAGAGGATATTCGAAAACAAAAACTCAAAGACAATACTCAAAAAATAGGGCAAACAAATCTGGCACTACTTAGATGCACACTTTTTATCTTTAACTAGTAAATGTTCATAAGTTTAAAGTTCCATCAAAAACTCAGAAATCATTTTTTGACTGAGGCAAGTCACGCAATTTGCCTGAAAGCAGAAGTGACCTCAAGCACACAAAATTTAAATAGAAAGCAGTGGAAGTCACTGAAGTCATTGGAAGAGTCAATACCAAGAAGTCAGGTCGTAAGAACTATCGATGGAGACGACGAACTTAAAAAACCACGATGTCCCCAATAATAGCCGCTATCGCTTCGCGGCTATTAACTAGTAGAAGTTCATTAAATTTAAAGTTTAATGAGTGAGTTTAGAAGTCATTTTTTTAGTGAGATCAGTCATGCAATTGACCTAAAAGGCGAACAAGTGACGTCACGGACACACATTTTAACTGCAAAGCAGTAGAAGTCAATGAAATTGAGAAAGTCAATGGTCACAAGAATCACAGAAGCAGACGACGAATTAAAAAAAAACACGATGTCCCCAATAATAGCCGCTATCGCTTCGCGGCTATTAACAAAAGTAACTACTTGATAGAACAGTAAAGATGAAAACAGCACATACAAAAAAACGCATCAGGGTACTTATGCTTGTGTTTTTTTATTTTGCAAAACATGTCTTCATTGAAAAGTTATAAAACTTGGCAGACGACAAAGTCGATGGAGACGACGAATTAAAAAAAACACGATGTCCCCAATATTAGCCGCTATCCCTTCCCGGCTATTAACAAAATTAACTACTCTTAATTTCTCAAAATTGTATTATTTTTCAGGAAACCATCTGTGTTCAACATTCAAAAATCCAAGTCCAAAGCTAAATGATAAAACCTGACTGAAAAATTGATAAAACAGCAGCAGTTTTTTTTTAAAAAAGCCGGCAGATTGCCAAAAAATAGCCGCCGTTGATTACCATAACCAAGATTGGGATTGAAAGAGAAAAAACTGATGAAAACAATATTAATTTTTGTACAAAAACAATTTTAAAGTGTGAACTACTTTGATGTCATTTTGGAGCTGAACATACTCGTTTCGTAGTGAGATGACACAAAGGCTAGTACCAAAACAAACTAGCATAATAGATGGTAACTAAGAACACAGTTCGAAAGGCGGACATCTAAAATTGGGCTTCATGGCTTTGCCCCGATTCCATTTCGTTTTTTGATACTGACTCTGCTCATTTTGAATTGGTTTGCCGAGCAACTGCCTTCTAAAAAAACTTTTAGCAGAATGAGAGAAGAGTGAAACAAGCCTAATTAAGTCAAAGATTTCACGCAAAAAAGTTGCACAAGCTGTGAACTAAGATAAAGATGTGAACTAAGATGTTAGCACGCGGAAGTATAAAATTTTAAACAAAGCAGGACAAGTCCTGACGTACAATTCAAAGAATTTTAATTGATTGAACAGAAAACTAGATCTAGAACTGACTATGAGTGAACTGGGAAAACCATTTGTAAAAGAAATCAGATAAAAAAAAAAGAAAAACCGAAAAACAATGTCAAAATGCCGCATGTGGACAAAAAAACCAGTAGCCAGGAATGGAAAATTGCTTGAAACGAAAAACAAGGCCTAGAACGAACTAAGAATGGAATGGGAAAAGCAATTAGAAAAAAAATTGGTTCCAAAAAATTGAAAAGACAGTAAAAGTCAAAGTGAAATTGCCGTATGTGAACAAAAATCCCTAAGCGAGAAACCAAATTTTTGTTCAAACACCGTTTTCTCACTCTACTTTAGAGTTAGAGGCAAACAAATTCACGCCGGAAAACCATGACCAAAATCACTTCTCCAATTTGACTTCAAAAATCATGAAAATGTGTGAACAGAAATATAAAAAAAGACAAATTCTTTGAATTGTACATAGAAGCGCTATAATAGCCAGCTGAGAAGCTGAGGCAGCCATCAAACAAACAAATCAAAGCACTAATTGCTATCGGTTAATGGGAACGCAGAAACAATTCGTGTAGTCAAATAATTCAATTAGAATTGATGCGTGTCAACAGTGGCAATAGGCACAAATCTTGATCGAATTATATACCCAGTTATTACCGCCCCTTTTACATAACATACAAATGACTTTCGGTTACATGTGATGTTTACAAGCATTTTATCATAGAATTCAATCAAACGTCAACATAAAGTGTTATCGATTCGCATCTCAAAACGGAATAGTTCCGGAAAACATCAGTATAAACTGCACGTGAAATTAGTATTGTTTTTTCGGCAAACAAAGATGTAAATCAGCAAGTGAGTATACTTTTTCATATTCAAACGATTAATATTATACATTTAATAATTGCAAACAAATTCAAATTTTAACAAAAGTTTGAGAAAATTTTGAAAAAAAAACGTAACAATAAACAACACCAGATGTTAGAAAAAATTGGTACAACGACCAAATCCATCCGCATTTCTTCCAAAAAAAAATTCGAGGAGAAACGCACTGAATGCTTGTGGCGTATGAATAAATTCTTCGCACATTCACACCAATTTCAAAATGACAATCTAACTAACTTTCACTATTAGTTAAAGCGCCGCCAGAACAAACAGTACATGCGGTAAGAATAGACGGCAGAATCCCTTAGAAGCAATTTTCTAGAAAAATGCAAACACAGACAAAACTATTTTCAAAATTGAAATTGAAAATAAAACAACCGATAAGCACCAGTTGAGATAAGTTCACAAAAAGGAACTTTTGTGGAAGTTTAATAAAAAAGCCACGCCACTAAATTTAAAATTTTGCTTTAAATCATCAAAAACGTATTAAAAACTATTTTGACACTTAGCCAAGCAGAAACTTTTACAACCTCAACCTGTACAAATTAACCGACAAACCATGCAATAAATTGAGATTAAAACTTTAATCTTTAATATTTTCTCCAAATTAAGGTCATAGAGGGTAACAATTTTAATTCGTGCAATTAGAATCATACTATTCGGTCGGTAACAATAAAGCTGAGTTAGGGAGACCAAAAATATGACAGACCAAAGAGATATATAAAAGAATTGGCTGGGCTAATAATTATGCTTCGGCAATCCATATATCTATATACATGTGTACGTATGTTTTACAAAATATGCGTGTATATACGTGTATATATGTACATACAAAAATACTAACGACGAAAAGTCAAACAGTCAGAAGAAAATCAAGTCGTATAAAAATGGCATTTAAAAGGCGTATCAGGATTAAAGTAGCTACAAACTTTGTTTGAGAGCGATTATAAAGACTCACAAGATTGTTTGTTTTGGCAGCATTTAAAGGGACCTGGTTAAGATCGTCCATAACAAAGTCGTTGGGATTTTATTTTTGTATTGCTTAGTGGTGACACATTCATTCCCTTGATAAGAGAATTATTGGTAGAACTGATCTTAGCCATCAAACTTATTAATAGTTATTCTTTTTTTCCAGCTTTCAACTACCAACATCAAATTTAACTTTTTATATCCTTTTTCAAAAAATATTTGAAGCCACGATAACTGATTGTGTCTTTTTTTGCAACTTGAGAGCTATCTTCAACCAAAAAAAAATGGACAATGCATACATTTCTGCAATAGCATTATTATTTGATGCATTTTGTGATATCGTATACATGTTTGAACATTGTATACTAAGCACACACACACACACACACTAGTGCCATCCTTTTTACCTATAAACAAGTAACATGTGCTGAGAACAGCAAAGTTCACCGTTCGTACTGGTAGGAAATATTTCTTTTTGTTTACTCTAGCCTCGATTTTTACACAAGCCAAAGCTGCGTTGACAACGCTTTTCCGTCTGAAACTTTCCTCTAGGGTATAAACCGAAAAAAAAGATGTAAAAATAAATTCTCAAATGATTTCAAACTCCACACTTCTCAAATACAAACTCTTTAAATTTGCAATACTAATTTAAAAGTCAATCTCTCCTTGATTATCATGGTCATTGTATTGAACCCAGTTAGCACTTATGGGGGTCTTAAGTAACGAATTTGGCAACCCGAACGCTTCCGTCAACGCAAGCGAAGATTTTGAAAGATCTGCAATGACTGACTGTTTCTCAGCTTTGATCACTGATGCTTCTTTAGTACTAATCAAACTATTCAGAATGCAATAAGACATATTTCTCGATATGGTGTCAAGTAAATAAAGCTTTAAAACTTTCTCCAACGTCACTTTTGAATCCTCCGGAGCCGAATCGAACATTGACATTAAGGATTCCGCCATTAGGAATTCTGCATACGACATAGCTGCATGTTGCACCATATCGCTTGCGTTGTACATCCACGAATCGAACATTGCTTTTTTGTCACTTCTGGCGCCTTTCATCGCGGATCCCAGTTGCATTAAAGCTGTATACTCTCTTGATTTTAAAACGTACATCAAGTGCTCCAGGCCTCCGACATCGGCTGATTCCGGTTTCTTCGGTTTGGAATTGAAGTTGTACATTGAGAGGTACTCTTTAGCAACTTTCTGCATTAGGACACTGTTGTCTCCCTCAGCAGTGCAAGCCGCATGTGCTAGACCGAGATAGTGTCCAAATTTATTGCACGAAAGGTACCCTTGACCACCGCATCTTTCTCGACACACTGTGACCACGTCCTGTAAATCAGATACGTTTTGACCTTTGATGGTAATTCTTGACCCTAATTTTATCTTAGTATATATTAACTTATCTGTTGATGAAATTGTCAAAATTTGCAGTCTTAAAACCTACACCACTTTCTGAAAACCATTAATCACAGAAGTTTTACAGAAAGCTGCTATATCAAAAAAAATACAACCTGCAGCAATAAAAGCTAATTGCAAGAAACCCGATTTCGATTTTTTAAAAGGCGGTCTTTCCCATTATAGCCTTATGGTATATTTACCATGATTAGAAGGCTATACGTTTTCTGACCACTAAACTGGTGGGGGGGGGCTATAATAGTAAACACTCAAAAAAGAACGTGCAAAAATTTTGAGATGAACTGCTGAAACCACAATAACAAAAACATTGGTTCAAACAAACTAGAAATCATTCAACAAAATGGAGATCAGCACTAAATTTTATGACAGAACCAAGAAATTGGAGTTGATTAGCTTTACGATCCTCTAGCCGAAAACTAGGACGCTCACACGTTTAAAATGGAATACTCGAGTACCTTGACAAATATTACAGGGTAGTCATACTAATTTTCATCTAAGTTGTTTTTATTTAGGTGTAACTTAACAATCATTACACTGTTGGAGCTTATTTGGATTAATCAAGCAACTCAGTTTATTAAATTGTGCGGAAGAGGGAAATGTTTCTATTCTTTTCACTAAAACTTTAAAAGATTACCCCCAATTCATAAAATTCAATGTAAGTTTATTTATTTATTCCTTAGCCAATTTTGTCCGCAGCTTATTAATCTCTTATTAATCGCACACCACATTCATAATTAGAATTATCGATTGAAAAATAGTAACATGCCTTGAGATTCCACCCAGCAACTGGTTTGATAGCACAGCATTGTATCACCACACTGGCGTGCTCACTTCCATCCGGGTTCTGGTTTGCCCAATTCAGTTTGACCCTGTCTAGGGCCGCATTGATAGCTATGGTCCTGGCTATCAAAGGTATTATAGCATTCTGCTGCAGCTGGTAGGACAGAATCGGAGTGTCTGAGAGACCAGCAGGACCGACAGCTAAACGGGTGGCAGCGTATCTGACGGCAATGGACAAGGACGCTTTAGCAGCTCCCTGAAACATCATAAATGTATCAATTTGAGGATTGTATCTGCTTGTTAAATTTAGGGGAGGAAATCTGAATCTATTCTGTTAATCCTTCTGATCTTCATTCTGCTTAGTTGGCATATAACTTTTACACCCCCCCCCCCCCCCGCGTACTTACTATTTTATACGTAGTAACGTGCTATATAACTTTGAAGTAAAACCTTGAAATCGCATTATTACAGCTGTATAATTATAGTGGCTCGATATTACAGTTATCCATTAACCCACTATGAAACTTTCGTAGAAGCTATTGCTCATAATTCGTTTAGCAAAATATTTTTAGCAGTTCTTTCCGCATGCAGAAGCAAACTTGGAAACCTCTTTTAACAACTAAATTTTTGTCTCACATTTCTGCAAGCATAAAATCTAGAGGAAGACTGAATAATTGATGAATATTATTAATTGATCACTTAAACTGAAATTATCACCTGGCACATGCTGGCAATGCATATTCTACCAGAGAGGAGCTGATCGGCAACGGTGAGGAATCTGGCCCTGTCTCCTTTAATCGAGGAGGTGAATTCTCCCCCGGGAGACACATCAGAGTACCTGAAAGAAACCAAAAATAAACGAACAGTAAATGTTGGATGTGATCAAAACAGCACGCCATGCACCTAACTTGAGATATGAAATAACCGATCACTATTTGAATAATCGCTAAGAACTAATTAATCTCATTCACAAAATAATTACAACTGGTAACATACAAAACCGCGGATTCAAAATAAAAAAACCTTATTAAATAAACCTTTGCCCCCAAAACTGATGGATTTCAAAGTAGGTGTACTAATCTGGCCTTCAACTAGACTGACATTCTTAGACTTCAGTAAAGATCCAAAAAATCAAGTACCGCCTCTAAGCCCTTTAGCTTCGTTGGCTACACGAAAACCTTCGATAAAAGAGTCCAAAAATGAATTGATCCATTTTCTAGACGACGTGAACATCGAAACTAATAAAAATCTCCGTCAAATCCAATGCCTCTATTACGATCATGCTGCGACTATTCGAGTAAGGCACGAAATGAGCAAAGCAAAAGATGCGGTCAGTAGGAGGTACGGAATGTATATCAACAGAAAAAACTGCAAAATTTTTAAAGGGAACAACTCAAAACAGAAGGTTTTGAAATACATCGGATGTTCGCTTTCAGCTGACTGCAGACATCTTGTTTAACGAAACAGTCGGATAGGACAGGCCGAAAAGCCCTTGTCTTTCAAGTTCAAACATCGAGCCTAAGATTCCACATTTATCCAATGCCTTCTTAGCGCTCAGAGACGTGGATGACAACGAACAGCATGGAAAAGGAAAACAGGTTTTCGAAACGGGGTGTTTTCGACAAATGCAAAGGATCTCGTGGAAAGCACTGAAGACTAAAGTATTGATGCAAGTTGGATTTACCAGGGATGTGCTGAAGAGTACAAAAACCAGAGAGCTACAATTTCTTGGTCATGTCTTAAAAGGAAAAGCTGGAGCATACTTCAGTAGCGTGAGGAAAGTTAGGCAATAGAGCAAAGGGAAAACAAAGAGCCAAAAACCTCAAATAATTTCGTTCTCCTCCCGTCTATATCCTACGATTAGCGAAAAAAATCAGGGATGCGGGAAGAAGTGGCAATCAATGTCTAGAGTAGAACAGTTACTTGCGAAGAAAGCCTCAAAAAAGTAATATGCAAGATTATTACAGAGAACAATTAAAATACATAAACAGTACAAAGTTTTAATAAAATATCAAATATATCATAAGAACAAAAAATGTGAACAAAAAACCCAAATAAAAGGACACATTAAAACGAGACACAATATCTTCATGCAGGCTACCAAAGAAGCTAGCAAATGCATACAAGTGCGTCATAACAAAGAAATCAAAATTCGACTTAATGATTTGTTTCCTCTTGCTCATCTCAAAACGACTATGTGCAAAGAACACAGCCTCATCACTCTTTGTGAAGTTACTGAAAGAAAACTAGCACATCGAGACCAAAATTTAGAGATGCAAGTCGAGAACAGCTTGAAGAAGGGTGAAAAATGAGAAAATTTTCTGAAAGAAAAATGAAAAGAGAAAACTTCCTTCTTTTACGATTGGTAAAGGTCAATAAAACCATCAAATATAATTTCAAAGTAAACTTTAGAGATAAAGACAACTGTTAGGAGGCAACTTTAACAGAAAAAAGTACGATAAATTGGAAAATGAATAGAAAACCTCAAGAGCGCAAAATAGTCCAAAATCGGATTAAATATAATTATAATATTTTAAAAAAACCGCTTCAAAATAAAATGAGCAGTCAAATTAAAGATGGAAAAGACTTTCTCCAAGCAATAAAATTCCGTAGACAACAAAGAGTTGCAACAGGGGCCGGAAATGTACGAAAGGTTGAGTGGTGGAGTAGGTGCGGGGCCTAGCTGTTGGGAGCTATTACTAGAAATTATAAACTAAGCTAATTTTATAGTCCATTGTTCGAAGACAGGAGTCAACGTTCTAAAACAATAATCAAATTTCAAGTCATGACTTCAGCTACAAAAAATGTAGAGTCCCAACACACCTGTTGAAGTCGTAAAAAAATGCAGAATATTAATACTCCTCTTTGAGTCGTAAAAATGGATAAAGCTATGCAATAGTTGAAACTGCAAGGAGAGTTGGTCAAAAAATATTAGCATACAGTTGTTATTTCCGACCACTTGAAGTTATTCTTCTGATGATAATAATAATCGTGTGGTGATGTTCATCAAAGAACACATTAGTACACGCATTAAACAACACATTAGTTCTGATTACGGCACAGCTTCACTATATTTATATTTGCAGTTTTCATAATAAAAACATAGCCGGAAGAATTCCGGAAACGACCCCGAAGATGTCTTTGCCAAAAACAGCTTGTCCGATAACTAGTTTCTGATGGCAGTGAGCATCAAAGAATAGAAAAGACTTAAAAGTCTTAATTGAAATAAAAAAGAAAATATAACCAAGAAGTAATGTAAGCAAAAGAAAAACAAAAATTTAACAACTTCTTCATTTTGTACATGTACAAATACAAATGGAAAACAATATCTGAAGTAATCGAGACAACTTCATTGCTCAAACAAATCCAGACACGCAAAAAACAAGCACAAAAGCATCTCTAATTTTGAAATAAAGCAAAAAAACTGCAAGAAATTAAGAACATAGCTGGCAGATTGCCAGAAAAAAGCCGCAATAGATTCGTAGATCGGCCGTTTGAAAAAACAGTAAAAAAGACAGACCAAAAAAATTCGTCTTTTCATTCAAGGCTGATCTGTTATATTTTGATTAAAAATCTGTATACGTTATTGCTGCCTCTATTAGCTGATCTCAAATAACCTTCATTTAGAGTGACACACACCCATTTGACCTTATCTCTTTGAATTAAAGTAAATAAAAGTCAATTTCAAATTGAGGAAGTCATTTTTGAGAGTGAGGTAAGTCAAGTGTGACCAAAAATTTAATCACGCGCATGGACAAAAACAAACTCGCTCCACTAAGAGCGAAAAATGACGTCACACGTGCAATTCAATTGAAATTGCATGAACGAATGAACAAAAAGTGGCTGTGACGTCATATGGTCGTAACAAAAATCATGACGACGAAATAAAAAACATAGCAGGACAAGTCCTGACGTACAATTCAAAGAATTTTCATTGACTAAACAATAAACTACTTATAACGGACTATGAGTGAATTGGGAAAACTATTTCTAAAAAAATCAGATAAAAAATTTAAAAAAAAACAAAAAATCGGTGTCAAAATGCCGCATGTGAACAAAACACCACTAGCGAGAAATGAAAATTTGGTTCACACAAAAAACTAGGCCTAGAGCTATTAATGGATTGGGAAAACCATTTAGAAAAAACCCGATCCAAAAAAATCGAAAAAACAGTAAAAATCAAAAAGAAATTGCCGCATGTGAACAAAAAACCACTAGCGAGAAAGCAAATTTTTGTTCAAACACCATTTTTTCACTCTACTTTAAAATTAGAGCAAAAAAATTTCACGCCGCAAAACCACTAGCTTTTTCGCTCCATTTCCTGTTTCGGCGTGACCAAAATCACTACTCCAATTTGACTTCAAAAATCATGAAAATGTGTGAACAGATCTCAAAAAAAAGACAGCGCCTCAATACAATTCAAATTTTTTGAATTGTAAAAAACCAAGAGAAGGCCAATAATAGCCCCACCTATCGCAGTGCGGCTATTAAAAAATATTAACAATTTTTTATGAAAATTCAAATAAAAAATTGCTTGGTACCAAAAAAGCTGTGTTTAAATTATAAACTGCTCACGAGTAATAGGCTTACATTCAGTTAGCATTAGAAGCAACAAAATACAATAATGGGCCAAAAATCTCTTAAATAGCCTTAAAAACGGAAAATTAGTCAAAAAACTTCAAATTATCGTAAAATTCCCTTTAATTACCAAAAACCTTCGAAACGCTATCAAAACAACCTGAATATTATGACTTTAGTCTGACATAACATTTTAGACAACGTAGAAGTTTCAAAAAACAAAAAAAAGCTTGAACAAAATTTTTTAGCGAAAAATTTTCACACCTACTATTCTCGCTCTGTTTCAAAAGAAGGCATTAACAAAAGAACCACTCTCTCTATTCTCGCTCTTCGAATTTATTCACTGAACCAACTTTTTAAAACTTTATTCACTTCCTGTTTTCTTGCTCGCTCCTTTATCAAAAACAGAAAACCATCAAGCCTCTTCGATTCTTAAAAATTGCAGAAATTCACATTGCATTCAAGAAAGTGTTGTAGAATTGTTTGAATTTTTTCAGCGCGAACATTTCATCCTCTAGATACGCTATGCAAATTTTGTAATAGCAACGGGCCGATTAAGTCCTTAATGCACTTTATATCATGTACGATTTGAATAATGCCCATTACAAAGACACCCAAGTGTTTTGCCAAAAAATGACACACATTGTCACAACTGTTAAATATCCATACTCTTATTGCCCACCCTCCCCTATCAGTAATTTATAGGAAATAAATCAGTAAACTCGGCGGTTGAAAATAAAGAAGGCCAACTAAGTTGTTGTGAGCAAAAAAAGATTTCACACTTTCACAAGTTTTTGATTTACACCAGAGCAGATTTTTAAATAATCATTTCTTTACTCATCCAGATAAAAGCAGATCTGACCTGTTGAGAAGAGCAGATAGCGGAGCTTTGACGGACTTGAAGTCTATCTTGGCATTGTCGACACCATTCAGACCCATTTTGTGTCCCATCTCGTGAATCGACACTCCTGAAAACAATCAGATGTTTTCAAAAAACAGAACGTCTTGGTACAATTCACATTATTGTCCCGGCTCCTGTCAATTTTCAGTTTTCAAACAGCGAAAACAAAAAATCTTAAGAATAACATCATTGAACAGGATAAGAGATGCTTGGTAAAACTACAGTTCTTTTGGTTTTTTATTCTGCTAACCTCAACCAAAATTCACCAAACAGCACGAACAAATTATAATAAAAGCTTAGCAACGCGAAACTGAGCGTTTTAATTGTAGCAATACATTGTAAAAACTACTTAAGCACCTGTTGTATATACATTTCTCGTACAAAAAATCCTTCTGCCTACGGTCGACAAAAAAGTTTTTTATCATTACGAGATAGGAAAATCAGTAAAACGATTGTTTGAATAGATGGCGGCTACCAAACAGGTCAGAAATTTTTCCAAATGATGCCTAAATTCTTCATTATTCTGTCATGATGCTTTTGTTTATGATTTGTTGACATATCCAAATCCTTCTACGCGTTGTTTTACGTTGTTTTTTATTACTCCTTGCCATCTTTAAAATTCCATTTTTCCAATTTTAAGAGAAACTCGCAAAATTGAAATTTTTCTACATTCTGGCGATTAATACGAAATTAAGACGAATAAACAAAAACTGAACAACAATATTTCTTAATTGATCCACCTCCCCTTTTAAGTCCCAATTTGATCTCAGTTGTTAATGTTGTAAATAAACAGCTGTAGAAAAATCAAATTTAATGAAGCAATAATAGTTTTTAACGGACACTAGCAGAAAAATGAAAACTTAATTATTAAGGAGCTGTACAAATAAAAGTCAAAACAAACAAACATTAAAATGCTCAGGAAATTCCTCTTGAAACACAACATACAAATGCGATAAAAAGGCTTTCTAGTAATACTCAAAGCATTTCGACTCAGCTGTCACCTTCACAGCTACTATTAAACTATCAAGTTCCAATCTGAATCACAATCTCAAAATTATGATTATCAGTTAATTACCTTCGCAAACATTCAGATTATCATCTCGAATCCTCGCCACGACACCATGAATTCCATAATTCTCCCCACCCACGATCAATTTACCAAACACCACACAATGCTTAGCATGCAGTGCCCCATTTGTGATCCAGTACTTTTGCGACAGAACGTCCGGGGTGTCAATAACGAAGGATTCCGACTCTGGATGGTAAGTTATGACTGTTCCCATTTCGACAGCGTTGTTCCCGTATCCCAATTCTGTCAGGCCGAAACATCCGACGTCATTTAAAGTGTCGATACCTAAAGTACATCTAAAAATCAACTTAACACTAAATACAGTATCTGTACTTGTAGATGTTACTTTTCTTAATTAGTTTTGACTAGTGTGAATGAAGCATTAAAATTTGAGCTGCGGTACATATCGAAATTCAAGTTGAAACGATGCAAAATTCCCGAAGTCTAAGGATAAGACAACTAAAAACAAGTTAAAACTGAAAATCATTTTGTGTTGACAACTTTGACTATTGTTTTCGTTACCGCCTTCTCGCAAATTATACACGTCACTCTTGAAATTTTACGGTATAGAATGCGCAGTGATTGCAATTAATTTACACCCTATTAATCCAGCGCGTTTAGGTGGGCTGAGAGATTGCATAAACATAAAAATATAAAAGATCCGAACGTCTTCATTAATCTAAATTTCTTCAACTGAAAGAACCTTCTAGAAGCTTCTGGTGTCTATTTGTTCCAATCTTTAACACTGTTCCACCAAACAGATTGAACTGCACTGTCATTTTTGTAGTCATAGAACTATCCACAATAGCGGCAATTTCATGAGCAGCAAAAATCTTCAACGGGTCATTGTTGAAGTTGAACACTGATATGAATTTATTATCACAGATAGCTTTCAATCTCTGAAGAGCTAGCTCTCGTTCTTCAGAAAGAGGAATGTTGTATTTAGGAGTGAAAAGCTCATTTTGCGAGAGATAACTGATCATTTCTCGCTTCATTTCCAAATGGTCTTGTTCTAGATGAGCGTGCATGGTTTCGATATTAAAATTTGATTGGCTACGAAGTTTGTCATCTCTGTAGTGTTCGGGGTCGAAATTTGCGAGGGCCGAGGATAGGCATCTTTTGGTAATGGGTTTCTTTAAATATGCCAAATATCTACAACTACTTGGATTAATCAACATATTCGATCTGAAATAACCTTTGTAATAGTTTCCAGCAAAAAAGTCAACAACTCCGTTGTTTGCGGCGTTTAGATTACAAATCACTTTTACTGCATTTTTGCATTTTTTTTCCAAAAATGTTTCAGCACGCCTGGAGCGTTTATTTACTCAATTGACTTTTCTAAAATGGATCTTTACATATTTAATGTGCAATGAGCTACATATGCTCAACGGATTCTGTGTTCCGTTTATTTTGAACCAACGCTAAAAACTGAAATGGAAAGATGTGTGTTGTATCTTCCACCAGCCTCTTAGCAAAACAAATTACTGGGAGGACCTTCCGAGCTTCGCCTTTCGAGGATTTAGGGAGCTTCTGAGTTTTTCCGAACCTCCTGCCGATTTTCATTATTTTTGTTCACTTTCTCACTACTTTCCATTCAATTTTTATAGTATGTTGAAAATGTTTAGTTCACTCAGCCAGTATTATTCAATATATTTTTTAAAGATAAGAAAGCGCATAAAAACGATTTAGCTCAACTCTTTCTGTTAAAAAATTGAGTTTTCATTTAGTCAGCTTTTTTATTGACAACTGACGCTGGATTAGCCATTCTTGTCCATATTTTTCTAAAAACATTTCTTGTAAAGCTGTTATCGCAATCTTATGGAGCTATCGTGAGGGCTATTTCAACCGATACTAACAACTTCCGTCAGAAAACCCAACGACACAACACAAACAACAAAACAAACCAACAAAACATTAATTATGGTTAAAATCAAAATCCATTTTTGAAAAAAACACTGATAACGAAGTCAAAAAAGCATCAGACGAAACGCAACTTAATAAATCAATTTGTACTTCATTTCAAAGCAGAAGGGGACCACTGCTTAACGAGATTCGGTAGCAGTTCAACAAAAACAAGAATAAAGATGGCCAAAATCATTAAAGCAATCAGCTTTCAACTGAAAAAAAATCAGATAGATTCTTATATAGCTCCTTAGCAAGTAAGTGGGACCGGCCCTTAGTGAGACAACGAATTAAATAACGCTACTTGCAAATCCAATGATGAAGGAATGCCATTAATAAGACAAGGACATTAATCACTTCGGTCGGAAATTACAGTTTTCCCAATTTTTTGATAATTTAAATAGTCTCAATCATTTTAAGAATTTTTGTCGCTAACTGTAGGCTTAGTTTTAATTGTTGATCTATTTTAGTGATTTCACCTCAGACGACGCTAAATTTTGACGCTTACATCAATAATCAGTTACAATATACTGTTGACACTTACAACACTGTATAATAAAATAGAAAAACTTCTACAGTAGCAGCTTTTTGTTCCGACCCTCTTGAGGGGGGAGGAACTATATACTCAAATGGGTTTTTTTTTTGTTCAGTCAATTTTCGCCGATCGATATATTCATCGCAGAGAGTTGAGACTGATATCATTAGAAAGCTGGTCCAGCGTAGAATATGGAATTAAAAAGATTTTTTAAATTTTCATTTTCTACAGGGACTTATTGAGGTTTAAACTTCTGAGAAAAGTCGAGTGAATTCACGTTGGTTTTATTCACATTTTCCGGAATTTTTGCCTTAATTTTCGTCAATTTTGCTATAATTTGTGACAATTTTTAAAAATAGTGTCGCTGACTTTATGTTTAAAGAAGAACAAGCACTGTTGATTGTGTTGACTTAATTTTTTGGTCAAAAATTCAGGACAAACATTTCAAAATTCAGCCTTTTTCATCAAAAACACCACGCAATAAGCTACTTTAGTCCACTTAAATTTGCCAACAATACACCCCAAACAACACTTCTACAATCTTTGTAGACTCCGAGGGGGAGCATTTCTACTTCAGAGTCCGCTGAGAGTTCTCTGTAGTTAAAACTTCGCCGTTTTTTGCTAACTTTACTCGTTGATTATCAAAAATACAGAATTTATTTTTGAGTTTTCAACTAACCAATTATCTATATCTACAACATTCGAAAAATCAATTGTTCCTAACGGACAAAAAGCATTAATAGGGTTAGTTTTGGGCCATTCTTGGACTGTTACGATCCAAAAAAAAATCGTGTTGTAATCAGTCGGTTTTTTTTTTGAAAAAAGACCTTTTTTAATAAAAAAGAACAGCACATATCAAATCAAAGCTCAGGAGTGATAGGCCCAATTCGTTTTCTATGCAGCTCCAAGCTAATGCATTTAGTTTTTTACTTGAAAGTTTAAAGTCGTTTCGTTTTTTAAAAATAATTGATTTTTCAATAAATAATGGCTTAATTAACTTCTCCTTTCTTTTTCTTAATTTGTTCAACTTCCAGCTTAGTGTCAGCAAACAAAGAATGCTTCTTCCTTCTACTGATTTATCATTTAGTCTCGGTTGCGGTTTTAAGCCTGAAGTTTTCGTTTTCTGGCTTTGATACTACAAGATTTCAGATTTTTGTTTGTTTTGATATTTGCCAGTTTTTCATGTTTTCTAATTTTGTCACATTATCACATTATTGACAGTTCTCATATCACATTATTAGCGTTCAAAATAATGCACAATTGAATATATTAAAATCCTGAAAGATATACATCATCGTTTTAACGGCCTCGGCACCTCTGTCTTGAAGAAATTAATTGATTTTTTTAGTTTTGTCTTTAACTGTCATTTTTACTTTATCATTTCGGTCGTATGAAATTTCCTGTATAGTGATATGTTTCATTGGATTTTCATGGAAAAAGAGAAAAACCCATATTCTGATATTAGTAGATAGCTCATGGCTTCCATGACTTTGAAAACAATCGTTTTCCAAAATTTAAAAAAATTATTAACTTCGCAATTTTGTTCTTTTTATGTTTCTTTTTGTTACCTAATCTGGATAGCTAATTACAGGTCAAATATGACATTATGGGTGTCAAGGGAACAAAAAGGATTGGTGTCCCAAAATCTATTTTTTTAAAAGAATTCGTTATGGCCTTAGTGGCTTCGACACCGGTTATACACAAAAAAAAGTTAAATTAATTTGATTTTTGTCATATTTGACGTTCTTTTTTGTAGATGCAAGAAATAATCTGGATAATTGCAGGTCTCAAGAGCTTCTTTTTCATGAATAAACGACCCTATTTAAATAGTTCTTTTTGTAATTAATGTCTTTCATGACTTCGGATGTAATTTTGTTTCGAAAAAAACATTAAAAGTATTACATACTTTTCCCCTTCGCCTTTTTGTCTACTTGTTACCTAGTCTCACTAATGAATGGCCACATACTACATTATCGCTGCTTGAAGAAGGCGCAATCGAATATAATTTGAGGGCCAAAATATGGCTTGACGGTTTTGACAGCTTTTTCTGGCAAATTTAAAAAAAAAATTGTTTGTTGTTTTTTTTTGTTGTGCTTTTTAGCCGCTTAAAAAATGAAAAAAGACAAATCCTAATGCCCTTCTATAGAAGCATTGGTAGTCCTAAATTTTTGGTATATTTTAATTGATTCCTAATGGTTTTCATTACTTTGAAGTTAACTGTTTCAAAAAAATAAGTTAATTTTTTAACTTTACTGTTTTTGTTCTTTTTTGTCTAATTGTTACCAAACCTTTTTATGGACTAGTCCCATATGTTTTCTGGTGCTTTATATGTTATTTTGTTTAGTTTTAGGTTTATCTGACGGTATGTTGACTTCGTTATTAAATTTCGTTTTTCAAAACGGACATAAATTTTTTGATGTAATTAATGTTTGTTGTTGTTGCTGTTGTTTGATTTTGCTGTTCGTCTTGACTCGCTTTCTGAATATTGGCATATCACAGCAATCTAATGCACCAATTTATTGTGTTATTTGCTTTGGAGGCTACCTTATCGTTCATACAGAATTTTTTTGAAAAAGACTTGGGCTTTTTTGGGTTTTTTGGGATTCCCAAAAAATAATTTTTGGGTTTTTCTATCTGTTCCTCATTTGGTAGACAATTATGCCAAAATTGTGAATGGGCGGGGTCGGAACCTTATGTGCCATCGCACATTACCGAGTCGCCTTGTTTTCTATACTGTCCAAAGTTTCAATTTTTATTGCTATTGTACAACTAGAAACACTACTACGAAACCAATGCTTTTGCAGATTAGACATTCGAAGAGATATTCGGCACATCAGACAGTGAGTATAAACCATTGATCTTATATAATAGTTACCAAAAACGCCACAGATCAAATATTTTCCATCATTTTCATACCCGATTAAATTTTTATTTTTGTGACTATTGTTTTCGACTTATTTTGCTTATTAAAGGCAGCTTTTGCATCCAATTCCCGATAATTTATCGACTTCTGCTTGGAATGCAGAGTTAGTAGTCTAATTCTTCACTGCAGGTTATTTCACTGCCCAGTTTGTGATCACCACCTAATAGTACTAATCGTTTTGAAGAGCTGACAATAGCTAATCCATTCTTTTATATCAAAATCTCACCAAATTTTGAATTAAATCATTGAAAACTGTTCCCGTTTTAATTTGGGCAGCTTTTTGATTTTAGCAGCTGTTTTCAATTTTTTGCCTTTTAAATTGCTTGTGGACATGATGAATGCAGATGATTATTTTATCCATATCATTTGAAATTTTGCTATTTTCATATACCTACAACATTCTGGTTTATATCATATTGCTGCAAACAACACGGGAGAATATATGTACTGTACTTGAGAATATTATTGAGCTTACATTAAACAAGGAGTCTAGGACATGTGCATCCGCACATATAATGTTCCGACCCCGCTCATCCATAGTTTTAACTTAATCGTCTACCAAAAGAGGAAGAGAAAAAACTTTCAATACACAAAATAATTGGTAAATGAGTTAAGAAAAATAGTTTCAACGCAAACAAGTTAATGGATTAAATAATGCCGCATTGGAGAGCCGATAATGTCTGCCATCAAAAAGACAACGAAACAGCACAAACAACAAAACAAAACAACAAAACATTAATTATTGTAAAAATTAATATCTGTTTTTGAAAAAAAAAACATAGCGAAGTCAAAAAAGCATCAGACAAAACCTAACTTAATAAATCAATTTGTACTTCATTTCAACGAAAACTAGAATAAAAAGGGCCAAAATCATTAAAACAATCAGCTTTCAACTGAAAATACCAGATAGATTCTTATGTAGCTCCTTATTAAGCTAGTGGGACCGGACCTTAGTGAGATAATGAAATAACGCTACTTGCAAAAGCCAATGCGAATTGCCATTAATAAGACAAGGACAAAAGATAAACAACAAAGTCCATTAACAAACCCAAACGTTAATTACGACCAGAACTCGATATCTATTTTTACAAACTGTTAACAAAGTCAAAAGAGCATCAGAAAGAACCAAACAAATCTCTAAATCGCATCAGATATGAAAAGTTCAAAAAGAATCAGAAATAAAATAACCTCTAATTGTTTAGAACATTGAAGTGACTGGTCCTAAATAAAAGTAGTTGAAAAGCCGACAAAGATTAAAAAATCGAAGATGTTTAAACTTTTGAAAACAATTAACTTCAAAATCAGAAAAACCGTTAGCTATTAAATTAAATTAATAAACAGATTCTTTTATATTTCAATAAGAATTATTCATACAACTACAAAAAAGCGACAAAAAAATGAATTTGAGAAAAATCGGTCTCGAAGCCATTATAATTATGAGCGAATCACTGAAAAAAAATTATGTTCATTTTCTCTATTCTTAAAAGCCAATGGGAACCATCATCATTGTTGTATGGTAACCAGAAAACAAAAAACTTGAAAGCTTGGCAAGAAATTTTAAAATTTTATGAGAATTCAAAGTATCGAAACATAAAATCATAAAAGACAAAAATTAACCACCATAAAGAAGAAGTAATTTGTTTAGAAAGAAGATGTTACTAGTGTTTTCTAAAAACTACGCTTTATATTAACAGAATCAAGATAAAAAATGGACTGATTTTTTTAAATAAAAAATTTTCAAAGTCATAACAACAATCAATTTAAAACAAAAAACAAAAACTAGATTAACTGGCAACTCCCTAGGAGGCCAGTTATAACTATCATTAGTTAATGCTAAGTCTTAAGACTAGGAATTAACAAAGATTATAGTCAGAATTCAAAACTCCGAACAATTTTAGCTAAACACATTGTCGAAGCCTTTCCGACCTAAGCTATCAGTTGATTACGAGGGCTAAACTGATTCACATTTGAAAATCAATGGACCCTCGTCTTAGTGGGACTATAAGAAAAAAACAAAGAATCGAAATCATTGACGATTTGCAAAACTTAAAAACAAATGAGTGGTAACATTAAAACAGTAACCAAAATAATGTTTGCTTCACAAAATAATGGATGAGACATGTCATGAATGGTACTCAGTTACAAATTTTCAAAAAGAAGAAAAGAGTTCAAATCCTTCAAAACAATTTCTTTCAAGTTCAATAAAACCATTATCTATCAACTGAAATCATTAAATAATTTCAAACATATCTCCAGCGGAAATCTCTGAAACCTATCATCATACAGAAGTAGTGAAAAGACTACTAAAAGAACAAATACCAGCAAAATCAAAAACCTCGCAAAAAAAACGGTATCAAATTAGTTTGAACGATACTCTATTCTTTAAAAAATATTATATGTGATCAATTGCAACTTCATTCAAAGCCATGAAACAAGTCATTGATGAGAATATCTGAGATGTCAGCATAAAACAACTTTAAAAAGACAGAAGTTCAAAAATGTCTCAAATGTCCAAAAACCAAAAATTTATGAAAACTCGTGCTATCAAAGCCGTAAAACCATTTATTAAAAAAACTAACAGCTGGAAAGACTTAATTGCATTCTCTAGAAAGAAGATGCAACCTGTAATTGTTAGGACTAAGCTATAAACGGCCGGAATTAAGAAAGTGTGAATTAAAACATTTACCAAGACTTGTTCTAAGCAAATATATTCCAAGTAATAAGAGCTGTTAGGTATCAACTGATAGCAATACATAGGCTCACTTAAATCAGTTAAGAAAGCAAAATGGGTATTCAGTTGGTGATACTAAGTCAAGAGACCACAAAAAGTACAAAAAAATGCGTGAAAACAGGAGAGTTCGATTAAGGTTTCATAAAACACTTTGTCGAAGCCGTTTAAACCATTACATTTTTACCGAAATTATGATATATAACCATTGAGCATCATCAATGCGTAAAAACGAGCTCTCAATGATTGACCTTTGATAGAAAACTATTCTGGTTTGTAATTATTATAGAAAAAAAAACAAAAAATTGCTAATTAAAAATAAAAAGACACTACCCCAAAAAAATTTAAAAAATTGTTTCTCAAAATATGAGATCAAAATTAGCCTTGATGTTGCTAAGCGTTCAACAATAAAACATAATTGTTCCAAATGTTACCGAAATAGATAATTTATCCACAAAAATTTGAATATATCAAACGTAGCTAGCAGATAGTCAGAAAATTGCCGCAATAGCTTCGTAGTTCTGCAGTCTCAGAAAAGGAAGTAAAAAACAGACCAGAGAAAAAAAACATTTGAAAGGCTGAGATCTTATAATCAAATTAGGAATCTGTTTAACTATGGCTGCTTCTATTAGCTGCCCCTAAAAACACTTCAATTAGAGTGACACGCACTCAGTTGACCTTACATCTTTGAATTCAGTCAATTTCAGAGTGAGGAAGAAATATTTCAGTGAGGTAAGACATGCGTGACCAAAAACTTAATCACGCAACTGAAAAAAATTCTCACTGAGAGTGAGAAATGATGTTACGCACGCATTTCGGTTTAAAAATGCATGAACGAATGAACAAAAAGCAGTTTTGAAGTAGTGACTGTGAGGTCAAATGTTTGTAACAAAAATTCTGTTGACAAAATAAAAAAACCGAGAAGGTCAATAAGAGCCTCAGCAATTGCTTTGCGGACTAAGCGTCGGAAGAACTGCTCTCGAACAACTAGTGGCAGCTCTAATCAATTGCAGCCTGCATTAGTCGAGGGGGGATTCTAAATGGGACTAAGAAATTCAATAGTGGGCTTCAAGTAACCACATTAGAGGTTAACATATACCACTATTAAGATTTAAAGTCAAAAATGGCACCAGTTTTGGCGCAATTTTCTTTGACTTTTGGTATTAAATTGCCGCCAATTGAGTTCAGCGGCTTGAAAATAAGATTGAGAGAGAATTTTAGATCACGCGAAACGCAAAAAGTCAAAGGCGTAAAAGTTACTCGAAAAGTCAAAACCGTCAATCAAAAATTTTGCATAAAAAAGGCACACAGGTTTACAATAATTGCTATGAACTCCGTTCAAGAGCAATTAAACAAATGATGCAATTTGGATAATGATCGTTTTAAGTTGGCAAAAAAACCAAAAAATTATCATTCGAGAACACTCATATAGGAAACTGAAGCAAAACTAAATTTCTTTTGAGTCTACTCAAAAATGTGTCAGCAACTTTTCGGCCACTACTACCAGCAAATATCCAAGGCCAAAGAAGCATATTTAGTGCCAATTTAGACAAAAAGGCTGAAAATGTCTGATTAAACAATTCACCATCCTCCCTTGTGTTCATAAGCAAAACTGTTAACGCTATTAATAATCAATTTAACAAGTTTTTGAAAAAAAATTCCGGAAAACGTGAACAAAAACAACTGATATCAATTGAATATTCGCAAAATTTTAAACAGCGATAACTGCCCGGAAATAACGAAATAAAATTTTTTTTTTAATTCAAATTCTATGCTGAACGAGCTTTCTGATGATACCACTCACAAATCTGCACGATGAATATATCAATCGGCCAAAATTTACCGAACAGAAAAATAAGTTGAGCAGATAGTTGGGTTGGATCAACAAAATCTAAATAAACAAAAATCAATCCCCGAGTTCTTCAATAATATCGATGTTAAAAACTGAAAATATTTATCGAGAAAAAAAACCTTTAAAATTTTTCCGAGTTAATTGTTCCGAGTTCAATTATTTGGTTCACAATTGTTCAAAAAAATTTCCAAATTGTCGCACCTGCAAATGGTCGAAGAAAAATCGTAGGGAGATTAGAGCTTCAGACAATTAGCAAACCTCCATTTTCAAATAGATCCCGGTACGTGCATACGATATCAATCCTCTTTAAAGGACTTGAATTGTATTTTTATCAATTTATTCAGGCTGTTCAGATGATGGCTATCACTAACTAAATTGAACTAATTTTTTAGGTTAAAATTTACAAAGGCTAATGAGAAACCTTTAGATTTAACACGATCGGATTATATATTCTTTTCATCGTTACAAATAAAACACGACAATTACAGAGATATGTATCATAATGTATCAGCTGTATTCATAATGCAAAGATAAAACCAATCCAAATAAATATTTACAAAATCTGGTTTAAAATATCTGCTAATTAAACTAAAGCAAAGTAAGCTATTCGTACATATATTTACCAACAATAGATTATCACCATAAATGTTCATTAAATAGGAATTAAACCTAAGGATAGAAAACTCTAGCCTGGTAAATAGTTTGATTTGACACTCATTTTTAATGGCCAGCAAACTGACATTGTATGAACACACTGAGTCAGTCGAGGTAAAATTAGGAAACTGTGCTAAAATAGGCCGAAACTGTTTCCTTCTCCGTACCTGCGTATGCAGCAGTAAAATTGCATCTTTTAACCGCCGAATAAGCATTTACTTATAAATATACATATCAAACATAGTTTCAACTGGAAAAAAAGTATTACCAATTTCTTCTAGATAGAAAAATCAAAGCACTCAAGCCCAATTAAAAACAAACGCTTACTGATTTCATACAGAACAATTAAAACCTAAACCTTTGAATATTTCTTTCCATGTGTTTGAAATTGCACCCAAGTGCAAAGGTAGCTTTTCGTTCAAGAGTTTCATGTCTGGTTTCCTTGGTTCGTTCACACATTTATTAATCGCACTTTTAACTTTTGCACAAATTTGGCGGGTAAAACAAACAGGTGCGATTTTTCGACAAGCCTAAAATACAAGCATGCGCGCTAACACTAAGCCTAATGAAACAAATAATTAGGACTCACATAAGTTGTTTTTATCAAAGATAAGACCAAAATAGCACACAAATGCCCGAAAATACCAAAAATGGGTGCTTTGCACGACAAAGTATCACCTGAAAAGAGGGACACAAAAATGTGGCGAGATTTTGGGGCACGGCAAAAAAGACCAAGATAATTCGAGTTGGAAAACCTCGAGGTCATTGACCTAAAAACTCAGCTCACAAAAAACTACAAAAAAAATATTGCCCTTTCCTTTTTATTTTTAAAATTCAACTTAGTTAATGGACATCGTTGGTCTTGCTCCAAACTCCCTTATATAATTTTGTTCGTCCGGCTTCAATATTTAATTGATCCCTTGCGTCCTGGACAACCATATCGTCAACGCGCGACTTGGGAAGGCACCAGTAAAGCTCCCTCTCCTGACTGGAAAAGCTCCAGGGGTGGAACATTTTTGGATATCTAAAACGAAGAAATTGAAGAGGAGCAAATCTACCGAGGGAAAAGTCCCTCGCTGCAACACATCAACAGAAACAAGACAAACAAAAACCGCAAGATTCGACTTACAATAACGACTTGTCGGAAGACGTGAACAAAAATAGCTAATGAGGAAAAAGAAAGTGCAAAATGGGCGAGCCCAAACTGGGTAGAACTTAACTCTAATTCTATTTAAACTTTTGTTGTCTGCGCTAGTTCGGTTTCATCAACTAATTATAAAAATTGAGCAACCTATCCCTCATTTATTTGGCTTAACAAGGGTAACAACAAAACAATGCATAGTTTCGCTACTCACTCCGGCTTCTCAATAAACTCCTCTATTTGGGCCTTTTTTGTTTCCAATTTGGCAATCCCAGTGGGCTCTTTCGAATTTATCGTGTCATAAAACGTAAAGATGCATTCGAAAACCTCGGGCTAGCCTTCTCAAATATGTTGTTGCAAAAAAATTAAAAGCATGTGGGCCGTTAATAAGAGGGGCATCGCCCATCGACTTATAAGTTGCAGTCAGGACCCTCTTTTCTCAAATAACGAATTAGACCTTTCTCGCCAAATTTTCCAATTTGATAAGGGTTTCTGGTCAAAATTAAGCTAAAGGCAGCCCAAACGCAATTTAAATCGGGATCAATATTCTCCACGGTTTTGGGATAAAGGCCGTAGTGTCTAATCAAGGGGAGCTCTTGAAGCATGTGTTTTCTAGTCATTGCCTTTCGTTAATAAACAGACCTAAAATGTCGACTACATGCCTTCCTAAAAAAGATTTTTTTTCCTGCCTAGTAAGACTAATAACTTCTGGAATTCTTCTAAGGCGATGAAACCGGAGAACAGATTGATATAAATCGAAATTCATTGGTGTTTAAAGTCAGTGGATGAATTAAAATATAATAAGAATTAAAGTGTAATGATTAAGTGTTTCGGTTAAGAACTAAAGTGTAATGATTAAGTGTTTCGGTTTTCAGTGTAACCTCTGCCAGTGAAATATCAGAGCATGAAATATTGATTTGCAACTCTCTGGTAATGCCCCAGATTCCCAAAATCCTACAAAATTAAATGTCTGAATCTTTGCAACCCCACCCTTAAGTCCTTCAATCTCGACTTCAAGATCAATTGCACTACAATTTTAACTGGAAACTCCTGGTACATTTGCAAACGCAATTAGAGAAAGAGAGCTTTTTCCGGTACCCCAAACCATTCAGTTTGCCTTCAAGAAAAATTGATAAATGGATTTTTTGAGTCAAAATTTTTCCCGAAACTTCATTCAGACAAAGAATTCAGAAAAAAATAACCTTTCAATCTCAAAGACTTAATGCTGAAAACTATTTAACAAGGAAAAAGGATCAGAAAGAGTTAACTTTTCCTTTTTATTTTTATGACGATAATGAAACAAGTATTTAGGACTCATATACGTTATTTTAACAAAGATAAGACCAAATCAGAACACAAATGCCCAACAATATCGAAATTGGTGTTTTGCAAAACAAAATAACACCTGATAAAAAGCAGAAAAATTTTTGGCACGATTTTGAACAAGGCAAATAATACGAAGGTTATTCAAGGTCATTTACATTAAAACTTAGCTCACTAAAACTACAAAAAAAAAGAAATTAATTTATTGCCCTTATTTTTACATTTAAAATTGAACCTAGTTAATTGACATTGTTGGACTTAATCCAAATTTCCTTTTGCAAATATGTCCGTCAGGCTTTAATTGTTAATTGATCTTTCGCGTTATGGAACACAGCACCAGTAAAGCTGCCTCCCGTGATCGGAAAAGCTCCACGTGCGATTATTTTCGGATATATAAAATGAAGAAACTGAAGAGGAGCAAGTCTACCGCGGGAAAGAAGACAATCGCTGTAACACAACGAAAGCAATAAGACGAACAAAAAACACAACAACGACTGACAATAGCGACTTGTGCGAGGACGGAAGATTTGAGCAAACAGTGCTAATGAGGATAAAGGAAGTGCAAAATGGGCGAGCCCAAACTGAGTAAAACAACTATAATTCTATTTAAAAAATTCTCATGTCCCTGCGAGTTTGGTTCCATCAATTAATTATCAAGAATGAGCAACTTACCTCTCAGTTATTTGGCTTAACACAGAAAACAATGCAATTGAAGATGATCAGCAAAAATTCTAAAGACAACTATAATAACAAGAGATCAGGAATGTTTAGGGACAGCTTATCAATAACATCGACATTGAAGTAACATACTGGGGCCTGTTAGATTTTTTGCCTTTCTCATTAGGGAAAGCGCTTTAGTTGGATTTATTATCCTTCTGTAACCACGAAAAACTTTTGCATTTATTCAACACAAACCGACTAATGTCAGAAGAATTGCTCTCGAACGACGGGCGGGTGGAAAATTATTTGACCACGCTGCGATTCGAGCCATTAACCTCCCGCTTTACTCATGTGCACTGCTGACTGTGCTATTTGCCCCTTATTTTTGCTATGGTGCAACCGAATTTTTATTAGCATTAAGCTTTACTTCGGAGTGAGAGCAATATAAATCACTCAAAAACGAACGAAAGCGTGAAAGAGTCACTTAAGAAGTCGAAGAATGTCCTAGAAGAAAACCGCAAAATGGTCAAGCTAAAAATTTGCATAAAAAGATCAATACGTTTACAATAATTGCTATGAACTTCGTTCAAGAGCAATTAATTACACTGCTAGTTTACCTCATTCAACGTGTTTGATTTCAGTAATGGATCCAAAAACCTCAATGTAGATTAAAAGTTTATAAATAATATCAAAGAGCAAAACAGCCTAGTAGACTTTTCCGTTATTGTGACCAGTTTGCCCATTGAAATTTGAAAACACAACAGTCTCAATAAAGATCCTTCAAATATTAAAAACATTCAAAACGTTTGCAGAAGTTTATATAAGTATATCAAAAGCAAATAAAAATAACTTAAAACCCATTAAAATAAATCCTCCAATAATCAATCATAGGACAATTAAAGTTACGTTAAATATTTGTTTGTAAGCTGAAAACAAAGCGGAAATCGAATGAAAACTTATTATAAATTACCTTCACAATCGTTTCGGAAATTAAATGAATCATTTGCGCTGATTTTGCGTCAGAGATGAAATAAGTTTTTGAATAATTTTACTTTGAACAGCGCCGAAAGAGCATTTCAGTCAGAATTCTGTACTAGTCTTTTTTGGGTGAGAAATATAACTGGGTCAAACTTATCAAGCAAATCAACAGAGCCATGCTAAACAACAGATCATAGGCCTCATTCCAATCAGGTTTTGAACATTGACAGGGGACGTTCAAAAATTCACAATCGACAGATTTTTGATGCGCAAGTTAGAAAACAGCAAATCAAAAATTAGATCTAAGCTAGATCTGAACAAGGGATTAATCCAATTCAATATATTCCTGTGCAAAATTCCCGTAAACATTAACCAACTAATGTCGTAAAAATTGGTCTCGAAAGACGGGCAAGAAATTTAAATCAGAGGCTGTGGCCTAGGTAAAGTCTTCTTTATGGATGCAAAAACGTTTTTGACCCAGCCTGGGTTCAAACCAGGGACCGTCCGATACCTAAGAAAATGCACTTCCCACTCGGCTATCAGGTTCTTCTTGCTGCAACCCATTTCATATTAGAAAAAAAACTTTACTTCGGAGTGAGAGCAATAGAGATAACGAAAAAATGAAGAACGAAAGCGTGAAAAAGTCACTTGAGAAGTGAGCAAATGTTTTAGAAGAAAACTGCAAAAACAATTCAGCAAAGAGTTTTCATTAAAAAAAAGACCAACACGTTTACAATAATTGTTATGAACTTTGTTCAAGGGCAAATAAAAAGTTTTCCAATGCTTCCGTTTATGTACTTATTTGTTCAGTTACACTCTTGGAAAGTGTATTCGACAAACCCCGATACCACCAAGAGCTAAGCTGCGTATTGAGGCGTAGTGAACCCGAGGTCAACAAGTCCAGTTGAAAAAGTTAAGCGGTTGAACGTTTAAACAGATGAGAAAAACACGTGATAGTCTCGTTAAATAGCTGCCCCAGAAAACAAACCATTCCGTCCTGAGTAAATCTTTCATTTGAGTACCGATGAAGAGTTACTTCAAATGGCACTGCTTTACTTCTGGCCGTCTTAAAATTAAAGGTGCATGGAATGGGCATTTACTTGATCTTATGAATACTTAATACTTCTAAAAGTTAAGGAACCAGAGTATTACGAGTTTCACTGCTTTCTCTTTAACCCTTGGTCATTAAAGCCACGGTTAGCCATCAAGGCAGGTACTATAAATCTTAAAGACGAAAATTCTGCGGATAATCAGGGTGACTGCGATCAGCCCTACTCGATAGAGAATTGCTTTGAAGTAAAATAACACCATAAACGAACTCTCGCCGCAAATGAGTTGATAAAGACATTTATTCAATCCGTGGTGTGCGACGAGGGAAACACATCGGTGGAAAAATACGGGCTGTCGGAAAGCGCCACACCGGAGCCAGCACACGTACACGATAATAGCTCAGAGGGCGAAACTGCGATGTTAGTCTACTACGCGAGTCGGGACATAGGGGCCAACGAATTGAGTGGGAGCAAGTTAGGACCGATTAACAAAAAAAGTTAACTCTTACCGATCGTCAAACGTAAGCAGAAAAATCTTATCTTTATTTCACTTAATGAAGATTTCAGAAAACAACTAATTCATTCAGCTACAAATCAGCGATAAAGATTAGTAACTATTAAAAATATAATATCTTTTAACATTTTTCAATATGCTCCTTTCAAATTGAGCCTCAGAAGTTGCAGATTGTGTAGTCCTATTCCATAGGGTACAATTTTGCGATATAGGTTTGTTATTTTAAAACTGGAATTTAAAGACGAATTGTTACTTTAATTGGACAGTGCGGCGGTTGAAGAATTTAAGGCGGTTATGCTATCCAAGTGGGCCATCAACCTTTCGGCGAACGAACCTTTTACCCATTTTCCGATCACTACTCTATTTGAAAATATGTGTCCTGTTTGAACGATGTGTCCACGCAAACGGAAAAGAATAACATCGCTTGGACACCAGCAATGTGAGGTAAAAAAACTTAGCTATACTTGTATGTCAACTTAGTGCTGAGATGATGAAGTCTGAAATTTTGTTTATTGTACTTATACAGAGCATTTAAAATTCCTTGATTAGACAAAGCAAACTCTTTATTATACTTATAGAGAGCATTTAAAAATCTATAATTAGACAAGGCAAACAATTTCTGGAGCATGAGATAAAACTAGACCACCAAGCTTAGATAACTAAAAACTAAGGTCGAAAAACAAAAGCGAGGGGATATTTAGGTAGATTTATTACAATAAACTAGGTTTAGTTTTCTTCAGCATCGAACCAATTTAGATTATTCTGTTGCGTCGAAAAAGGCCACGGTCTCAACGATGTGGTGCCCCGATGGATATCGCGTCAAAAACCCGGTTTGTGACGGCACAGATGGCCCTTGATGATTAGGAGTAGACTCGGGGAATCGGCTTCAATCGAGTCAACTCGTCCTGCCATATCTGCAGCTCCCGCACAAAGTCCCGGTGCAGCGCCGATTCTAGTTTCAAGATTCTAGATTCTAGTTTCTAGATTCGATACTCCAAACAATCCGTAAAAAAAACTTAAATCCCAGCAACAATAGCAATCAAAATTTAGCCTTTTCCAAATACACAACTGTGAACCCCACCGCCGTCTTCTCGCCGAACTGGATAGTAAACTCGCCGAAGTCCAAAATTGCCGTCGCCAAACACCGCCCATTTCTTCGGAAACTGCTAAAAAATTGAATTACATCACAATAAAAAAGGATAGGATTAGTTTGTGAAGTTATCATTAACTAGACCATAACGGCTGAGGTGGTACGTTTCAGGAGCTGACTGTTATCAATTGTGATCCTTTGAAGTGAAGCTGTGTCTTAAATGAGTGATGATTGAGGCTGAAGCATACAAGAAAATCAGAAAGAAACACTTCAAGATCATAATTATTTATGAAATTCAGAAAAGGTTGATATCGTTACTTCTCTAGCTAACTTAAGATGTTCATTTGTGACGACAGTAGGAAAGTTATAAGATACTTGAAAGTTTGTAAGGCAGTCAATCGGTTTCCTAAAAATAAAAGAGCCTTTGGAGTTCAATTTAGCGCAAAAGCTCAAATTTTATAAAACTGGCAGAAACAAACCTACTCGGAGAGCGACTTTCTCGAAGATTATTCGTAAAATAACGAGAAGGGAAATGATCAATTTCTTAGAACCGCTCTTAACGCCATAAGTATAAGTCTTGAAAACAGTTTCTATAAATCGCATTCTTGGAGACTAGTGAGCTGAAAAGCTCTATGAGAACTTAGTTAGTGTACACTGCGCTCTACTTCTACATTCCATTTCTGAGGACAAAAAGTCAAATAATCAGACGAAAAATCGGTCGAACAAATAATCGCATTAAAAAAAGACAAACAGGACTAATATAATTGCTACAAACTTCGTCTGAGAGCAATTAACGATGATTTCCTAAAAAGTGCTAGTTGAGTCATTTATGATTTTAAAAAAAGTTAACATTTTTCTACAAAAAAGAGTTAATGAGGGTAATAGATAATATCACACCACAAAACAGCAGCTGAAATGCGGCATCAAAAAGAGTTAACGAAAGAGAGAGAGAGAGAGAGAGATAGTGTGAGAGAAAAAACGTGAACGAGAAAGAGAGGGAAAGAAACCTAAACCGACAGAGAGAGAGAGAGAGATCCAGGAAAATTTTCATGATGAGATTCGAATCTGCAACGACTCGTTTCCTAGCCCTGTTAGTATTAAATCATATAAAAAAACGAAAAGTGAAAGTGAAAAAAAATTTTCCAAAATTCGCATGAAAAAAATCTTTGAAACCATTTTTTGTCTCTAGAGTCCGTTTCGTCATGTTAAAATAATTCTTTCGCCATTAATGATAGTTTAACTCAGAAAAAAAATTCAAAAATTTTAAAACTAATCGCAAATTTTAAAATGTTGCTAAAACACTTGAAAATAATATCTTCACAACCATTTCCATGTCTGAAGAGACTATTTAGTCTCCCTATTTAAAGCCTTAAATAGTTTCACTGGCTCACAAAGCTCGATAAACTTGGAACAAGATATTAATCTTCGGAAAAGTTAAAAAACTTAAATTCTATCAAAAAATTGCTAAAATTGGAGTTACTAAAATGTTGATAACCATTACACTAACTCCAGAAAACTTGGAGAACCTTGGAGAAGGTCCCTGTTCCCTGGTGACGGAAAAATCAGAAAAAATCAAAAAAAAACATTCAAGAAAACTTGGAAAAAATTGCTAATATATGCGATTTTGAGAAGTTGAAAACTATTCCATGGTCAATAAAAACTTTCCAGTAAATTATTATCAAACCCCATAGGAGGTTTTCTGGCCCCTGAGACTGGAGAAATCCAAAAAAAAATGAAAAATGTCAAAAAATTCCAAGATTTGTTCAAAAAAATAAAATTCGTGATAATAAAATCCTGAAAAATATTCCATTACATCCAAAAACTATGCAGTGACCTATTATCAAAACCTAGAGGAGGGTCTTTGGCTCTAGAGGCTGGCATAACCTAAAAAATGACAGAAAATTTCAAAAGAATTGTAAATGCAAGTTTTATTAAAAAAAACTTGCTAATGTGAGCATTTTTAAAAAATTGAAAACTATTCCATGGTCGATAAAAACTTTCCAGTAATTCATTATCAAACTTGCCCATTAACAAACTTGCCCTTGGTTTTCCTTGCTTTTTTTATCAAGCTTGGTTTTCTGGCCCCTGAGGCTGGAAAAATCTGAAAAAGACAATAAATGTCCAAAAGGGCATGTTTTGTCAAAAAATTCTAAAAATTCGTGAAGTTAAAATCTTTCATTACATCTAGAAACTATGCAGTAACCTATTATCAAGCCCTAGCGGAGGTTATTTGACACCTAGGGCTGAGAAACTTAAAAATGACAAAAACTTCCAAAAAAACTTGAAAAAAATTGAACATCAGTATAAATTTGAGTGTTTTTGTTTAAAGTACCAAAACATATAGCTAAAATGGTCACAAAAAGTAATTGCCTTGCAGATGATCTTTTTTAAACTTCAACCCTTCACAATTTTAGACTGGTCCACAAAAAAAATCGAAAAATGACAAAAACAGATACGAAAAATTCTATAATTTTGGGCACAAAAATAACCTTTCAACATTAAACAACGGCCTTCCGATTAGCTTCGCAACACTAAGCACTTCAAGGACTACAGACGCGGCTAAGCGCCTCTAACGAAACTTAATGCCCGCTAGGCGCTACCTGTTTATCTCGTTCAATTGACGAGACGAAAGGACAAATGGGTCAGACGATATATCGGTCAAGAGAAAAATCGCATTAAAAAAGATCAATTGCTACAAATTTTGTTTGAGAGCAAAATAATAACACGCGCTCCCATTGTAAAATCAGTTGTTTTAATAAAAGTAAGATCATCAGGGCCGTTACTAAGAGGGGTAACGCCCATCGACTTTAGCAAGTGGCGGAATCAGGTCTTCGAGTTCTCCGCCTTGTTAGGGTTTCCGGTGAAAATTAAGCCAAGTGCACCGCGCACATGCAATTAAAATCGGGATCAATAGTAATTACGGTTTTTGGGATGAAGGCCGTAAGGTCTAATGAAGAGGCGCTCTTAAAGCAATTCTCTTCTAATAACGGCCTTTCGCTAGGAAACAGGCCTAAGTCTTTACAAATTCTACCAAGCGTAAAACTAGTACCATGAATGAAAGGGATAGTAAGCCGCGGATGAATGGCTTGATCAATGCAATTATCACAGCTACGTGTTATCTCCAGAAAAATGCGCCGCGCTCCTTGAATTTTATAAAATTCTTTATTAAGCCGTTCGAGCTGAACTGCTTCATTATGCTCGTGGTCCCTATGTAATTTTTGAGTAATAATTCGTGCAATTCTGGAGTGCAAGACTCGGAGTCCAGTCCTTTTGTCAATAAGGTTTAGTTTTGTTTTGATATATCGACTACATGCCTCCCTAAAATTGAATTTATTCTGCCTATTAAGACTGATAACTTGTGGTATTGCTCCATGGCGATGAAACCGGAGAATATATTGATATAGGTTAAAATCCATTGGTGTTTTCAGTAAGTGAATGAAAGAAAGCTAATCAGAATTAAGTTGTAATGATTAAGTTCTTCGTTGGATCACTGGAGTTTGCACAATTTCATTGAACAAACAAAGAAATGATGTTTGTGCAAACTCTGCCAGTGCTATCAGAGCACGAAATGTTGATTTGCCGATCTGGTAATGCCTTGAGTCCCAAAATGCTCCCAAACAAAATGTTTGAATTTTTGCAATCTTACCCTCAAATCTTTCAAACGCTAATTCTTCGTGACCGATCGCCCTAAAATTTTAACAGCCAACTCTTGGGACATCTGTAAAACCAATAAGCGAAAGAGCGAGCTTTCTCCGGTGCCCAAAACCATTCAATTTGCTTTTTGAACAAAAAAACGATAACTGGATTTTTTATTCTTCTATGAAAGGAACAACAATTTTACCAGAGACAAAATGTTTACCAAAACCTCATTCAGACGTGAAGAACTCAAATAAACTACCTTTCAATGTCCTAGTATTAACGCTGCAGAATACTTTACAAGGAAAAAGGTGCAGAAAGAGCTAGTTTTTCCCTTTCTAAAATTTTTGTTACCATAAGGAAAGCTTTAGAATTTGTTTTAACATTTCTACATCCTAGGTGGGATGTAATCATAGGTTAAATCGAATACTAACCCGTAATTGCCAGATAGTAAAACCCAGCATGTATAAACTTGTATCCGGATGGTAAAGCATGAAATATGAACTCTGTGCCATATTCTGAAATTATAAAACCGAGTAAAACACGCAACTCCAGTCAACTCGAGCAAACATTTACAACAGTTAAGTTGCATCTCGTGACTGACCTTCCACGCCCACTACTACACTTCTGCGTTAAATCCAAATGTTCTAAAAGAAACGACACGATAAGTTTGCTGATAAAAACTGATGAGGTTGAGTACCCGTAGGCACAAGAAAAACGATCAAAGAGAGAACTGCGATTCGGAGGAACAGCGATTCGTCAAAAGAACTTTGTGATAGTTCGAGAGAGAAAGTTGACAAAGGAAGCGCAACTTCACTAGAAAATGTGTGTTATAGGAAAAAGTTCACAACTTTGCGAATTGTTTGATTAAATCACATTACTTGGCGAATCTTGTGATTAAATCAAATTACTCTGTGTTAGATTAAACAAAACACAAATACAAGTTTGTGATTAAATCAAATTAAAGAATGTGATAATTGAAAAATATGGACTGCTTTTATTACTTCCTTGCATCGTACCTAGATACTCTGGGACAATCTTCATTTTCAATCATTTAATTTAAAGAATCTATATACACATGTATACAGCTTTGACAGAGCATTGCGAATGCCTAATTGTCAGGCGAACTCATCATACTTCATTGAATCTCTCAATATTGACAGAGTTTTGGTCGCTAGATAGTTTTGACATTAACGCAAATTTTTTCAAATGTTGAATATGTTTTGAAACAAAGAAGAAAAATTGACCCCCGTCCCCAATTGAGTTAAGACATTAGTGCAAGACGCTGAGCTGACAGGACAATTTACCCGATTCCATTTTACCCAATGCTAACTTACCCAACTTGCGTTTTTTCCCAATGCCAATTTTAATTTACCCTATTATTGAAATTACCAGAACAACTATTTAGCAGACTATATAACTAAATTGCCCGTGGTATTTGACTATATAATTAAATGGCACAACAAATCCAGACTATACAACTAAATGGCACAACAAATCCAGACAAATGGCTACAAACAAGAATGCAGAGGACTTCAAACCAAAGGTCTCCTATATTCAAACATAAATAATAACTTCTCTCGACAGTGAACGAAACTTAATCCAGGCTATAACCAGAAAAAAAAGACTGCGATTGCGGTAGGACGTGCTCAATTTTTGAATTTTGCACGTGCTCCGGTTGGTGGCGAAGATTGAATAAAACTGAATCATCAAATATCTGAACGAAATTTATCCCATATAACTTTATGGTGGATGTTTATAGTGGTGGTTTATTCTTTATACTGGTGGACATTTTATGAGCTATAAAGACTCCGAGGATAATGTCAGTCGTAAACCGGTTAGATCGTTTCAATATACAGTCTTTGTTTGTTGGGGTACTTTTCCCTCAAACCAAAATTAGTTCCCCAATCTGAGCTTTTTTTCACTGAATAAAATGAAATACAACATAAGAAAAAGTTTTCGAAGAGAGTGGAGCAACGCAGTTAGAGAATGTGGGCACACAATGCGAACCACAAAATCCTGAGTCCAGCAAAGGCATGCATACGGGTTTGACTCAAGAATTGCCAAATGTAAGTGTTAAAGAGTTTTTCCACGTAGCTTCAGGCACAGTTCTTTTTCTGCCAGGTACCACAGATAAGCTCTACAGAGTTCAAGCACTATAAAACTGCGATCAGTACACAAAAATAAGATATCTTGGTTGGGGGTCAGAGCACGACATCTGGTTCAATTCCAAATCAACTTGGGCGTATTCAAAATACAAAGAGCAGTTGGGCAGCCTTCGGAAACTTAACACAGACCACTCAAATAAAACAGTCAATCTATTGGTCTCCTTGATTCCAGTCAGTTGAATACCTCATATTTTGAAAGTGTTGATCTCTCAAAAAAGTCCGAAAGCACCAAAGTGCCAGAGGTGTTGGCAATATTGAGTTCGTACGTACCAACCTGTCGCTTCGTTCCAATCAAAATTAGAGCAAGATGGTCGGTCTCAATTGCTATCAAGTATTCTTCTTGAATGTGTTGAGCCTCCAGACGAGACAAATTGGCGAAAACTTTTCGCGGTTTCAAAATGCGTTCTACGTGCTGTAACCGACGAGGCAAAAAACAAAAGCGCAATCAAGACCAACGTCTTGCAGAACGTTTTGATCGTTGGAACTCCGGTGAATATGGGGGGGGGGGGGCTTTGGTCAGAAGCTGTCTCCATGAAACAATCAAAAAGACAGATAAAAAGCATTGAAGAAAAAACGTTCACAGCTAAAACGTTGTGCTTACAAGGTGAATTTGGCCGAGCTGCTAAAGTTTTAGCTTCTGAATGTCTAGCACCCAATAACAAAGCTACATTCAAAGCACTGGAAAAGTTACCACCGAAAGAACCGTTACCCGGCGTCAGTATACCTGACGACATTGCATCCAATGCGTTGCAATTCAGTGAAAACGTAGTTTATGAACAACTGAAGAAATTCAGCAGGCACACTGCAGCCGGCAAACTCAGACCAATCAGCCGGTCCACTGCACCTGATCGGTCTGAGTTTGCTCTGAAAGCAATCACAAAGTTTGCAAACTTTGGTAGCAGGGGACTCTTTCCTGCTTTTATTTCCAAAGCACTTGTAAAGCATGAGATTACTTTACAAGGAAAAAGGTGCAGAAAGAGCTAGTTTTTCCCTTTCTAAAATTTTTGTGACCATAAGGAAAGCTTTAAAATATGTTTTAACATTTCTACATCCTAGGTGGGATGTAATCATAGGTTAAATCGAATACGTACCCGTAATTGCCAGATAGTAAAACCCAGCATGCATAAACTTGTATCCGGATTGTAAAGCATGAAACATGAACTCTGTGCCATATTCTGAAATTATAAAACCGATTAAAACACGCAACTCCAGTCAACTCGAGCAAACATTTACAACAGTTAAGTTGCATTTCGTGACTTACCTTCCACGCCCACTACTACACTTCTGCGTTAAGTCCAAATGTTCAAAAAGAAACGACACGATAAGTTTGCTGATAAAAACTGATGAGGTTGAGTACCCGTAGGCACAAGAAAACCGATCAAAGAGAGCACTGCGATTCAGAGGAACAGCGATTCGTCAAAAGAACTTTGTGATAGTTCGAGAGAGAAAGTTGACAAAGAAAGCCCAACTTCACTAGAAAAATGTGTGTTATAGGAAAAAGTTCACAACTTTGCGAATTGTTTGATTAAATCACATTACTTGGCGAATCTTGTGATTAAATCAAATTACTCTGTGTTAGATTAAACAAAACACAAATACAAGTTTGTGATTAAATCAAATTAAAGAATGTGATAATTGAAAAATATGGACTGCTTTTACTTCCTTGCATCGTACCTAGATACTCTGGGACAATCTTCATTTTCAATCATTTAATTTAAAGAATCTATATACACTTGTATAAAGCTTTGACAGAGCATTGCGAATGCCTAATTGTCAGGCGAACTCATCATACTTCATTGAATCTCTCAATATTGACAGAGTTTTGGTCGCTAGATAGTATTTGACATTAACGCAAATTTTTTCAAATGTTGAATATGTTTTGAAACAAAGAAAAATTGACCCCGTCCCCAATTGAGTTAAGACATTAGTGCAAGACGCTGAGCTGACAGGACAATTTACCCGATTCCATTTTACCCAATGCTAACTTACCCAACTTGCGTTTTTTCCCAATGCCAATTTTAATTTACCCTATTATTGAAATTACCAGAACAACTATTTAGCAGACTATATAACTAAATTGCCCGTGGTATTTGACTATATAATTAAATGGCACAACAAATCCAGACTATACAACTAAATGGCACAACAAATCCAGACAAATGGCTACAAAAAAGAATGCAGAGGACTTCAAACCAAAGGTCTCCTATATTCAAACATAAATAATAACTTCTCTCGATAGTGACCGAAACTTAATCCAGACTATAACCAGAAAAAAAAGACTGCGATTGCGGTAGGACGTGCTCAATTTTTGAATTTTGCACGTGCTCCGGTTGGTGGCGAAGATTGAATAAAACTGAATCATCAAATATCTGAACGAAATTTATCCCATATAACTTTATGGTGGATGTTTATAGCGGTGGTTTATTCTTTATACTGGTGGATATTTCATGAGCTATAAAGACTCCGAGAATAATGTCAGTCGTAAACCGGTTAGATCGTTTCAATATACAGTCTTTGTTTGTTGGGGTAGTTTTCCCTCAAACCAAAATTAGTTCCCCAATCTGAGCTTTTTTCACTGAACAAAATGAAATACAACATAAGAAAAAGTTTTCGAAGAGAGTGGAGCAACGCAGTTAGAGAATGTGGGCACACAATGCGAACCACAAAATCCTGAGTCCAGCAAAGGCATGCATACGGGTTTGACTCAAGAATTGCCAAATGTAAGTGTTAAAGAGTTTTTCCACGTAGCTTCAGGCACAGTTCTTTTTCTGCCAGGTACCACAGATAAGCTCTACAGAGTTCAAGCACTATAAAACTGCGATCAGTACACAAAAATAAGATATCTTGGTTGGGGGTCAGAGCACGACATCTGGTTCAATTCCAAATCAACTTGGGCGTATTCAAAATACAAAGAGCAGTTGGGCAGCCTTCGGAAACTTAACACAGACCACTCAAATAAAAGTCAATCTATTGGTCTCCTTGATTCCAGTCAGTTGAATACCTCATATTTTGAAAGTGTTGATCTCTCAAAAAAGTCCGAAAGCACCAAAGTGCCAGAGGTGTTGGCAATATTGAGTTCGTACGTACCAACCTGTCGCTTTGTTCCAATCAAATTTAGAGCAAGATGGTCGGTCTCAATTGCTATCAAGTATTCTTCTTGAATGTGTTGAGCCTCCAGACGAGACAAATTGGCGAAAACTTTTCGCGGTTTCAAAATGCGTTCTACGTGCTGTAACCGACGAGGCAAAAAACAAAAGCGCAATCAAGACCAACGTCTTGCAGAACGTTTTGATCGTTGGAACTCCGGTGAATATGGGGGGGGGGGGCTTTGGTCAGAAGCTGTCCCCATGAAACAATCAAAAAGACAGATAAAAACAGCATTGAAGAAAAAACGTTCACAGCTAAAACGTTCTGCTTACAAGGTCAATTTGGCCGAGCTGCTAAAGTTTTAGCTTCTGAATGTCTAGCACCCAATAACAAAGCTACATTCAAAGCACTGGAAAAGTTACCACCGAAAGAACCGTTACCCGGCGTCAGTATACCTGACGACATTTCATCCAATGCGTTGCAATTCAGTGAAAACGTAGTTTATGAACAACTGAAGACATTCAGCAGGCACACTGCAGCCGGTCCCTCTTAGATGTTTCCAGAACATCTTCAGCACGCAGTAGACTGCACTGCACCTGATCGGTCTGAGTTTGCTCTGAAAGCAATCACAAAGTTTGCAAACTTTGGTAGCAGGGGACTCTTTCCTGCTTTTATTTCCAAAGCACTCTGTTGCGCTTCACTCACGGCTTTATCCTAAAAGAAAGGTGGGGTGCGTCCGACAGCAGTTTGCCTCATAGCAAAATGCCTGGCAAGAATCGAGCTGTTTGATAGTCTGCAATTGGGAGTCAAAAATTACATAATTCGTCAAAAATTACATACGATAGTTATTCCTGGTATTGCCTCCTTCACCAGTTTTCGCTGCACCAGTTTCTGCCCACATCACTTTTTTATAACAATGCAATCATTCAAAGTGAATCGGGTTTTCAACAGGGTGATCCGCTAGGACCGTTCTTCTCATTGACGTTATGGCCAATCATATAGAAGATCAAGACTTCGGTTCCGAGTTTGTTACAGCACACTTGGTACTTAGATGATGGGTTTATTGCTGGTTCTGAAGATCAGATCAAACAAGGGCTTGAAATCCTAGCCACCGTAAGTCATTAGAGAGTCTCCTATATTCAAACATAAATAATAACTTCTCTCGATAGTGAACGAAACTTAATCCAGACTATAACCAGAAAAAAAAGACTGCAATTGCGGTAGGACGTGCTCAATTTTTGAATTTTGCACGTGCTCCGGTTGGTGGCGAAGATTGAATAAAACTGAATCATCAAATATCTGAACGAAATTTATCCCATATAACTTTATGGTGGATGTTTATAGTGGTGGTTTATTCTTTATACTGGTGGACATTTTATGAGCTATAAAGACTCCGAGAATAATGTCAGTCGTAAACCGGTTAGATCGTTTCAATATACAGTCTTTGTTTGTTGGGGTAGTTTTCCCTCAAACCAAAATTAGTTCCCCAATCTGAGCTTTTTTCACTGAACAAAATGAAATACAACATAAGAAAAAGTTTTCGAAGAGAGTGGAGCAACGCAGTTAGAGAATGTGGGCAAACAATGCGAACCACAAAATCCTGAGTCCAGCAAATGCATGTATACGGGTTTGACTCAAGAATTGCCAAATGTAAGTGTTAAAGAGTTTTTCCAAGTAGCTTCAGGCACAGTTCTTTTTCTGCCAGATACCACAGATAAGCTCTACAGAGTTCAAGCACTATAAAACTGCGATCAGTACACAAAAATAAGATATCTTGGTTGGGGGTCAGAGCACGACATCTGGTTCAATTCCGAATCAACTTGGGCGTATTCAAAATACAAAGAGCAGTTGGGCAGCCTTCGGAAACTTAACACAGACCACTCAAATAAAAGTCAATCTATTGGTCTCCTTGATTCCAGTCAGTTGAATACCTCATATTTTGAAAGTGTTGATCTCTCAAAAAAGTCCGAAAGCACCAAAGTGCCACAGGTGTTGGCAATATTGAGTTCGTACGTACCAACCTGTCGCTTTGTTCCAATCAAATTTAGAGCAAGATGGTCGGTCTCAATTGCTATCAAGTATTTTTCTTGAATGTGTTGAGCCTCCAGACGAGACAAATTGGCGAAAACTTTTCGCGGTTTCAAAATGCGTTCTACGTGCTGTAACCGACGAGGCAGAAAACAAAAGCGCAATCAAGACCAACGTCTTGCAGAACGTTTTGATCGTTGGAACTCCGGTGAATATGGGGGGGGCTTTGGTCAGAAGCTGTCCCCATGAAACAATCAAAAAGACAGATAAAAACAGCATTGAAGAAAAAACGTTCACAGCTAAAACGTTCTGCTTACAAGGTCAATTTGGCCGAGCTGCTAAAGTTTTAGCTTCTGAATGTTTAGCACCCAATAACAAAGCTACATTCAAAGCACTGGAAAAGTTACCACCGAAAGAACCGTTACCCGGCGTCAGTATACCTGACGACATTTCATCCAATGCGTTGCAATTCAGTGAAAACGTAGTTTATGAACAACTGAAGACATTCAGCAGGCACACTGCAGCCGGTCCCTCTTAGATGTTTCCAGAACATCTTCAGCACGCAGTAGACTGCACTGCACCTGATCGGTCTGAGTTTGCTCTGAAAGCAATCACAAAGTTTGCAAACTTTGGTAGCAGGGGACTCTTTCCTACTTTTATTTCCAAAGCACTCTGTTGCGCTTCACTCACGGCTTTATCCTAAAAGAAAAGTGGGGTGCGTCCGACAGCAGTTTGCCTCATAGCAAAATGCCTGGCAAGAATCGAGCTGTTTGATAGTCTGCAATTGGGAGTCAAAAATTACATAATTCGTCAAAAATTACATACGATAGTTATTCCTGGTATTGCCTCCTTCACCAGTTTTCGCTGCACCAGTTTCTGCCCACATCACTTTTTTATAACAATGCAATCATTCAAAGTGAATCGGGTTTTCAACAGGGTGATCCGCTAGGATCGTTCTTCTCATTGACGTTATGGCCAATCATATAGAAGATCAAGACTTCGGTTCCGAGTTTGTTACAGCACACTTGGTACTTAGATGATGGGTTTATTGCTGGTTCTGAAGATCAGATCAAACAAGGGCTTGAAATCCTAGCCACCGAAAGTCATTAGAGAGTCGTAATCTTGAGAAACATCATGTAAGCTGTGGTCAATTAAAGATTTACCCTCCGTTGATCAAGCAGTCCAAAGGAATTTGCAAAACGGTTTTGAAGTTCTGGGCGCTACGGTTCGTTCAAAAGAATTTTTCGCTTCTTGTTTGAAGAGGAGAGTTCAAAAAATTTATCTTTGCTGGACAATTCACATCACCTAAACGATCCTCAATGTGCATTAGGCAACCTTCGTTACTGTTTGGGAACACCGAAACTAGTATTATTTTTACGAACTAAGACTCCATCAAATCAGATGCTCGAAGTATTGAAAAGTTTTGATGACGGCCAAAGAAAAGTGTTGGATCAAATTGTTGGCTCAATTATTGGTATGACCCATGGAAACGATCTTCTTTACCTATCAGTTTGTTGGGACTAGGCGTCAGACAGTCACAAGAGCGTTTGTGGGCACAATTATAGCCTCAGACGAACTGGTCAACAAAATAACAAGAAGGCGTCCCTCAGAAAAAGACACTTTTAAAGAGTTGCACCAAAGTCTGGAGCCGTCAATCTACTTTCGCACACACAAAAGAAGATCAAAGAAAGACTTCATATAGATAAACTAGCAGCTCTAATAAGAAGTCAAACGTCAAACAGGGAAAAGGCAAAATTTCAATCACAACACCTGCCTCATTCTGGCGCGTGCCTTGCTGCGCCTCCAATTCCCGCTGTAGGTCTACACCTTTGGGCTAAGGAATTTCAAGTCAGTGTCAAGTACAGGCTCGACATCACGGTTTATGATCAAAAAAGAAAATATCACATTTAGTGACCATGCAGTTGCTTGCCACGGAAGGGGAGATGCGATTTAAAGGCACGATAAAATTAGCGATCATATAGCTTCCGCCTGTTCAGCAGCTAATTTGTCCCCAGTAATAGAAAAACCCAATCTCATTACGGAAAATAACACGCCCATGAGACGTCTATCTGCCTTCTTGGCAATCTGGCCAATCGGCTGCTCTAGACATAACTGTGAATTCTTGACCGCAACCAAAGGTTATTTTTCATGCGGCAGAGAAGTCTGGCTATGCAATTGAAGCAGCTGAAGATCAAAAATATGCTCAACATGAAAATTGCTGTGCTCAACACGGAATTTTGTTCGTCTCTCTGGCTATTTAAGTTTTGGGCGGTCTTTCAAGGACTATGAAGAAGGCCTTACTGCGCATGTCGTTGTTAGCTGATAGTAGAAATTATCAGCCAGTGGGACATTCCATTGCCCTTGATAGAGCAGTTCAGTCACTTTCTGTTGTCATTATACGAGGATCAGCTACTATGCCGTTGTCGCGAGCTCCGTAGTTGAACGCAGCAATTATCTGAACTTCTCTGATAATTATCGACCCGCCTATGTGGGACGCAATGTGAAGATAACTATTCATAGACGCTTGTGTTGAGCAGAATCAATCTCTTGATGAGTTAGAAACACGCCCAGAATCATTAGTAGTATACAAACATGGTGTGTATCAGCATACAGGGGGGTCCACGGCGTGTAAAAAACCGACCCCACCCTCATTTTTGGCCGAAAAATAAAAATTTTGAGAATTTTTAGAAATGATCCCAAATCGAGGGGGGTGTGGGTGTTTTAATTTTCACATTTAGAGTTTTTATATTTTTTTTTTCGATTTTTTTACTTTCGTTTTCTGGTGAACACATTTGAAACTCTTTGTCAGCGTGAACTAAATTAATTTGTTTACACCGCATTCCGCTCCCGACTAGCCATTACTACGTGTATTTGTTTACGCATTGCGGTATTAACTCGTTACTTTGTATAGCAGCTGACGCTATAGATGAGCTATATAAACTGATGTCTGCGGTTGGGTGATAAAACTGTTCAATACTATCAACTCAACACTACTACAAATTTCAGGTGGTAATAAAATTTGACCCACTTTCTAACCAAAAGCTCTCCAGTTTCTGAATTTTAGCCCAGATCAAAGCAATAATGCTGACAATAAAACAGCTACGGGTTTTTGAGGAATCCAGCGTCAGGTTTTATCAGCTTCTAGACAATTTACTACATGACTCAAGCTTGAATTATCCTGTTGTATTGTTTGCTGTTTCCGATTTATCTTGTGTTCTCTCAACTTTCAGTTGAAAAAATTACTTGATTGAAAACTCCAATATTCTGACTGTTGATTGAAGAAATATTAAAATCAGTTTTTTCCACATTCTGTTTAAAATGGAGTTAGCATTTGATTCGCAACAACAGGATGAGTTGGATTCTATTGAAGGTAAGCTTCGGTATTACAGGGTGGGTTGTTTTCCTTTTGAACTGTTTATAGCTCGGATTGCAGTTTCATTTCGAGATTCTCTCATAGATTTGATTTCACACAGTTCACAATTATAGTCATAGTCACAAGTACTGTCATTGTCACAGTCTAGTTAGAGAGTTAGACTTGTCAAAAACACCCATAGGTATGGAACTCGTACCAAGTAATTTGTAACATGATACTTAAACAAGCACTTATAATTGCACCTGGTTTTGGTATCATTTGAACGTATTGGGGGACTTTGCTTCTGAATAATGCTAGGAACTGAAGTATATATACTGTTTCAAGTGTCGCTTATTGTGGTGGACTTAACAGTTTCTCCTATCCCACAGCCTACCATGTGTATTTCACCCGATTCAAACGATTCAGGGGCAATTCCCGAATGCGGTATCAGGTCTAGTGTTCACCTTGTTGGCGACAACCTTTGTCAAAGTTGCACATACATGCAAAAAAATCAGCATCAGGCCAGAATTTATTATAGAGCTGGTGCATCAAAACTCGAAAAGGTGAGATTGTCACACCGACAAACAATTCGCGAGGTCAGACGACTTGAGAAGAAAGCTCGAAATTACTTTAACGCCGCTGCTAGAAAACTTGCCCATGCCCAAGCCCTAGTCGAGGAAAAGGAAAACCAAGAATTGCAGTGGGTACATATGAGCAGGAAAGCTGCACTAAAAGCGAGAAAACTGATACAAGAGCAATTCCAAAAAGAAGAGCGTTCGTTGATGCAATAGGAAGCTTAAAAGGAAGCAACTCTTAAACAGGGGTATTTTTACTGACTCAATCTTTTGTTTCCGTCAAAGAATATTGTAAAAATTTCTTCATCTCGAGTTTTGAATTTCGGTTGTAGAATTTCTACTCTCTTATTTTACTAGTTAAAATACTGTTTTGTTATGGTTTTTCAGGCGTTTAGACAGAAAATCTATGGAAAAAGAACATGTACAATGAATGATACCTAGGCTACCTGAGAGTTGCCTATTCAATTTTTAAATTTTCAAATAAGAGGTAATAATAAAAAAAAACTTGTGTATTGAATCCTAAGCTACCTGTTTGTTACCTAACCGAGTTTTAACTTGTACATATCAAAATTTGGTGAAAAAAAAACTTTTGTATTGGATCCTAAGCTACCCGCTGGTTACATAAGCGAGTTTTAACTTGTACATATCAAGAGTATTGATGAAAAATAACTTTTGTAATGGATCCTAGGCTACCTGTTGGTTACCTAACCGAGTTGTAACTTGTACATATCACGAGTATTGGTGAAAAATAACTTCTGTATTGGATCCTAATCTACCCGCTGGTTACCTAAGCGAGTTTTAACTTGTACATATCAAGAGTATTGATGAAAAATAACTTGTATTGAATCCTAAGCTACCCGCTGGTTACCTATGTGAGTTTTAACTTGTACATATCAAGAGTATTGATGAAAAATAACTTTTGTAATGGATCCTAAGCTACCTGTTGGTTACCTAAGCGAGTTTTAACTTGTACATTTCAAGAGTATTGATGAAAAATAACTTTTGTATTGAATCCTAAGCTACCTGTTGGTTACCTAACCGTTTTAACTTGTACATATCAAGGGTATTTGTGGAAAATAACTTAAGTATTGGATTCTAAGCTACGTGTTGTTTACCTAACCGCGTTTTAACTTGTACTAACCAAAGGTATTGGTGAAAAATAACTTGTGTATTGGATCCTAAGCTACCCGCTGGTTACCGAAGCGAGTTTTAACTTGTACATATAAAAAGTATTGATGACAAATAACTTTTGTAATGGATCCTAAGCTACCTGTTGGTTACCTAAGCGAGTTTTAACTTGTACATATCAAGAGTATTGAAGAAAAATAACTTTTTTAATGGATCCTAAGCTACCTGTTGGTTACCTAAACGAGTTGTAACTTGTACATATCAAAATTTGGTGAAAAATAACTTGTGTATTGGATCCTAAGCTACCCGCTGGTTACATAAGCGAGTTTTTACTTGTACATGTCACGAGTATTGGTGAAAAACAACTTGTGTATTGGATCCTAAGCTACCCGCTGGTTACCTAAGCGAGTTTTAACTTGTACATATCAAGAGTATTGATGAAAAATAACTTTTGTAATGGATCCTAGGCTACCTGTTGGTTACCTAACCGAGTTGTAACTTGTACATATCACGAGTATTGGTGAAAAATAACTTCTGTATTGGATCCTAATCTACCCGCTGGTTACCTAAGCGAGTTTTAACTTGTACATATCAAAATTTGGTGAAAAATAACTTGTGTATTGGATCCTAAGCTACCCGCTGGTTACATAAGCGAGTTTTTACTTGTACATGTCACGAGTATTGGTGAAAAACAACTTGTGTATTGGATCCTAAGCTACCCGCTGGTTACCTAAGCGAGTTTTAACTTGTACATATCAAGAGTATTGATGAACAATAACTTTTGTAATGGATCCTAGGCTACCTGTTGGTTACCTAACCGAGTTGTAACTTGTACATATCACGAGTATTGGTGAAAAATAACTTCTGTATTGGATCCTAATCTACCCGCTGGTTACCTAAGCGAGTTTTAACTTGTACATATCAAAATTTGGTGAAAAATAACTTGTGTATTGGATCCTAAGCTACCCGCTGGTTACATAAGCGAGTTTTAACTTGTACATATCAAGAGTATTGATGAAAAATAACTTTTGTAATGGATCCTAGGCTACCTGTTGGTTACCTAACCGAGTTGTAACTTGTACATATCACGAGTATTGGTGAAAAATAACTTCTGTATTGGATCCTAATCTACCCGCTGGTTACCTAAGCGAGTTTTAACTTGTACATATCAAGAGTATTGATGAAAAATAACTTTTGTATTGAATCCTAAGCTACCCGCTGGTTACCTAAGTGAGTTTTAACTAGTACATATCAAGAGTATTGATGAAAAATAACTTTTGTAATGGATCCTAAGCTACCTGTTGGTTACCTAAGCGAGTTTTAACTTGTACATTTCAAGAGTATTGATGAAAAATAACTTTTGTATTGAATCCTAAGCTACCTGTTGGTTACCTAACCGTTTTAACTTGTACATATCAAGGGTATTTGTGGAAAATAACTTAAGTATTGGATTCTAAGCTACGTGTTGTTTACCTAACCGCGTTTTAACTTGTACTAACCAAAGGTATTGGTGAAAAATAACTTGTGTATTGGATGCTAAGCTACCCGCTGGTTACCGAAGCGAGTTTTAACTTGTACATATAAAAAGTATTGATGACAAATAACTTTTGTAATGGATCCTAAGCTACCTGTTGGTTACCTAAGCGAGTTTTAACTTGTACATATCAAGAGTATTGATGAAAAATAACTTTTGTATTGAATCCTAAGCTACCCGCTGGTTACCTAAGTGAGTTTTAACTTGTACATATCAAGAGTATTGATGAAAATAACTTTTGTAATGGATCCTAAGCTACCTGTTGGTTACCTAAGCGAGTTTTAACTTGTACATTTCAAGAGTTTTGATGAAAAATAACTTTTGTATTGAATCCTAAGCTACCTGTTGGTTACCTAACCGTTTTAACTTGTACATTTCAAGGGTATTTGTGGAAAATAACTTAAGTATTGGATTCTAAGCTACGTGTTGTTTACCTAACCGCGTTTTAACTTGTACTAACCAAAGGTATTGGTGAAAAATAACTTGTGTATTGGATCCTAAGCTACCCGCTGGTTACCGAAGCGAGTTTTAACTTGTACATATAAAAAGTATTGATGACAAATAACTTTTGTAATGGATCCTAAGCTACCTGTTGGTTACCTAAGCGAGTTTTAACTTGTACATATCAAGAGTATTGATGAAAAATAACTTTTTTAATGGATCCTAAGCTACCTGTTGGTTACCTAACCGAGTTTTTACTTGTACATGTCACGAGTATTGGTGAAAAATAACTTGTGTATTGGATCCTAAGCTACCCGCTGGTTACCTAAGCGAGTTTTAACTTGTACATATCAAGAGTATTGATGAAAAATAACTTTTGTAAATGATCCTAAGCTACCTGTTGGTTACCTAACCGAGTTTTAACTTGTACATAGCACGAGTATTGATGAAAAATGACTTTTGTAATGGATCCTAAGCTACCTGTTGGTTACCTAACCGGTTTTTAATTTGTACATATCACGAGTATTGGTGAAAAATAACTTGTGTATTGGATCCTAAGCTACCTGTTGCTTACCTAACCGAGTTGTAACTTGTACATTTCAAGGGTATTGGTGGAAAATAACTTGTGTATTGGATTCTAAGCCACCTGCTGGTTACCTAACCGAGTTTTAACTTGTACATATCAAGGTGAAAAATTGGTGAAATATTGGTGAAAAATAACTTGTTTTTGAATCCTAAGCTACCTGCTGGTTACCTAAGCGAGTTTTAACTTGTACATATCAACAGTATTGAATAAAAATAACCTGTGTAATGGATCCTAAGCTACTTGCTGTTTACCTAACCGAGTTTTAACTTGTACATATCAAGGGTTTTGATGAAGAATAACTTGTGTATTGGATCCTAAGCTACCTGTTGGTTACCTAACCGTTTTAACTTGTACATATCAGGGGTATTGGTGGCAAATAACTTGTGTATTGGATTCTAAGCTACGTGTTGGTTACCCAACCACGTTTTAACTTGTACTTACCAAAGGTATTGGTGAAAAATAACTTGTGTATTGGATCCTAAGCTACCTGTTGGCTACCTAACCGAGTTTTAACTTGTACATATAAAAAGTATTGCTGACATTTTGTAGCCGGAGAAAGTAGGGTGCAAAGTGGAGAGCAAATCAGAGAGCGAAATAGAGTGCAAAGCGGAGAGCAAGGTGGAGAGCAATGAGGAGAGCAGTGCTGGAAATCGATTGCAGAAATAATTCAGTTAGTCCTTTTAAATTTTACAATTTTTTGAGCAGTTTTTTTGGGTTTTTTATTTCAAAACTCACCTCTTAGTCTCAGGGCATTTTAGTTCATCACCAATTTCTGATGTTGCTCACCTTTATATTTTTGTTTGTTGATAAATTCTATATATATTGGGAATTAATTTTAATATCTTGTCTGGAGAACCAAGTCTTGAGATAAACAGTCTGAAGAGTAGCAGGAACTGTACTCGCTTGACGCCAGTAAACTCCTTGCCTTCTTAACTTTGGCAACCCCAATGATTGAGAAGCGGACCTTGCTGGTTTAGAGAAACCTCATTGCGAAAATTAGACGGCACCAGTTCACAAACTTTCAACACACACGACTATTCACAAACGCTCACTCAGCTCACTTAGAGACTTAGATCAGCTGTAGGGTAGATTTTGACAGATTGCGACAATCAACTCAGACGATCTACAGAGGTAGCTATGAACATATTCCTAATTTTTTTCTTGACAAAGAGGAGTTTTGTTCGCGAATAAACACGCAATCTTTTTATCACTTTCATATGATAGCGAGGAAGCATTTTAAGCACTTACACTATGGATTGAAGGCACTGAGGACAAAAAATGACTTAATAATTGATCAGCTACTAGTATGAGAGCTTTTAAAAGACTTACACAATGGATTGAAGGTACTGAGGATAAAAATGACTTAGTTATTAATTGGTCAACCGCTTGTGGGAGCTTTTAAAAGACTTATACTATGGATTGAAAGTACTGAGGATAAAAATGACTTTGTTAATAATTGATCAACTGCTTATGTGGGATCTTCTAAAAGACTTATACTATGGATTGAAGGTACTGAGGACAAAAATGACTTAGTTATTAATTGATCAGCTACTAGTATGAGAGCTTTTAAAAGACTTATACAATGGATTGAAGGTACTGAGGATAAAAATGACTTAGTTATTAATTGGTCAACTGCTTATGTGGGAGCTTTTAAAAGACCTATACTATGGATTGAAGGTACTGAGGATAAAAATGACTTGGTTAATAATTGATCAACTGCTTATGTGGGAGCTTTTAAAAGACTTATACTATGGATTGAAGGAACTGAGGACAAAAATGACTTAGTAATTAATTGGTCAACTGCTTATGTGGGAGCTTTTAAAAGACTTATGCTATGGATTGTAGGTACTGAGGAAAAAAATGACTTGGTTAATATTGGTCAACTGCTTACATGGGAGCTTTTAAAAGACTTATGCTATGGATTGAAGGTACGGAGGATAAAAATGACTTAGTTAATAAGTAATCAACTAGTATTGTAGGAGCTTTTAAAATACTTATACTATGGATTGAAGGTACTGAGGATAAAAAAAACTTAGATATTAATTGATCAGCTAGTATTGTAGGAGCTTTTAAAATACTTATACTATGGATTGAAGGTACTGGGGATAAAAATGACTTGGATATTAATTGATCAGCTAGTATTGTAGGAACTTTTAAAAGACTTATACTATGGATTGAAGGCAATGAGGATAAAAATGACTTAGTTATTAATTGATCAGCTACTAGTATGAGAGCTTTTAAAAGACTTATACAATGGATTGAAGGTACTGAGGATAAAAATGACTTAGTTATTAATTGGTCAACTGCTTATGTGGGAGCTTTTAAAAGACCTATACTATGGATTGAAGGTACTGAGGATAAAAATGACTTGGTTAATAATTGATCAACTGCTTATGTGGGAGCTTTTAAAAGACTTATACTATGGATTGAAGGAACTGAGGACAAAAATGACTTAGTTGTTAATTGGTCAACTGCTTATGTGGGAGCTTTTAAAAGACTTATACTATGGATTGTAGGTACTGAGGAAAAAATGACTTGGTTAATATTGGTCAACTGCTTATATGGGAGCTTTTAAAAGACTTATAGTATGGATTGAAGGTACGGAGGATAAAAATGACTTAGTTAATAAGTGATCAACTAGTATTGTAGGAGCTTTTAAAATACTTATACTATGGATTGAAGGTACTGAGGATAAAAATGACTTGGATATTAATTGATCAGCTAGTATTGTAGGAACTTTTAAAAGACTTGTACTATGGATTGAAGGTACTGAGGATTAAAATGACTTAGTTAATAATTGATCAGCTAGTATTGTAAGAGCTTTTAAAAGACTTATACTATGGATTGAAGGTACTGAGAGCAAAAATGACTTCGGTATTAAAAGATCAACTGCCTATGTGGGACCTTTAAAAGACTTATACTACACAACTTTTCTATGACTCGAGTTGAAAAGATTTCTTATTTACATCAAACAGTTTTTAGAAAAACAAAACACAAATCACAAAAACTGAAGCAAAGTTCTTTCACAGAAATTAATTGCCGTCACTATCAGAGTCAATTTGTACTACTCTCCATTTCTTTACTCTATCTACATTGATAGATTCATCGTCTGATATCAGCTCCAGCGTTTGTTTTGTGCCCTTTTTCATACTTTTTGAAGGTCCGGGATGGTTGATGGGTTGCTCTTGTGTTGAAGAGTTACTAGAAACATGAATGGGAGATACGGGTCTTGGGTCTAGAAGACTAGGCGACGAACCTGATTCAGCAGCCTGATCGTCTATAAAAGAATATCATTTAATTTCGTCCTCAATCACTTGTTGAGTGAGATTTGCAAAATCTGCAATGTCCGCTTCAAGCTCATCATCACTGTAAACAAGCTGTTTGAGACCGGGATAAGGCGGAGACCAGACTTCTGCTGACATTGAGGGACCTATGTATTGAGTTGGTGGTTGACTTTCTGGCGTTAGTGACTCGGCAACGTGTACAACACTTTCTTCCTCATCACTCGAACCCCAATCTGGATCCTGTACTATGTTGCGCATGCACTTTTCCTCGCGGAGAGCGTGGTGGCCAAATGGTAGAGTTGTGATCTTGTCGTTTAAAATATACCGCTTGTCATCGTATCCCGAGAGAGATTTCTTTTTACAAACAACTGTCAAAAGTGTTTGCTCGACGCAATTCTTGTATTGAGAAGCCGAACAGTTTCTCCTCCTGTGAGAACTTGCTTGTATAATTCATGTGTCATCATGCGTCTAGCATCTTTCGTCACACCCTTTGCCGACTGTTTTGCGAGTCCTAAAATAGAATTTCACTCATTCTAGTTCTTTCTTACTTTTTACACTTTTTCCGTCCTTTTTTGATAATCATTTTTGCAAATTCAATTCTTCTTTGTCTTTTTTTTACTTTTCACCTGGTCTTTTTTACTCATTCTGATTTTTTTTCATCAGGTTTTGGAAAAATTTGACTAACCATCTGCAAGTTTGATAGAATACAGCTTCGGCTTCAACCAAACAAACTCTGAAATCGTCTTGCCTCCCATCTCATCTTTGAATTTCAATGTCACCCTTGCGTTGCTTTGGTCATACATGTCGTGAATAGTCGGAAAGTTTGAGAAATCGAAGAAGTCCTTCACTGCGATCTTCCACTTCAAGACTGCAAAGAAGTAGTTTGAGAAAATTTCGTAAACAAACGAGTCCGTGTCCGAGTACAATAGTTTACAATTGAAGTGTTTCTTCATTGTATCGTAGTGGAAATCGTACATGAATTTCTTCGAAAGATCTAAGAGGCATGCCCCTACGATAGTTGGTTTTCCCACTCTATTTCAGTCCGATTCAAGCTGATCGTTGCCAAGTTCTCATCAATGATTTTGAACGACTTCAGCTGTGGTGCACTAGTCCATTTCAATGTCGCGTCTTCACTACGAGCCAGTTTCTCTTTTATGCGATTGCGTTTCCCCTCGCACGTTTTCCCGAATGCGCTGTTCACCATTAATTTATAAAAGTTTTCCTCGAAGTTGTTTTTGGACCGTTTTCGCTTCTGAGTGTTCAATCTTACATTTGGCGCCAGCCATTTTGACTGGTTAAAAGCGAGTGATCGATGTAATTTTTCGACTTTTAACCCCAACTGTACTTAGAGCTTCAAAGTTTGATAATGTAAAACGTATTTCTTTTTTGGGAACAAGATTTGGATCAATTTGTCATTCGAAGGCAGCACATTCATCCGCATATCATTCAAAATCTCCTCCTTATAGTCACCCAGCCAGCATGCATCAACTTGCTGTTTTGTTGGAGCCAAGGGAAAATCTGAATGACGATCAGGGAGTTCATCTGGGTACGACAAATCCACTTCCAGAATGTAGCCAATGTCGCTATCGTCAGGTGTCTCCAAAACGCTTTGGATGAACGCTTTTTCAATTTCTGGATCACAGTTTCTTCCAGTAAACTCAAGATTGTTCAGTGGCATCGGAAAATTCTCATTATGCCCCCATACAAATTATTTGCATCAATAATCACTATAAAGGTTGAGGGCGCTTTAGGGTTGAAATTTGGTAAATAATTGTTGTTCGCAACCGACAACCGCATATTGTAAATCGCGCTTACGCAACCACGAATCAATCCTTCTACCATATCCAATTGTTTTCGCTTTTAGAAGTCTCAAAGGCGCTTTACATAACTTTAGCATAGCATCAACAGAGAGATTGGAAGCGGTATGGTACTGACAGCAATCCAGTCCTTATGCTACGTAGCACACCGTACGGAAGCAGAGCATAACTGCAGCTAGAAGGAAAACATCAGTTTTGAGATACAAACTACAGTAATCTTCAATTCGTTTACATTGAAACTTCTCGAAAACTTCAAGCGCATGTTTGTACTCGTCTTCTCTAACGCTCACTCGATACTACTGGAGACTATTCACTCACTTTTCTCGTGGTGGGAGTGTAGTCTCTTTCAGCTGATTGAAATTATCAATGTAACAAAAATCCCTTCTGTTTCAACATTTGCACTGAACTGTCTGGCCAGTCCTTAAAGTGAGGTTCTAGCAAAGTAAACTGATCAGAGGGTAAGTTTTGTGCTAGAGAATCTAATGATGAGGCCCTCAAACGACACGAGTCTAATAACCTGATATACTCATACACCAGTTTCATTACTCGATTCTTGTACTGGCGGTTGTGGACTAGAACCCCAATTTCCAGAGCCATAAATTTCTCATCTGTATTCGGAACAATTGATACAGTATTCATCATTCTAATACTCTGGAGAGCGAGAATTACATGGTGAAGATCGTAGTTTGAGAGATTGTGTGCAGATAGTGGAGTACATTTGAGAAACCTCCTGTTGATGTTACAAGTGTTATGCGCCCATCCGAGAAATTCTCCAGTGAAGTGACAATGATATAGAACTGTCGGGTTATTCATATTGTGTTCCAATGGTTCTTCACATATCCAACAATCGGTGGCATCTTCTTTCGCAATGAGAAGCTGGCCAGAGAAATATTTGTGTTGTTGTTTCACACTGTAAACTCGCTTAGCTATGGTTTCCAAAAACTGAACAAATTGTTCCATGACCTTTGGTCCTGACAAGCATTCAAAATGAAACGGATCAGTTTGGTTCTGAGCAACAAACAACATTGCATAGCTGCACGGTTTATGTATTTCTATTGTTCTTGTTTCTGATTTGGTTGGGTTGTTTCGACATCCTGAGACAGGCTCAATGATTGACTCTAAGTCAAAAAAGCCAACAATTGGAGCAAAACAACGGGACTGGAACTATTTGTAAACAAACGTTGTGTTTTTTTGGCATTCGCACAATTGCTGGTTTATTCTTCCAGCAAAGTTCTAAATGTTTTTCGTATCGTTCTTTTGAGGTGCAAACATGGAAACAGTTTCTATAAATATAATTATCTGCTCTCACTACTCGTTCCTTGACTTTATGAATACGAGATCGTAGTTTCTGAGTAAAACGTAGTGATGCAGTTGACCGTCGCTAAGAAGAGGAAGGTCGAGATTGAATTCACAGTTTTGTTTTTTTTTGAAACTCGTGGAATGGTTTTCAGCGTAGCTAAAATATTCAAACCTTTTTTTTTGGTTTTTTTTTATTTCTCATTTGCCTTTCCTCATTTTATTTCCTCATTTGCCTTTGTGCCATACTATTCTCTTTAGTTTCAAAGTTTTTCAACAATAAAGATCTTTAACTTACCGAAAAACGTTGACGCATACATTGTTCGGCTCTTCAAAACGAGTCATCTGGTGGAAACCCATAGGCATGTCAAACACGCCATCTGCTTGTTTTGCAAGCGGGTTCTCTGGTAAATATGTTACTGGGCTGGTCATCCTGCGTGAGGAATCACCAGGAGGAAGAAGTCGAGGGCCAAACTTTAAATGGTAGGCGGCAGTGTAGCAATACAGACAACAATTCTTTTCTTCTCGGTTTCTGATATTCAGTAGAGAGCATGTGCGCGCTAGTTTGCCTGAAAGCGCTAAAAATGACGATGCCCTTATCCGTTTAGCTTTTGCTAGTCGGATTTCAATGTTGAGAATTTGGTCGAGAGTCCAACCGCTACCATGAGAAGCAAAATAGTTGAGCGCTAGGAGCATCTATTCTACCATTGCATGGAAAGTTTTGTCTGCAAGACCACTGAAATCCACTCGTTCCATTTTTGACTGAACATTAATCGAAATTCTATCGGGCAGGCTTGATGATAGATCGTCATCGGTTTGCAGGGGTTTGACGAGTTCGATAACCGAGTTGAACTAACTTTTTGTGAGTGTTGCTGAACACTAATGTTGACAATGTTTTCAATCTCTCGGTGTTTTAGCTGCATAATGTGTAATAGATCAATGTCTCTTGACCCGACGGTAATCTCATAGACTTTCAGTGTATCCCCGAAAGCGCGTTCACCTGGTATGATGCCCGGGTCCAGTAGGTTGTTTACATCCACACCAAGCTGGTAGACCGTGGAAGGTGTTCATGTGCTCGAGATAATCAGCGTCACGTGGAAAGCATTTGTAACAGTATATGCAATACCGGGGACTGGCCGAATCATGCTGCACAGTCATGTGTCCTGTTAGCTCATACAGGCTTCTCGTGGTGAAACCACATTCAGTGCACTCGAATGAGTTTGCTTGACGATAGATCTTATGCACCTCTTTTCGATGTCGACAAACGCTTCTTCTATTTGCCAGTTGTTTATGACAATTATCACACTTGACTTGCCTCATCCCACAAAATTGATTGTTGCTGTAAGAGAGTAACTGTGAAAGGAAAGATTGATTATCAAGTTTAGAAGTGAAAAAATGCATCAAGTTTGAATCAACTGAACTCAAAGTGTAAGGCAAAAAGCAATGAATAATTGTTGAGTCCGGGGTGGCACGTTTTCAACAAGTTGGTTGGCCAATCAGATTCAAGCAAGCTGTCTCTTTTTGTTTATTTTAGTCGGGGGCCCATTGCGTTACAGTGAAGCAGTTAAACCTGATAGTGTTATTTTTTGTTTACGCAGCGCACTCGGGTCAAGACAAAAATCTGAAGAATTTGAATTTGTTTACAAGCCATCAACATTTTTGTCATAGTCGAACGATTTAATTTGTTTTTCCAGGGGAGTGAGAAATTAAGTTCTTTAAGAACGTGAAGACTTGGTTAGCGACTCATCGACCTAACTAAAAAGAATGCGTGTATAATTGTTTACTTCATTTGTTTTATAAATGACAACAGCTGAATTTCATTGATATCGGGAATGAATGGAAAATTATCATTGAGAACACAATGAGCTATATAAATGCAATAAAGTCCACACATTTGAGAGTCTGCACTTTGTAGGGGTTTATTTGGGTCACGTCTGTCTTCCATGAGGTCCACTATAATTCTATCAGTAGTGCTTCGTCGAAATCGGTCAGATATGTGTTTGAATGAATAAAGAGGTAATGCCAGCGGGTCCGCAAAATATGTTATTGGGTACGCATATCACTTTGCAAGCAAAATTGAGTTCCACGGATAATGAAGTTTGTTAACTCGGGACGAATAAAATCATGTGTGGCTTCTTGAGTGCTGGTGAGATCAAACACCATAATGTAATGGTTAGGAAAATCTGATAGAGATATCCCATGACCATTTTCTACATAAGCGAGTGCAGCCATTGAGTTGTAGTATAGTCGTTTATTATCAGCTGTTGACATTGGCGTGCCAGCGGTAGCGAACCCATTACGGTAAATGATTATCTCATTCAAATCAAATTTACTGAATGGAAATGGATTGAGCGTATTGGTACAGATGAACGCATCGCTGTGACACATTGCAACTATCAGTCTACGAATAGGTTCTTTCGTGAAAATGTCCTCCTGCTTCAAAATCTATTGCCCAGCGGTTGCTAAAAAAGCTTTTGAAATAACTTCATTATAGCGATACATAGCACGTGTCTTGAGAAGTGTTTTCTCGATTTCACCAAGCACGATATCGGAGACTGTCGTTTTTCGCACGAACAAATTTGCTTCATCGGTTTTGATTTTATAGTGTTTAGCCCCGTCTTCACTTACAATCGTAAAATCATCCTGTGATCGTCGGAAAGAAATTCGCACCGTTACTCCACTCGTTAGATGTTTCTCGCATGAGAAGAAATTGGTAGCTATTTTTCCACACAACGTTAGTTGAGCTGATCTCAGTTTCTTGTCGAGCTGTGATTGTAGCGGGTGGGACGCCTGTTGGGTCTGCTTCATATTCATATCCTTGGTATTTCAACCAGGTTTTTTCGCATCCGAACCATGAGAAAATTCTGTTCCAATGAAACTTTTGTGTTTGTAATGACCATTGGCAGAAGAAATTTTGATGCCGTTTGCAGACAACACTGTGAAATCGGCGAAAAGGGAATATAAGACACTATTGACCAGATGTGGTGTGTCACTGTTGTTGGCATCTCCCGTGGTGAAGCGCAAATCGTTTCCATTATTTCGAACAACTCGAAATTTGATTTCCAGATAAACTTTCTGTAGGTCGATGAAGTTATTTGTCACCGACTACTTCAAACTCTAAAGAAAATCCAGTGGGCGAGTACAGGGGTCCTGTTTTTTGCTCGAACGATTGATCAAATGCTACAAGAAGGGGAAGTCCAATGAGCTATGTGTTGCCTCTGGGAATAACAAGGTTAGTACGCATTTTTTTACTTTCAAGAATAAATCTGAGCGACTTCGTTTTTCGCGAAATGATATTTCTCTATGGTGGAGACTGCTTTTTGTATGCTTTCTTCTTCGATCTCCTTCGATAGATTGCTTTTCGTCCTCGTTGAATTGCCCCTCCAATTTGTTTTCCCACTGTTTTTGCAACTGTACTTTTCAGAGCTTGCTTCGCTGATTTCTTTTTTGTTGCAAATTCTATTAACTCTGGGGCGCCTTGCACAACCAATTCTCTTCCAATTGTTTTTGCTGCTGTCCAAATAAGTTGTCGGGCCAGGGGTAATGCAACACGACCAATGCCAGCAGCTAATGCGCCGAATCCACTTCCTCTTTGTCTATAATGTCCTGAGAAATGGGCATTGAATTGGATGCTTGATTATTATAATAGGCTTCCATCAGTTAGCGTGTTCTCTGGAATTTTAGACTTATAACAACTTTACCAATTCCAGTGAAAGGGATCAGTTTCCCATTTTCACTTCTCAGCTCAACTTTGACGCTCTGAATATTGTTTGAAAGTAAACGCTTGTAGTCCAAGTTTGTATAGGTTATATGGTAAATAGGTGCTACTGTGTTGAGGCTACCGTTTCTCAGACGTCTCTCCGATTCAATGATTTTGCGAATGGGTGCACGTGAGTCACCCACATGTTGATACTCAATAATATCAAGGTACATAAAAATAAGCTGTGACCCACATATTACATCAACAGGGAAAATACCAAAATGTCTGTTAGGAGTGCTCGGGGTCCCATTTTCTATGTTTGTCTTGTAACCGATATGCACAGATCCGGCGTGCGAAGGGTCGGGTGTCTCTTTAAAGCTAAGGATGCTGGGAAATTCATTGTCTTGGAATGACAATCCTTCGTTTTTATCAAATGTCAACGTGAGCTTTTGCGTGACTTTGTCAAATCTGCGATCGAACTGTTTTAGCTTTGCAATGCAAACAATTTCCGAGACTAGATCTTCCCAGCTGTTGTACAAACCGGTCCGAATTATTCTGTTGTCCTGATCGATTAATCGAAGCATCAAGGTCTGCGCCTGAATTTGTATAAACAACAATTTCTCCAGAGTTGACGTTATTGATCTTTGATGGAAAAGAGAGAAGTCAATGCTACTTGCCATTCTCCCTGTAAGTGTATCAGTTGTTATAATTGGTTCCGAAATGATGCCATAGTATTTTCTCTGAAAACGTCCATTGATGCATTTGATAACAAGTCAATTGTAAACTCATTGCTGTTAGAAATCATTGCTCCTCTTAAGTGTTTAACACATCAACTTGTACTAATTCCGGTTCGTAAAACTTCCCTAGGATTTTAACGTTGTTCACGTCAATCAGATTGTATGTAGGTGGACTTGTTGTAGCCACTCGTAGTACTGTGAAAACTTCGTCTTAATTCTGAGTATAAGCTTTTCTGAAGGTATCGTCTGGTTTTGCTATTCGTACCAGGTCCCACTCTCTCCGAATCGTGGTTTATATTTATTGTTGTCCAAAGCAATCAAAATTAAAAATGTTTGTTTTTTGAAAACTTTATTTGAGGCTAACTTTGTAACGCGGTTAAAACAACTGTTAATGATACTTACAAAGTTGCAAAGCTCCTTTATATAGTTCCAATTCCATTTTTCTTTGAAGTATCTGTATACAATGTTTTCAAGTGATCGAATAATTCTTTCCGCAAACGCAGATTTGGTTTCGTTTTCGGTTTTATAGAAACGAATCTTTTTGTTTACACAAAATGTTTTTAACTCGCCCTTGAATTCTGTGCCTTTGTCCGTCCACACTTTCTCTGGTTGTTTCGTCTTTATCATTTGTTTGAAGTCTTCAACGCAATCCTTTGAATACATAGTTCTGAGAGGTTGAACACGTAAATAGTGTGATAAAACGTCAACTGCAAACAATAGGTATTTGAACCCATTGTTGTGCTTGGCTATTTTGTCCATATAGGCTACATTCATGGACCACATTTCGTTTATTCTGTAAGCAACTACCTTCAATCGTGGAAAACTTTTCTGGAATTGACGAGTTTAGTGTACGAGTTCTTCGATTGAATGAATTCCTCATTTTTTAATGGGATAAGCCGCTTTCCTCTTATGTTGGCAACACTTCCAAATGATGCTTTTCCTTTCGTGTAAACGTTTTTCAGTTTTTGGATTTCCGCTGAATCGAGTTTTCAAGCCTGCTGGCGTTTTAATGTCTTCTGCGTCTGCGAAGCCTTCCTCATCAAAGCTAGCAGTCTCTGTTTTTTCGGCTCTCTCGATAGCAGGTTTCTGTTCACTGGCTGCTCCATCTGAAAACTGATGTAGTTTTGGCTCTTTCGGATTTTTTATGAACTTCTTTGCGTAAGTATGAGAACTGAGATGTGGTGCAAGGTTCAAACAATTCAATACTTGATAATCGTCAGGCAAAAGTGTTGATGATGTTTGTTGTAATGCGTAGAGGAAAGTTGATGCTAGAATGTCGGTGTTCCTTCCATTAATCAGGATTTTACCTTCAACGTCCAGTGAAATGTAGCGTGATCGGTTGATTTTCTTTAAATTATTTCTACTTTTCCGAATTTGTCCTTATCGAGAAAATCTATCATCGATCACACTCTGACTGATTTTATCAAACTCTTTCTGTTTAGTGTCAACTGGGATACTTTGTTGCTTTTCTTTTTCATCGGAAACCATGACGTCATCTGTCTGTTGCTCTGTGTTCTGCTGTATGACTGCTTCTGGTGGCTCTTGTTTTGAAGTTCTCTTTAGAAGCGATAGTTGTTTTGACTTGTTTTTTGTGAACGGATTGTTTAATATTTGCGAAACTTGGGGTTGTTCAGTTGTAAACAAGTTGCGAGGAATGAGTACAAATTCCTCAGTTGGCATTTTTCTGTAGATACTCTAGACAAAGTCTGGCGATTAGTTTAATCAGAGAATGCCCTCTCGTTGTCTGGGAAAATTTATTACTTTCCAGCGCACTGAAATAATTTCCAGAAAGTTGTCGCAGTTGAGGTTCGAATTGTTGTAGTTTTTTCTTGTTGATTGGGACAACACCAGAGAGCACGTTCATTATACAATCACTTAGAAACCAAATGAATTCAATATCTTGGGCTAGGAAAGTTCTCTTGCTTTTCGATTTGGAGTTGCTGTTAACGCACCAGCGCCTCAGCAAAAGCAAATGTCTCTTTTTCATTCGTAATTGTTGAAATAAGAGCTTCCTCGCAGGGAATATAGAAAAGTGATGGTTCGGGACCAATCAGTTGAGACCAAAATCGTAAAACTTGACTTGTTTAAGGATCCAGGTCAAAGATTAAATGTCCACAGGGCTGCGCTGTTGCTAGTTTGTATGCATCCTTGAGTAAGTGGAGACAGTTTAACTGTTTTCCGAGGTTTTCTATTTGTTGAATGTCACGCAATGATTTGAATAAAACTATATGAGTGGTATTTAGGTCAATTGTCCGCGACTATTTACTCTGTTGGAATAAGTTATGTTTGACGTAGATCACATGAAGTTTTCTGTGTCTTCCTGACGTAGCTATTTTCACAAATTCTTTGTCGTTAAAAATTTCCTCGCATGAGTCGTCGTAAATGAGCAAACAATACGAAAGCTTCTTTGTAATATCCAATTCGAAATACTTGATGAACTCGATGTGCGGTATTTTACGTTGCATAGCTGTAAATGTGTCCTGGAACGCTCTGTAGAGGTAATAAATTTTGTGAAATGCTGGATAGACCGACGAACCTTGCAAAATGTTGAATATTAGGTCGGTTTTCCCAGAACCACTTGGGCCTACAACCGCCATGAAGATAATCGTATGTGAGAATGACCTGATTCATAATTTAGGATTTGGCTAAATATAACCAACTAGACTCGAAGGCAGTGCAATCCAAATTGATTTCTCTTCGCAACTTTCCGATATCAGGAAGAGCATGGCAAAACAGAGACTAATCATGAGCACTATAATACTCACTTGAACAAAAAATATAATCTCTGATCGAGGGACTACGGTATTGGAACAGCAACGCCATGGGGGTCTCTCTCGGTTTCCATCATCAAAAACCAAGTTTGTAATACCCCCAACAATTTCGTCTCTCGTAACTCGGGTACTCATTTGAACAGTTTATCGATTTTACTTGACGTCTGTTTACTGGAACTACTATTTGAAAAATGAACTTGCTAGGGGTATTTTTTCCAAACTCATGTTTTGATTTTGTCTTCATATATTGTCCCATCGCGCCCAAGCGCTTTTCTGAAAAAAAAATTGTGGGGACATGTAAATATTTAGTGGGGACATAGAATTTCAACTGTGTGCCCCAGAAAACCGAAGGTTAAAAAATCGAAAAAAAAATAAAAAACGTCTTAATGTGAAAATTAAAACACCTCCTTCGATTTGAGATCATTTCTAACAATTTTCAAAATTTTTATTTTTCTGCCAAAAATGAAGGGGTCGGTTTTTTACACACCGTGGACCCCATGTATACTGATACACACCATTTACGTATACTACTATCACTATTGAACTCACCCAATGAGAAGGGAGCCTTTTCTAAGCAATGTCATCCAACAGGAGGGGCCTTGTGCTGAGGGAGTTACAAGGCTGAGGGAGAGAGGAAGAAACATCAAAGATCGGAGAAAGGATTAAGATTGGCAATAATAAATAATCAGAAAACATTTGAATTTTAGATCAAGATAAACCAAGATTATTTATTAATGTAGACCACGCAGATTTAATAAAGTTCTTCACAGACATCCCACATATGAGATCCTACTCACCTCTTCAATACGGAGGCTCCTGATTGCCGTATCTAGCCATAGTTAATATTTAAAGTTTCTTATTTTCAATGTATGTCAATGGTCACAGCGTGGGATGCCAGAGTCCCACATACCTCTATCATAACACAATTTTCACACGTGCACATCTGAAGCTGAGCTTTTCAGGAAAGTTATGGAATTCATCACCGACGGACATCAGCACGACGGATATATCCTGAACATCAAAACTGACCTAGCTGAATTAACGGATGGACGCACGGTCAGCCTAATCGCGCTGAATCGTGAGCACAATCAGATTGGAAAAGGAACAATAACAAAGACAGTGGTAAAGAACGAGGAACAAGTCGACCCCATGATCATCCCGATCGGATCCAAGTTCCTCATGGCAAATATCCGCCCGGTTTCGATTATTGTGAGACTTAACAAAACGGTCCAGCGCAAAAATTGCACATACATAAATAAAAGACCCTCCGAGACCCTATATCAATTCCTGAAGCATGTTCTCGCTCAATTTGAGTGCCCGTTTCCGAACTACCTCCACAGGAAAGCCGGGAGAGCCAGCAAACTCTCGCCACACATTCAGGACTGTCATGAGACACCAGCAAGCAAAGCGGCAAAATCCGCGGCAACAGCGTACCTTGTTAAAACAGAACATTCAAAACAGACAAAAGAAGAGGAAGCAACATCATCTAAATCACTAACTTCTTAAGTCTCTCGATTACCTGCTGATATGATGACAGTTGTACAACTTGTTCGTTCTCTACCAGCGTAGATCCTAAAGCCTCCCTACGACCCCATAGATAATTCCCTCCACTAGTACAGTTCCGAAATTATTGCACGAATTCCACAACTAATGCTACAATTCCAAATCCAGATATATCTGATATAGATGTTCCTTACTTACACTGCTACAATAATCTAAAGATACCTTATATGGACGTCACTAATCCCATATTACATAATCTGTTTTGTTAACATAAACGTCAATTCAATCTTTCTCTCACACTTGGTAGGAAAAATTTCCGAAAGCAGAAAACAGATAGAGCCTTGACCTTGATAAAATATTAAGTCTGTTGCTTGAGGGTATTGATAATTACAAATTTGATTCTGTGCGAGATTGATCCCTGTTGAAAGCCGTATTTTTCCTCAGCTGTTCTGAAAGGTGAGTCATTCTGAAGGGACAAAAGACTAACAGCTGCAAAAGCGCAGTCACCATTGGCAATACACACAGAAGGGTTACTATCGCCTCACGTGACCTCTGCGGGTGCTCTTTCGTTGGGTTACCTGAAAATAAAACTAGGATATTGCTTTAACGATAACTTGGTAAGTTTAATAAAAAATCTAACACAAAAAATCTATCATTTCAATTAACTATTAAACCTCTCATAAGAGACCACGCGGAAATGCGTCAATTTAAGACATTTAATATATTGAAATGTTCGAAAAAAACTATTAAAAATAGCTTTCAAATGCTTTTACCTGGTCGAAATTATTATCCGACAAGTGCACTCAAAATTTTTTCTCTCCAAAGTCGTTCGATGCTTTTTCAAGCTGAATTTTATTATTTCTCCACGCTTTTTCTTCACTTTTTCCTCTATACTTTCTCTCCCTCTGGAAAAACTAATCTAAATCTCCCTAAGTCACGACAAAGATGGAGATATCTAATGTGAGATTGCTTAATATTTTTATATAGTCTATCTAATACATATACTTCGTTTTGATAGTTTGAAAAAGTAGGTGAAAAATCTCTCTCAAATTACCAAGTCAGAACTGCCGGAATTCTCCAAACATGCAGATTCTTGCATCAGAAAAAAAGATTTCGGGGTGCCAAAAAGCGAGTTCTCAATAGTTTGTAGAAGTATCAAAAAATGATTAAGAGAAACAGAGGCTACTAACATTTCAAATCCTCTAAATTATTGTCACATTTACGATAAGACAATTCCCGAAATATAGACAAACTTCAAGGACATTCAGTTATAATGGTTACAGATCCCAGTTTACACTATCCCTTCAGAGAATTAAACAGAGGTCGTTTTAAGCGTAAGAAAAGTCAACAGGCGAAAAATATTATGTAAAGAACGGAAAAAAACCGCTCTAACGCAAAAGCAGGTATTAATTTGAGTAAGGCAATAAAAATGCAAAAAAACTGCTTTGGAGAAAAAGTGACCAGAAGTCATACAGCAAAAGTTTTATAAAACATTTTTGACAACATTAAAATAAAACAAAAAGAAAAACATATGATTGCTCCGCACAGAAGCTATTGGCAGAAGCCGAGTAATAAAAAAGATTTTAAAATTTTATCAACTTCCTGATGTCTATAATCAAAGCTCAATTATGTCTCTAAAAAATAGTTTTAAACCTCACTAAAACTGTGGATATGATGTTGAATTTGTCAATAAAAAAAGAAACTAAGAAAGCGACAAGTAGCAGAAGCAAAAAATATTAACACAATTGGTTTTAAAAACTAGCCCACGGTAACGCATTCCCAAAATTCTGCTGTAAAGTCTCTGACGTATCAATCTAGATGATCTCACTCCGTTGAAAAGAAAAAAACAAAAGAAGAGGCGATGAATCACATTTCGAGCAGTTGCATGAATTGTGGACTCCTCAAAAAGACTTAAGGTTTGGAAAACCAAGTAGGTAGGAATGACAAAAACCTTTCCCTGTAATGAGAAAACCGCTTATTATTTAACTATGCAATTCAATTTTTTCTGGCAATTGTAGGTCTGAGGAACTGTTCAAATCGATCAAACAAAATCTTGACACAAGAACAAAATGACTACAAAAATTGCTTAAAACTTCATTTCAAGATATCATATTAATAAATGATTCATCAATTCAATATGCAGCTAATTATTTCAGTTCTTAACTTAGAATACAATAACTGGTGACAACTAGATACTAATTACCAAACAAAGAAAACAAGAATACCTTACGTCAACTACTTCTCTTAAAAAATTCAAACATAACCGAATAATGTCGAGCGAATTGTTCTCAAACCATTGGCGAGCGGGTGGAGCACGGATGAGGACAAAGGAGTGAGGGGCAGTTTAGCTTTTATAGATTTTATAATGGAAGGTCGCATCATGATTTTATCTTATCAGCAGCTTCGGTGATTTGTTCGCTTAGAGACTAATAAAGCATTAAGAGAACTGCTCAACATCATGGGGCTGCAAAATCTAATTTTACAATGAAAAAGTCAAGCGAGGAAAGTCACTCGAAACGTTAAAATGGTCAAGCATAACTTGTACAAGACACAACACTGCAATAATTCCTTAAAACTTCGTTCGAAAGCAATTAAAAACTTAAGCTTGTAAGCTGGACAACGTGCAGATAACTGCAAAGCAGTAGAAGTCACTGAAATTGAAAAAGTCAATGGTCGAAAGAATCATCAATGGAAACGACGAGCCTCGAGGCAATCCAATTCTTGAATTGTAAAAAAACTCCGTCTCAAAAACCAAAAATTTGTTCAAACACCATTTCTGACTCCAATTTAAAGGTAGTTTGACAAAAAGTCACGCCTTAAACCTACTCTTATTTTGGTTCTCTTTAGTACTAGTGTGACTAAAATCACCACTCTAATTTGACTTCTCACTGACGTGAAAAAGCCGAAAAAAGCGTGAACCGAACTTTAAAAAAGACAGCACACCAATACAATCCAAATCCTTTGGATTGTAAAAACCACGATGTCCCCAATAACAGCCGCTATCGCTTCGCGGCTACTAATAAACAAAATTGAAAATAATTACGATTGTAATGTGGCAAATTTTACCGGAGGATGCAAATAACAAGCGCTCCGAAATTCACACACAAAGCTGTAGGCATTTAGAGGAATGGCAGATCTCACCTGCTGCATCAACTACGTCAACTTTGGTCATGTCCAGAAAGTAAGCTGCGATCATCGGGAAAATGGACTGCGCTGGTTTCGTAATCAAAGCGTTGATCCCAAAAATCATGGAAGACAGAGGGAGTTTCCTCTTGTACCGAACCTGATCTTCATCAATAACACTTGACACGAATATATTATACAGTCCGAACATACCCGACGGTACAATATTGAGAATTAGGATCTGAACTATAATTGTATTAAACGTCCTCCAGAAATACAGTAACACACTCGATAAAAACACAGAAACGAAGGACAAACAAACGATGACAACGGAGCCGTAACTCTCGATAAACGGCGATATCAAAACAATCAGCAAGTTACCTCCAACCGAATTTATAAAGAAAAAGGTCAACTTGTTGCTTTTTGAGTCTGAAAACAGGGATAGATCTTCTGTGAAAATTTTTGTGAAGCTGGCCGCGAAATGACACATTCCGGCTGACAAAAAGTTCATTGTAACAAAAGATATGAAGTTTTTGTTGAAGACAATTTGTAAGTTCATTCGAAGGAATTCGTAAGAAAAGAACGGAGGATCTTCTGCAATTTGAGCATCGTCTAATCTGTTCACATTTGAGCGAGTGAAAAGTCCCGTAAGGCACATGAATATTGTCGCAACAATTGCTATGAAGAAGAGACAGAGATAGAAACCTGAAAAAGAATAATCCATCAGTAAATTTTTTTTTAAAAAAAGCTATTCTTAAATTTATACCTAATTTGACATGTAAAACTCATCACACGAGTTATGAAAAAAACCAAATTGGCGATATTAAGCCGGACTCTCTTTTCCAGTTGAACATCGGATTTTCTAGTTGAATGATCGCAGTTCAAATTTTTCATTGCAACCAAACTCCTAAATTAGAACTATCTAATTGCGTAATCACATTTGTGTAATCATTGCAATTAATTCTACTGTTGCTTAATTGGAGATATCAATATTGACCGATAAAGTGAATGAATTATTGATCAATCCGGTTAATCAACAAACTTGTTACATGCTAATAAATTCCAGGGGCTCAGTTAAGAGGCGACCGTTTCATTTAGTATTAAGAAGGATTTGAATGCAAAAAGTCGCATCCGAAAAGTATTTGAAAAAAAAGCTCCCGTAAACTTATTCTTAATATTTTTCCCCCCGTGGATTATGACCCAGAACAATCGACGTTTCTAGGCCTTTATAACAGTATACAATAATTGTAATGGCTAGTTCCACCTATTATTAGGCAAACCGAGAAATTACCAGTGCGATAATAAGCGTTTGTTCACACATGTTAAGGGAAACAATGTGCAGGAAAGGGTTCACGGGGGATGGAATACTTTCTCTATTTAAACAATAAAAACATACCTTCATTCCCATACGTCTCGTATCCATACTCTACCATAGGCACCGCCCAGAATCCACAAATGGCGGCCACTCTCGTGTACTGGGTCAATCTTACCCTTGATGTGTGATCAGTTGTTACTTCCGTGAATAAAGCACAATAAGCCAGCAACACGAATGAAAACATCGTATCCCAGAAACAGAGTGTTAACACAAGGTGTATACACTTCCAATATTCGCTGTCTAAGTGGAGCACATCGTAGAATGGGAACCAACCGAACAGAAATGAAACAGCAAAAACTGGTGCGCCGTACAGAATGTTGAGTTGTCTGGATAGAATCCACTTCGAAGAAGAATGGTCCTGTAAAAAAGCGTCAGTCTGTTCAACAAGAGACCAGGTTTCAAGGAAGCTTAACAGCTATTCGGATAAAAATCCTTGGATTAATAGTAACAAGCTTGCACAATAGAATGTTTGTTTTTTTAAAAAAAAAACAGAACAAAACCAGTGTCAAACTCCTCGCTTTACCAATATTTGTTTTTAATTTTTCTATTTCTCAAATCTAGTTGGATCTGGTAGTATATCCGGAAATTGGAAAAAAAATCAGAAAATAATTGCTACTGCTCATAGAGCCCAACCTCGGACAAGTGATTGGCGCAGTAATTGAGTAATGAAAATTTAGACAAAAAGTCTTTTGTTTCAAAATCGGTTCTCCAGTGTAGTTTGAACACCAGCAAACATCTATAAATATCTATGAAACTACTTTTCCTGCTTTTTACAACACGAACAGATTAATAGCTTTCCTGTATGCATTCTGGAGGAAAACAAAAGAATTAATTGAACACATTTATTATCGAACCACAAATTTTGAACAAAACCGACTAACTTCGGGCTAAATGCTAGCATACGGTTGGCTTCGTCAATAGCTGGGGTTCAGGGAAACTTTACTTAAACTTAACTGAGAGAGTGGGAAAGGGGTACCGAAGGGGGCTCAAAAGAGAGGTGAGTTTGGCGCGGGGACTTCCAATGTAGTGGATTGGGTTTGGAATGAGGTGGGGAGCTTTACCTCTTTATCCCGCTTTTGTGGACGAAAAGTTAAATAGCCAGACAAAAAATATCAGACAAAATACAGTTAGATACAAACAGGCCAAAAAGACCAATGGCAACATGGCCAACCGAACTAATATAATTACTAAACTTTTTTGACGGCAATTAACTCGCAGTTAAATTGCGGAAGTGCTAATTGCCCTCACATTAAAAATTTCTTGACCTAAATATATGAACAACTTTTTACTACAGAAGCGAATTCTCACAGGAAATTAGTAAACATCCATCAATGTGTTCATTAAGATCAACCAGCGTAATCACACAGGATTAAACTTTAACTCCAGGTAAGTTGTACTTACATGAAGTGTTGATCATTGTTGAGAAAATTGAAACATTTTATGAAAAGCAACCGATTAAAGTAGTTAAGTCTGTTTTTTTAAAAAAGTCTGTTTAGTTTGCGCTCGAAACGTTGCCACTTCGAGGATGTAGTTGTCAAGAAATAGGCTAAATTGACTATCAATTATAAAGCACTTAACTAAATATAAAGAAACTGAAAAACGTTTTGCAATGATAAATTCTTTTCATGTGTCTTTTAAATGATACTATTCGTATATTTCGACAACGCATAGTTGGAGGTTTAATATAAAAGGCCGGGTCAGCATTGTTCGTTCGCCGAAGGAAACAAGGTGAAAGACTTTTTGGCGTTAAATTGTTTGAAAAAAAAAATCAAAACGATTGTTTGAAAAAGGCGACTAAAATTTGCATGAGAATTCAAAACATCCTCCAAAAAATTGCTGAAATGCTATTTAAATAGAATTTTCCAATTAAGAATAGGAACAATCAGTATTTTCCTCTTGCCTACTGTAATTTACCACTAAGTGGGGTTACAAACGACCATAAGAGCATTTATAGTGGCCTAATTAAAAGAAAGTTCAAAAAAATTGTAATTGATATAGTCAACTACCCCTAATATCCTGACAACAGTTAAAAATTGTTGAAAATGTGGTACTCAAGTTCTTGGGAAATCTACGAAGCTTCTCAAACAGTTACGTTCCGGATTTTGTCCCCCCTTGACATCTGAAAATCAATAATTGACACATTTGACGTCCTTATGACAATAATTTTTTCTTAGTTTGAATTGATTTTTAAAAAAGCCAAAGAATGTCTTAATAATAGCCCTCCTTAACGCTACGCGGCTATAAACTATTAAAAACTTTTTTCCTGTTCAAAAACATAGCTGGCAGATTGCCAGAAAATAGCCGCAATAGATTCGTAGATCGGCAGTCTAAAAAAACAAAAAGACAGACCAAAAAACTCGTCTTTTCATTGAAGGCTGATCTGTTATATTTTGATTTAAAATCTGTATAAGTTATTGCTGCCTCTATTAGCTGATCTCAAATAACCTTCATTTAGAGTGACACACGCCCATTTGACCTTATCTCTTTGAATTAAAATAAATAAAAGTCAATTTCCAAAAGTGAGGAAGTCATTTTTGAGAGTGAGGTAAGTCAAGTGTGACCAGAAATTTAATCACGCGCATGAACAAAAAAACTCGCTCCACTAAGAGCGAAAAATGACGTCACACATGCAATTCAGTTGAAATTGCATGAACGAATGAACAAAAAGTGGCTGTGACGTCACATGGTCGTAACAAAAATCATGACGACGAAATAAAAAAAACCAAGAGAAGGCCAATAATAGCCCCAGCTATCGCTGTGCGGCTATTAATAAAAATAGATTCCTTATTAAACAATTAACTCGAAAGAATTAACCTGTATCCATCCAAACAGCGGGTCGTTTATAGCGTTCCAAACCATAAACAACACTTGTGCGAATTGGAAACAGGAATGGGACACTTTGTAAACATCTAGGAAAAAATAAACGTAATAGAAACTAAACACACTGCTCATGATGTTACTCGCGAACGTGCAGAAGGAGTAGTAAATGAAGTTCTTATCCAGCGCCATTCGGTTTCTTGTATTCTGGTTGTTAATGAAACGCATCCTCATTTAAACAGATAAACCTGAAAAAAATAAATCAGAAATTAAAAATTAAGTTTAATGTTTCAAGGCATTTTAAAAAATGAGTTGATTTCAATCGTTATCAGTCCCTTTTTATCATTATTTATAAGTGCTGCATCTAAAAAAATATAAATTCAATTACATGAAAAAAAATTGGGTCTCATGTAGCACTCATGTTGTATAGTTAACTCTTACCTTTTCATATTATCAGGTTGAATATCCAAATAAATACAACTAAAATTCATTTAATTGGAATTAACTTATCGTGAACCCGACGTTTTAGTGAGTAAATAGCGCCCAAAAACTGTTATAAATGAAACCAATTTGGTTTTGGAAGCCGGATCTGTATTTAACCAATGGTAAAATGTTTCAATTTCTTTGATTGAAACAAAACGATAGTTCTACGTACGCTGTAAAAAAGAAATTTCTACCATTACTTAGCGGTGACAATAAACCTATCGCTTGCAGACTTACTGCTAAATATTTTTAGTCGTTTATAGAGTTTAAGAAATTAATATTCAGGCTCAGTCGCATAATTTCCAATAAAAATTTGAGCACAAGTTTGTCAGCTCGCCGAGTTAGCAAAAATGTCTGTGAAACTGAAAATGACCAGAAAATAGCTTAAATTCCAATCTAAAAAACCAGAATTCTTTTGTTGACAAATTGACCGATCAGTATAGAATAGACAAAAAAAAGCTACAAAGAGCGCATACGATAGCAATCGCCGCTGCTGTGCGTTAACGCTAATAACTATAAACCAGTTAAACAGCACTTTTGCAAAATATCCATATTTCCCTTAGATTAAAATGGCTAATTATGTGCTCCAATATATTCTCCAAGCCAACAGCCAATATTTCCTGTCAAATGTTTGCTCTAGTAAAAATATATTTGTACCTCCAGCTTAGTGGGTGCATACTATATTTGCACCCCCCCAGCACGTCATTTTTTTTATAGTTACTATGTAATAACACGTGCTCTATGACTGGGAGTGCTTTAAAAAAATTGGATTATTCAACTCCTAAAATTTCAAACTGTTCAATATTTAACATCAATTCAATTTTATCATTATTGGGGATCAATGTTTCAATGATAGCAGATTGAACCGATCAAAGTGTTATATAGAAATTTCATTTCCCCGCATTTTAATCTCTGATTTATTGCTCATTTTTTATAGGAGTTGATTAAAAGCTGAATCGCCATTTATTTTGGTTTGATCGAGATCAGAAGGGAACAAAAAGAGCTAATAACTGAAATATTTCTGTTTTTGTGCAAGAGGGGGCCGTACAGAAATGCGTCAATAATGACTCTCAGAAATAATTTTTCAAACTCGGAGAAACAAGAATCAAACAGTTACAAACAAGGCCAGTTTAACCATATTAGACCTTCGTAATTTAACTGTCGTTTCGGAATTTAACTGACCTTTGGAATGGCCAATTGTCGTTTCGTATGTCTAAATTACTCAATAATATCGTAAAAAAGATTTATGGATGACAAAAGAGCGGGATTAAAAACAAAACAAAGTCTGAAAACAACCTAAAATTCTGAAGACAAATCAGAATGAGCAACAATGAAGGTAATGATACGTGAAAACCATCAAAAGTGAATTCATCCAAATAAAAACAACTAGCAAACGGCTGTAAATTGACCGCAAATTTTGATAGCAGCAAGTCTGTGTAGATATGATATATAGGACCTGAACTGTTGACGCAACAGCAGATAAATTCATAATTCCCGAAAAACTCAATTGCTCAAGAAGAACACATGACAACAATACTAGAAAAAATTTGTTAAGTTTGTGAACTATAACCACCTTCGAATAAAGTTAGAATTTGTTTTCTCAAATGCTTTTCAACAGACGAGTCGTAACAAAAACATTGATAAAATTCTACAGCATTTGTTGTTCCCAATAGTACCGCCTTTACTTTGATTCCAAACTTGGGGTAAGAACACATGTTCGCGTTTAAATAAAAGCCTCGAAAATGTTAATTGTCCCAAATTTTCTGAAAAAATGGGACTTTATGCCCTTTCTGTTCAGACAAATGTGGCGTCAATTTAAAGCTCTCGGTGTATAGAATTTCACTACCAAAAAAGTTTAAATTTTCATTACTGGAAAATGGTTTTGAGCAAGTTTTGTCCAATTTTCAGTTCAATTTCGCCCATAAATTGGCCAAAATTTTCGAAATTAGGTCTTATCTCCACGATTTAAGCCACGTAAGGGCCTTAATGATTGCATTCTTGACTAAACATTGTCAAGAACAATGCATTCTAGCTCAAACACAACAAATTGCGCTTTATAGAAAATTGAATTTTAGCTTGAGACAAAACTTCTACCTATTTCTCTCATTTCACCCGTATATTTTCCAGATTGCCCTATCATTGAGATTTTCAGTAACAAGAGGAAATTAAGTTCAGATCTGGCAGGACTTGCTTAATTGTTCATAAATTTTTGAGAAAATTTGCAACAGATGCTGATAATTCATATCAAACCTCAGAAATGGAAAGAAAGATCACTTTTAGACACAAACTTGAGACCAGCAGTATACTTTCCAATCACTGACATAAAATTGGGGGTTGTGAAATATGTAAATAACTTGGCAACATTGAGATTCAAAAAAAAAACAATCGGATACAAAAATTTTTATTGAAGAGCTTTTAGCTTTGATGAAATTTCATTCAATCGTTGGATTCCTGTTTTTTTTCAAATACCATTAATGCTTACTAATAGCCGAGTCTGTTATTACTGCGCTCCTACGTTTTTACGGGTCTTTCACATTATAGCTCCACAGCTTACTGGTCAGATAATCTATAGGCTATAATGGGAAAGCTACGTTTTTACAATCCAACGAATTTTGATTGTATTGAGGCGCAATTTTTATTAAATCGGCTTACATATGATTTTGTAGTCAACTGTAACTCACAATTTGAACGTGATTTGGAACAAATCGAAGCAGTTTTCATAATCTGATTTTTTCAAAAGCTATTTTAACGTTTAAAAAAATGTGTTCAAATTGTTCCTAGTTGCAAATGAGAATAACTCAAAGGCCCGCTGATTTTTTAATCATTTGAATTCAACAGTTTTGGAGAGTTTCCTAGTTCTGCCGTTATTTAGAGTTCGTTCGGGTTCTCTTTCGTCAGAGTATCATTAATACCAGATATTATCTCCTTTCTAATGCGGCATACATTCAATTAAATGGATACTTTCATCGAAATTTGCTCAGATCTGTTGTTCGTCATTTTTATTTGCTTGATCGTCGGCTTATTGAGCTGAGATACACGTTTTATAATGGTTAAAATATGAATCAATTAGAGCCTCAATGTTATTAACTTCTATATTTTAGTAATAAATAATGGTTTTTAGAAAATTTGGACACTTTGAAAACGAATGGTAGTTATTTTAGGTTTCCGGCTTTTGCATTTTCTTATCTTTGTATACCTTTGACAGGTCTCGAGGTTTTACTAATAAATATTTTGATTTCAACGTCGCATTTTTCTCTAATGCTATTGATAAATAACTTTGATACCATTTTCTTAAATTTCCCGTTTGCTCAAATTAACTGTTTGCTCTATGATTACCCTATTTTTTTCTTGCACTAATCTGTTTCACTAATCCGTTGCACTAATCTAATTATTTGCTCCAATTTCAAAGAATTTGATCTAGCGAGAGAATTCAAAATATAGTGATTTTCTAAAACCTTTCAACAAAAATTTTTACCTTCATTTTATATCCCAGAACTAATTTATCGTTTTAACAGCAAGTACGTGTGCCTTCCTTGGACGCCTTGTTTCCTTTTCTGTAAGTCTCCGAGGAATTGGACAGCAACAGTAAATTAAAATATTTATTAAAGATCTCTACTTTTTTCTTAATTGTCTAGCGTCTTTTTGTAAAATGACACTAGGCCAAATGCAAAAAATTTTCTAGTTGAACTGAAGTTGCATTTACTGGAGACCATAATACAAAAGATGATCAATCATATAACAAGGTCATCCAGTAGGTTGCCTGACGAGCTTTTCAGCTCACAAGCAGGTCACCTTGGCAAGGCTAAGAGGAAAGGAAAAACAGTTTGTAGGTGGACTAGTTGAAAATCAGGTCGTGTAAGTCTTTGCTGTCAAGGACATAGATTCGAAAGAAATTGACAAAATGTTTTGAAAGTACTATCATACATAGCACATATGTTCTCAGGTATGAGGTGGTTCTCCTTCGCATAGTTATAAGCAAAAACTAGTCTCCTGGATAGTGAAAATTTCATTACTCTACAGTGCCACGGAACAGAAGGGAGAATGCCTCTAGTTTTACTCCGTAGATGTCTCCTATTGTCAATTTTTTCAATATTCAATAAATCAAGAGGGCTAACTTTTCTGATTTGGCAGAATAATTCGTTGAACAAGAATTTCAAGTATAGATCGAAAACAGTTTCAACTTGGACTTCAGTCAATTTTTCTGAGATGGAATCATATTTTCGCTTGAAAAATATTGCCCTTACTATTCTCTTTTGTAGCTTCAATATTTTATTCAAATCATTTTTTAGTACTACCATATATTAGAATACCATATTGTATGACTGATTTTGCGTAGGAGTTGTAAAACAGTTTCTTGGAAAAGATTGCGAGCTTTGTATATAATTCCACAGAATGTAGCAAGTTCAGTGCATATTCGTTTTATTTGCTATGTAAAACTCAATTTATTATCAATTATGATGCCCAAATACTTTCCGACTAATTTCTGCGAAGACTCACCAAGTGCGTTGTAGTGTGCGATACCATTTTTTCCAAAAATCATCGTATAACATTTGTTGTTGTTAACAGTTAATGCGTTTTCCGAAAACCACTCGTTTGCCCTTTCGATGTCATCTGAAAGTTGTTTCTGATTCGAGTTTTGCGGACCAGAGGTGTATATAGTGGTGTCATCTGCGAATAGCACAATCTCACTATCACGTATAACTTCTGTTAAGTCATTTTTATACAGAAGAAAAAGCAAAGGCCCTGAGACTGGGCCCTGTGGGACGCCACAAGTCAAGTTCAATTCTGACAATCTGTTTTTACCATTTTGTACTATTTGGATTCTGTTCGTCAAATAGCCTTTGAGTAGGTTGTGAAAAATGCCACGAAATCCCAATCTGTCAAGTATTATGAGCAATACCTCGTGATTCAGAGTATCGAAAGCTTTTTTCAAATCAACGAAACATGCTTGAGTGCTTTGATTTTTATCACAATTATTTCTAAGGTATTCCGTAAATTTGATGAGAGCGTGTATGCAGGAAATTTTGGGTTGAAATCCGAATTGATGATTCGATATAATTTTGAACTTTTTACAAAATGACCACATTTGGTTGAAGAGTAGTTATAAAGTAAGCGAGGTGGTCAAGTTTGTGAAAATTTCGGCCTTTTGAATCGTAATTCAGGTTTTGTCCATCTACGATATTTAATTCGCCAAACAAGTCTTGGTTTTGTGTCAACGTAACAACATTTCATTTCCCTAGTATCTACAGCACTCTTTCTCCTAAATGTGCTTGTAGAGCGCCGTTGATTAGCAAACTTTTATCAGTCATTTGGATAACTGCGCCTTCTGTTTCCAATAGCTCCGTCAATCATAGTCGAATTATTTGAGATAAAAAATACAATAGTTGCTTCAATGTTCAGTAATGCTATTTTTTAAACAAAAAAGTATGGATCCAAATCGAAAAGAAAAGGGTTCAAGTTTGCATGCTAGTTGAAAAAATTACATTGTTTATCAAGATGTAGCAATAAAACATAAATGCTGTCTTAGTCATATTAACAATTAACTGTCCTTAAAATGAATGCATGCATTGTTAGGACACATTTATTTCCCTAAAAAAATTCGCGATGACAAAAAAATGAAAAAAACGTCAATTTGCAGCATGTGAATCAATATTTGCCATCAAAAAACAAAAAAATGCTGAATTTTCTCACTCCACTTTTGTTTGATAAAATTCGAATGTTAAATATACGCAATGTTTTGCTCTTTAACCACTTCAGCAAGAAAATTTGACCTTGACCGCTCACATTTGACTTCAAAAATAGACGAACAGATCGTTTTAAAACGTAGCCTGCGGTATCAATTCGAATTAAAAATCGATCTACAGCCATGCCAGCCGCGCACTTACAAGCCCACGCATTCTATGATACGAACCTCGAAAAATTTGAGCTTACAAAACAGCGGAAACGAAACCAGAAAGCCTTTTGAACATTGTCGACAACTACAAAAAAAATCGTTTACTAAACATAAAATGTACAACCTTTTAATCAATCAATCGCTTCCCACATTGGAACAACCAATGGAACATTGAAACAATCTATGACTCCCCAAGCATCAACTAAACACTCAGAAAACGGATGAAAAATAACAATGAAAAAGATCGAAAATCTGTCAACAATTTTTTTACAGAATTCTCTTACAAGTTCCAACGCCTAAATTCTGGTACCGTTTGTATTGGCAGTGCATCTAAGCACAACAGACAACCCCCCCAACAACCCAACAAAAACAAGACGCAAAAGTAGGGGTGGGGTGCTAGTTCTAAGACCTGTAGAGAGGCTCATGAAAGCACAATTATTCTGGCGAGCACAAACGAAAGAAACGGGCAAAATACAAAAAATACAGGTTAAAAGCTGAATTAATTTAATCAATTTACCTTAAAACAAATAAAAATTGACATTGACCAAACCTAGCAAGATAACTACTTGCAACCACAAAAACTACGGCAGAACGTTATACATTCAAAAAACAATACTGGAACGGCTAACAAGGGTATAATATAGCAAAATGGTTGTTGAACAATAGCTCAAAATTGGATCTTAGGGTATAAGAAATGATGAATGGGGCCGAAACGACCTAAATTTACAAACTCTCATCAAAGTATGGGATAAAAACCAATTTTGGTCGCAACACTCAAAGGACTCACAGAACTCAAAGTAAAAGAGTTTGCGGTTGCATTTTAACGTTGAGAATTTTCCGTGAGGTTCACCAACTTTTTTTCAATTTGAAATTGTCCAAATCTTAAAATTTGGAAAAATTCCTAAAAAAACAGCTTTGGCATTTGATTTGACTTTTAGTAGTAGACTGCGATCACATGAGTAGTTCAGCAGCTTAAAATTCTTAAAAATAGCCGGCAAATTTCCGGAATTTACCCGCGGTCGACGCAAATAGGGATTGAAACAGAAAAAGAAGAGATAGAACTCAACCTTGAAATTGATCGAAATCTTTAAGTGTCAAAAAGTGTTCCCAATTGGCGTGCAGTTTCAGTTATATTCTAAAGCTATTCTTAACTCAGCCTCTAAACTAAAAACTATAAAGCTTATTACTAATGTCTGCTAGCAATCACTCTAAAGAGCTTTGATAAACAAAGGCAATATGACTTAATGACCGGGCTTCATCGATTTGACCGTATTCACAATATTGCGTAATTCAAGGCACGAAAAAATTTAAAATCCATTCACTTGAAACTGAGAGCAAAGTCACGATCAAACGTGAAACTCGTGATATATGTAAAACGAAAAACGTGATCAAAAGGTTAAAGCGAATTAGAAAAAACAGGTCCTGAATTACAATCCGCAGAATTGAATTTGAACTAACTGATGACCTGACAATTAACATTTTTACAGCGCTATTAAACTAAAGCAGGCAATCACCTCTCACCCCAAATACTAAGAGATAAGACAAAAACTGACAATAAAAACTAGCAAAAGTACAAACAAGACAATATTTCTTGAAAACAATAAGTGTCAAAGTCAGAGCAATCAGCAGCTTTAAATTAAAAAAAAACCAAATAGAAAAAATAAAATTATTAGGATTCTACGAGATATAACGCTAATGCGATTAAATTAGCGCTAATGCGATAATTAACGCTAATGCGATTATTAACGCTAATGCGATTATTAACGCTAATGCGATTAAATAAAAAATGATATTAGGCGAAAAGACAAGAGAACAATTTTGAAAAAGTGGGCAAAAATCAAATATTCACTAAAATTTTATGACTACAAATAGTGTCAAAGTAATAAAAACTAGAGCTGCCAACTGATCAATCAGGCAATTGCAAAAAGGCACAATTAGAACACATATATATCACTTCAAGGGCACTCAAGAAAAGAAACACTTAAAACAGAAGTTTAAATGACACACGTGAAAATACCTGGGAAAAAACTGAAAACTTGTTTCACTCTATTTTAAAGAGTTTGGAAAAATCACACCTCCGACCTAATCCATTTTTCGCTCCCTTTACTACACCATCGTGATTAAAATCACAAGTCTAACTTGACTTTTCACCAACGTCAAAAAGTAGGAAAAAAGTGTGAACAGATCTTAAAAAAGACAGCACACTAATACAATCCAAACACTTTGGATTGTGAAAACATAACAGGACAATAACTGACCTACAAATGTAAAAATATTCATTGACTAAACAACTCCTGAATTACAATCTGATGAATTGAATTAATTGATGACCTGACAATTAACATTTTCACAGTATTATTTAAAGCACCTCTGACTCCCATATACTAAGAGATAAGCCAAAAACTTACAATAAAAACTAGCAGAATTAAAAAAAAACTCGACAATATTTCTTGAAGAAAACAATTAGTGTCGAAGTCAGAGAATGGACTTTGAATGGATTGAGAACGCTATATAGAAAATCCAATCAAAATTTCGCTCCACTTTTTAGGCGAGAGCAAAATTATCACTCCAATTTGACTTCAAAACTCATAAAATATGTGATTAGATTAAAAAACGTAAGTTCCTGAACCGACTCGAAGTAAATTGTAATTTAAAACCCAAGCCAACCATTAACTGATAGCACTATCAACTACATTATACAATTTAATTGAAAACAAACTGAGGAAAAGAAATACCAAAGAATAAAAGCAAATAATGAAAAAAATTTTCTGAGAAACATTTTGTGAGTCGCAACTCCGCAAAACAGGGCTTATAATATATTACCTGGTATCATTCGATTGTGTTTACCAAACAAAAATCAAGTGATGGAAAAAAACAACGATACATCCCCGAGAAAGGAGAAAAACCGAGCAAGCAGAAAAGAATCACGAAAAATGAGAAACCCGTGTTTTTTTAATAATTCTTTTCTTATTCATTAGACAACCACGCGACACTTAAACGCACTGAAAACACTTAAAACATGAGCAAGAATTAAAAACTGCAGAATTAAATATTTTATGAAAATATGAGCTATACAGACATTTATTGTTTTCACTTAGTAATAATAACCCTAGCACTAACCCTAATTAAACAATTCGATATGAAAAAACATTCTGAAAGCCAGAAAAAAATTGGTCAAAAATTTATAAAAAAGGAAATGAAAAATCCACAAATCCAATTGCAATCTCAGAAATTGCCTTGGACACTATTAACCAGAAAAAGAGTACTAAAACCCGTAAAAAATCGTCAAAAAAGGCCAAAATAACAAAAATACCTCACAATTGCATATAAAAAAAAGTATATGATTGAGATGGTCAAAAATGGTCCGAAACAAAGTTTATGTTAATATGGTTTAGAAAAACCACTTTACCCGAAAATGCAAAGTAAAAACTAAATAAAAAAAAACTGCTGCAAAAAAGCAGCACGTGATCTAAAAATTTCGCTCGCTTAACGAAAAGACCACTTTCTCTTCTCTCCGCTCTCCATTTTCGTTAAACAATAGAAGTAAATCACAATTTTTGCACGTGCGGCATTGAATTTCACATCCTGTTCAAATTCTTTGAATCGTAAAGAGAGCGCCTAAATAATAACCGTTGAGAGGCTGACGGCGACTATTAGTAAGTGAAGATAAAATCAAATCACTGAATTCTGTTAAGAGCGATGAAGTTCATCGAAAAGTCAGATAAAAATTATCATACGAGAAATCGGGTCCAATAGAAAAACACTCAACGATATTTGTTTCCACTAGAGCAAAGGTGGTAAACAGTTAAGCGACATACACCCTATTAATTTTTTTAAAAAAAAAACGGCCTGTCATCAATTATCCCGTTTTTGAAGACGGAAAGTCAACTTAAATCGTTCAACCGAGCGACCAAATGTTTATAAAAAAATTAAGCAACAATTTTGCGGAAAGCCTTCAAAATTCGTTCGAGAGCAACTAACAAACCATACCCCGCATATTACCGAAACATAGCCGCCGTTGATTTCCACAATTAAGATTGGGATTGAAAGAAGAAAAAAAAATAAAAAATAATTTTTGTACACAAACAATTTTAAAGTGCGAACTCTTTTGATGTCATTTTGGAGCTGAAATATTCATGTTTCGTAGTGGTACGACACAGAGGCCAGTATCAATACCAATAAGCATTAGAGATGTTAACTAAGAACAAAGTTCGAGAAACGGGCATCTAAAAATGGGCTTTATGGGTTTATCCGGTTTCAATTCGTTTCATTTCCATTGACTAAACAAAAATTGACTAAACATTGACAAAACAAAAAACTAGGCCTCGAACGAACTTTGAGTGAATTGGGAAACCATTTCTAAAAAAAATTAGATCAAAAAATAAAAATAAAACAAAATCAATGTCAAAATGCCGCATGCGAACGAAAAACCACTAGCGAGATATGCTAATTTGGTTCAAACAAACAACTAGTCCTAGAATGAACTATGAATGGATTGGGAAAACGATTTAGAAAAAATCGGATCTTAAAAATTGCAAAAACAGTAAAAATCAAAGTGAAATTGCCGCATGTGAACAAAAAAACCACTAGAAAAAGCGAATTTTTTTTCAAACACCGTTTTCTCACTCTACTTTAAAATTAGAGCGAAAAAAATTTCACGCCGCAAAACCACTCGCTTTTTCGCTCCACTTCCTGTTTCGACGTGACCAAAATCACTACTCCAATTTGACTTCAAAAATCATGATACTGTGTGGACAGATCTTAAGACAGCGCCCCAATACAATTCAAATTCTTTGAATTGTAAAAAATAGGAGCGCTATAATAGCCGGCTGAGAAGCTGAGGCGGCTATTTTCATAAGACCGTTTCTATAACTTCGACGTCAAAAGCAAAGAAAATTTCGGAGAAGCTTAAATTACAAATAAACAATTTTTACACGAATATAGTTCCTCCAAGTGAAAAATAAACATTCAATTACAAAATATAATGCAAAGTGACGTTTTAAAAATATACAGATACTAAACAACCGTAACAGGAAAAAATGGAGTTTAAAGAATAATTGATATGACAGAGATAGCACAATATGCATAGTTACACTTAGCAGAATTAGATGATTGCTTAATTGATTCAAGTTCATAACACATGAGCAGCCTTACAAGAATGATAATACACCAATTTTTGCCAAAAAATCCTAGATTACTACCAGAGCATAAATAAACAACCAGAAAATCAACAAAATTTATTATATGATAGATAAAAGAAGTGAACCGGACTTCAATAGAGAGAAAATCAATAAACTTAATAAGTCTATTTTAACATTAATTTCATTTACTATATATGAACCAACGAATATTGCATTATTGCCTCAAAAATCATTTGCGTGGGAAAGGGTTTATACCCATTTTAATCTGATTATTCCATCTCCACAGTAAGGGTGCGGAAACTTTATATTCTTGTTTGATTATCTGAAAACGCTTATCCATATTTTAAGTATTTTTGAAAATTATTATATTTTCTCTCTATCGAAGCTCTTCGAAAATGCAGTTTGATAGTTCAAAGGAAACAAACGTAAGCACAGCATACTCCTACTATTAATCTGCTTATTAATTGCAACTCCACTGCAATCTACTCCCAATCTTTGCTCAAATCCACCTGCATCTTGGTGGAGTTTCCACCTCTTGAAGCGGTCACAATGTTCATGCGGAAAGGTGTGAATATGATGAGCTGGAGAAGAGCTGTGATCATTGGTAAGACACACATTAAAGTCACTATTGCCTCTTGTGACCTCACAGTTTTACCTGAAAATTGGTGGAAATCATTAAATTAGCTGGGCACTGGATCTTTTCTGTTATATCCCCCCGCCACCCGCCACCCCCCCCCCCCCCCTCCTCCTCCAACTCCAGTACGTTCACGAGTTATGGAGTATGTACCATTAAATAGTAAATCATTATGCGATAAACTTGCGGGGTAGAAGTAATTCGCACCTACTAATAGTGGGGGGGGGGGGGCTGGAGTTTGAGCAAAATGGATTAATATCACGTATCACGCCCACTTGTATCAGTACCATTTGTCAAAGTTGGTATAAACGCCCTAGTGGAAAAACATCACTTATTTTTGGTTTTGTTCATCCGTTTTAGCGGCCTCCAGAAGAAGGGTAGTGGGTCTCGAATACAAAGCTTCCCAATTACCGAAAACAAGCTAAATGAGTGAGTGTCAATAATTTTGTGGGGCAAGGGAAGAAATTATTTTCTTTACTGATTTTTTGAAGCAGAATCTAAAGTTTCAGAGTTCATACTTCCCCCTGCTAGCGTAAACTTCACATCATTTTTTACTACTAGAAGCGCTTTTTAACAACCCCCTCTCGCCTGTCCCTCACAGTACACCATTTACTATGCACCCCCTCCCTCCGTTCCCTTCCTCTCCCCTCCCCCCTGAAAAGCTTCAATAATAACACGTGGGGGCGAAAACGCAAAATGCGCAAAGATATGGGGACTGAATGGAAGGTCAATGAAAACGCACCATCTTTGTTTTCAATTTTCGTCATGTCCAGAAAGAAAACAGCCAGCATCGGAAATAGCGATTGAGCTGGCTTCGTCACCAGGGCATTCAGACCAAAAAACATTGACGAAATCGGAAGCCTTCGTTTATATCTCACCATGTCTTCATCGATCAAACTTGACACGAAAACGTCGGTCAGACCTCCGATTCCATGCGCGACCACATTTAGAACGATAATTTGAGTAACTATCATCGCGAATGTTCTGTAAAAGTACAAGACTACGCTTGATAAAAGTACTAGGAAAAAAGATGCACATGCAATCATGTGCGATCCGTAAATCATGATCAAGGGTGAAAGTAGTAATATATAAGAATTTCCACCAATCGAATTGAAGAAAAAGAACAAGATTTTGTTGCTTTTCGACTCTGAAAACAGCTGCAGATCTTCGCTGAAAATTTTGGTGAAGTTCGCTGCGAAATGTCCCAAACCGACTGTTAGGAAATTCATGGTGACGAAGCAGAGAAAGTTTCTGTTGAGGAGAATTTCTAAGTTGAGTTTCAAGTACTGTCTTGAAAAAAATGAAGGCTCATCGGCTGAAGGCAATTCGTCTATTCTATTGATCACTGATTTTGTGTACAAGCCCGTCATACACATGAAGATTGTAGCAACAATTGCGATGAATATTAGACACACATAGAACCCTAAAAGCAGTACAAAAATTAGTCTATTAGTTATTAGTAATTAAATTGTCGCTATTTGTGATAATTTACCCCATTTGAATTGTATCATAAAACAAAGACAAGTTAAAATAGAACCAAACATTCATTCACAAAGTTTGATAAAAATTTTGAGTTACTCGAGTCTAAAAAGTGATCGATCAGCTTTAAAAGCCCAGTATAGCGATGTGATTCAGCAGATTGAAACACAACTAATGTAGTACACATGAAACTTAAAACCAATGTTTGTAATAAACTACAATAAAATTACAAAATATTTAGCAAACTGAAACCGTCAGGAATGCTAGGCCAAATCATACATTTGTCTTTAAAAAAATCGTGTCCTACTAAACAGTATGATCTTTCACAACTGCATAACATTGGTTAAAATTTTAAAAGTGTCCTTTACCATCATTGAAAATGTTGATGCAGTTACTTAACATTGAGCAGCTCGTAACTTTATAAATTTCTAAATGGTTTCTCACCTGTATCTCCGTATGTCTCGTAGCAGAACTCTACTAGTGGGACTGCAAACAGACCACAGATTGAGGCAGACCGCGTGTACTGAGTCAATCTCACCCTCGAAGTATGGTCAGTTGTAACCTATAAAAATTAAGCAGAATTTCTCCCCTACTCTGAACAAAACCCCGGTAGCAAATAATTAAATTTGTAATTCTGACATACAAAGAAAACCGAGGGCAGATAACGAGATCAGGGGCAGTTTGTTCGATGCCAGAAAGCCATCTCGAACGACCCTAAGAACTAATTTTAATTCGAAGCTCAACATGACAAAACATTACCAACTAACATCGAGCGAATTGCTCTCAAACTACTGTCGAGCGGTTTGCTTCGTCGATAGCCAGCTGCGCGGTTGAGGAAGGCTAGCTTTAGCTTAATTGAAGGGAAAGGGATGAGCATGAGAGGGTAATGGTCCGACGCGGAGGCGCCGAGTGTTCGGTGTTACCGTTGGAATGAGGAAGAGTGGTGGAGGGTTCAAGGGGGGCAAACTCTAAGAACCACCCTTCATATCATCTATTTGTGTCTCCTAAGCTGCTTCAGTGAATCGCATACTTAGAGATTAGTGAGTCAAGAGCCATAAGGCTCTAAGAGCACGTAATGCCCTCCTCTCCGGGATTTACCAGTATATCCCGCTTTCGAGGACGACAAGTCAAAAAGGTCAGACAAAAAATCGGTCAAGTAAAAAATCGCATAAAAAGACCGCAACACTCATATCAATGCTACAAACGTTGCTTGAGAGCAATTATAAGCGAAGGAAACAAATGTTATACACTTCGGGTTTTCCCAAGAGAATTACAATGCTTGAGAGTAACTTTGGTTGAAATCGTTTTTTAAAAATGTGCTGTTTTCCAAAATTGAGAAAAAAAATTGTCCATAACTTATACATAAACTCCCTTGCTGCATTGTTCATAGCTTTCGTAAAATTTCGATTCCCAAAACACCAAATCAAGGAAGTCGGACGATTGCTTTCGAGTGACGCGAATAGGAGTAAAATCGGTCACGCAAAAATCAAGCAGTGAAGCGTAAAAAAAGTCACCCGAGAAGTCAAATCGCTCAAGTGAGCAGATATTTTCGCAAAACAACGGTCAATCAAATATTTTGCATTTGAAAGACAAACGAACGACTAAAAACATAGCCGGCAGATTGCCGGAATAGCTGCGAAAGAATAGACCTGCGTGACATACAATAGAGATCGAAACAGATCTAAATTGAAAAAAAAATCGACGCCGCTCAAAAAACTAGGTAAAACACATTCAGCGATAAATTAGTAAAGCTTGTTAAAATTCATTCCGCAGAAGCCTCTTATTAGGGACCTTTACTGCACAAATGCGTTCCTTTGACCTTAAACAAATTCAAACTGAACTTAAGTTTTAAAGTGCAAAAGTCATTTTATTGAGTGAGGTAAGTCACTTATGATCAAAATCTAATCACGCAAATAACCTAAAAACTTTTGCTAAAGCGAGTGAGAAATGACGTCACGCGCGCAAATGACGTTAGTGAGAGGAAGAAGTCATTCAGAAAATTTAACTTTTTCAGCTTTGCAGAGTGAACAAATGTAAAACGAAAAAAGAGCGTCAGACGACGAAACAAAAAAACATAGCCAGAAGAATTACGGAAGAGACTCGAAGCGTCAAAACTTCACTGACAACACTGTAATCGCAAAGAAGCCACTACCTTTTGTATTAAACCATTAATTCGCTACCTCTCCAGGTCTGCTAAAAATTTGTGAAACTTAAACCACTGTCACCAAGAGAAACAAAATGCAGCAAAGGTTTATATGATTGAAAACGTTTGGTAACGTTAAAAAAACGAAATAATTGAGGTGGTCAAAAAAATGATAGTCTGAAAAAGCTGACAAGTTTATCAATTGCCCTCAAATAATTCATGATTCTAATCTGAAAAAGATCGCGAAAGCAAACGGCAGATAATAATCTTAGAAACTAAGTTAAATCTCTTCAAAACAGAAAGCTCAAATTTAAGAATCAGAAAACACCCATAATTACACTTCTAATCCCTGCAATTAAGACAAAAAACAACATACACCTGTTCCTTGTTGTACATAAGCTAGACAACATGATTTCATACTAATTCAAAAATTAAATTGATCATAGAAAAGACATAGGCAGCAGAAGAATATTCAAAGGCACAAAATCGTTTAAATTAATACCAAGGCCGGAAGAAAGTTGCAGTAAATAGTCATAGGTGGAATTTTGGAAAAAGCTTGCAATCGAACTCTCAGTACTGCCTAATGTTAAATGAAATCAATTGCAAACCAAAGAAATGACGAAAATCTAAGAAAAAGTTGAAATCATTCATTTTAAACAACTAAAAAGATCAATATAATACGGAAGCAAATGTAGGTGCCAGGACAAAAATAGAATGATACTAACTAGAATATTGAGAATAGGGGCACAATGTAAGGAACACCGTAAAAAAAGACATTCTTGTTTTTTGAAAGTTAAAAATCAATTTAAAAAATTCAAGAAAAACGAATACATTTCATTGTTCAGCATTCAAGACATAGAAAAGATAACTAGAAATCCGATACGAAGATCTATCCTCCTGAAGAGAACAAAAAATAGCAAAAGGCAGAATTCATAAATACGAGACATTTGAACATTTTGCAAAAAAATGGTCAAAAAACTTTTAAGACCGCATTTATGAAAAAGTTTTAACTGTTTTTCAAAAACTTAACGCCAAAAAATGATTGAATTTCTATTGAAACGAAATTAAATTCCCTCGTGTTGCACAAAAAGACTATTTCTAGCAATTACAACCAAAATAAACAAAAAACAGACGAAAATCGGAAAAAAACTACCAAAATCGGATTAGCATATGTACAATTTTATAAAACAAAATTACATCGAGGGAGAAAGAGGCGTTGAGTATACGAATTATCAAAGAGAAGTTGCCATATTAACTGATTTTTGACAAAAACACGGTTAAAAGATCCAAAAATGAAGAAATTAATAGAAAAAAAGCCAAAAATTAACTGAAAAATCAAGAAATATGTGCCAATTTTTAACTTGAAACACATTTTTAGACTCTGCGAAACACTGTGGCATAAATTCCGAGGTCAACATTTCAATATAGTACCGCATAAACTTTATTTCTACAAGAAACCAAATTAAAAGCAAAAAAATTGGGCCACTTAGACGAAAAAACGGCTAAAAACGGTCATCTATATGTGCCATTCAGTCAAAAACTACTTTTCAAAGTCAAAAATTCATTCACTAAACGCAGCGCATGATCAAAAAACTTCTGTCGCTTAGCGAAAATCTGTTCACCAAGACAGCTTTTCTCACTTTCGCTTTTAGGTCAAAATGCCGCATGAATAAATCTACTTCCTGTAAAAAAAAGACCGAGAGAAAACCAGTACTCCTCTTCGAGTCGTAAAAACCAAGAGCACCGCAATATAGCTTCGCTCAGCTTACAGCTTCGCAGTTATAATAAAAGCGTCAAACTTCGTCCGAGAGCAATAAAAAACGGAATCATTTTTTTAAATTGAGCCTTACCTCTGCAAAGAGCGAGCAATGCGCGAGTAGCACGAATGAGAACATGGTATCCCAAAAGCACAGGGTGATAACCAGATGGGTACACTTCCAATACTCGCTGCTTCCCGGGAAGTACTCGTAAATTGGGAACCATCCGTAGAGAAAGGAGAGACCAAACAGGGGAGCTCCGTAAAGTATATTCAGCTGACGAGATCGAATCCATTTCGCGGACGAGTGGTCCTAAATAGATACACTAAGTAGATGGGAAATCAAACCCATTCAATTCTGTTAGAAGCTCGATTCTTTCATTAGTGACATCTGAAACGATTGAAATAGAGTTATTCTTTTTGCAGTCAAGTCAAAAGTAGACTGCCCTAAAAACCAGATATGATCAGCAGACAGTTTTGTTAGGTAGAAAAAGCTACAGAAAGAGAATTGAACGATGAGAGTTAAGTAGAGAATTGTTAAAAAAGAGGCCACTAAGTGAGAAAAAATACCTAATTTAGATTTAAATCAACCAATGTTCAGGAAGTTAACAATGAAGGTGAGCTTTTATTAAACTACAAGAATCTATCGTCTCAAAAAACTTTGTTTTCAATTTATAATAAACCTTTTTTGACGATGGAAAATTTCAATTCTGAATAAACATCATCAAAAAATGAACATAAAATTTTCAATCCAAAGCCCAAAACAACGCTATACTAACCGACTAACGTCGGAAAAATTGGTCTCGAAAGACAAGCGGGCAACTCGACAAACGGTTGAGAAAAGTCAAAATTCAACAAGACTACCTTTTACAGAATATCAAATACTTTCCATAGGTTTCCTTTCCATCACAACTGCGCCGGTCAAACAAAGAGCTTTCAAAAATTGCACTGATTGCTTTCATTGTTCGCATGTATGTGAGGTAAAAGGATGAGTCTAAAAGCAATTTATTGATTGTTTAGTTCAAAAAAATGTAATACCAAAGAGCTTTAACATGATAATTCTCGTATGCTTATTTATAAAATCTTTCCCAAAAACTAGTTGAATTTTGGTTGTTCTTGCCTTTAGAAATATAAAGCACTTCGAGCTTATCAAATTTATTATTAAAATAAATTTAGAACAACTTGAAACGTTTAAAGATACAGGATGAACAAAAACTTTAAGAATTACACATCAGATGTATATTTTTATCTTCGTAATGTGATTTTAGAAAAATAAATAAAGACCTCTTAATAGAAAGGACGATTTATCAGACAGTTTCTTTTCACTTTCCGAACGAGCATGAATCTAAAACATAGCTGGCAAAAGCTGCGATAGCTTCGTACACTTAGTTTCATAATCGCAAAAACAAATAAATAAAATGAACTAACAAAAGGTTTTTGTCTTACCTTGATACATGTCTTAATTTAGCCCAAAGCCTTAAAAGTAGAAGCTGCCCTCAAATATTCTTAAATTAGAGTTAGATACCGTCATTTGACCTCAACTCCACAATTTAAAGAAAACATAATTAAACAAATTAATAACGGCATCAGAATTGTTATCAATAATATCTTGAAATTGTGGCTCTTCGTTGGCAGAGGTAAAACTGGGATTTGAACGCTTCCATTTGTCTGTTAACAGAATATTTCTTGTGCTGACCCAGCAAAAACTTGGTTCAAACATTTCTAAAACAAAGGATTAACTGTGTAAAGTTTCTACTGAAAGAGGCAATTTGTTCCATTTTTGAAAACTTTTCATGGTCAAAGGCCTGCTACTCCACTTCAGTTTCGTTATTTTTATATACTAATTTGATTTGTTCTCTTGTTCTGTCCAGCTTTTGGGCGACTACTAGACACTGCAGTTTTCGGATGTTCCCCAGTGCCTAATATCTGTTTGAAGTTTCATTGAGCTAACTTTCGAGATAAATCTTAAATGAGAAGAACACTGGAGTGATCAAACTTTTGTCGAAAATGAAACTTTTATTCCCCAGTTGATTACTTATTTATGCGGTTCAAGATTTTTGCTGTAAGAAATTGAGAAATAGTCCGCTGAAAGAAAGATGAGAGAGAACAATCGATTTGAAATGACCATTTCTTACTTTTTAAGGAATTTGGTTTCTTACAAGATACGAACAACGAATAACATAAGCCATTTTAATTTTAAAAAAGAGCGTGGTTTTCAGGTTAACTTTGAATCAATTTGTACTCCTAGATAACGACAAGCATGAGTTGGTTTAATAACATCACCTTTAAGAGAAAACTCAAGATCTGCATTGGTATGATATTAGCATTTAATGAGAGTTGATTCTCTGTCTTTTAATGGAATATCTTTATTAATATCAAATAATATCAGTATCATCCGCAAACTGAACAATGTCATTTTTACCCTCAAACTAACAGTTATTTTCTCTGAGAACTCAGTACCAATTTTATGCATTGAGTTGGACTTGTTAGAAAAGATTTTAAAAGGAAAATTGTCGATTGAGATATTGAAATCATCAGCTTTCTTGAGAAAAATTTCTGTGATATGAATTGTGCAAAAAAATCCATTTGAGAGAGACAAACATTTATTCACTTGCATGAACAGAAGATTAGCTATATCTTAAAAAACGACAACAAGCAATCTGTCGGGTAGAATGAACGAAAGAACGCTGACGTCATATTATTATTATTATGACTTCGTGGATATGCCACTGGGATGCTATTCCCGCTGTTAGGTTCTAGGATAAGCACGACAGTTTTCACAGATACAAATGAATGTCCATGTGCAAGGATTCTGCTCATTCCAGTTCCTTTCCAAATAGCTCCACATGTATTCAATGAGTTTCCTCTTCAGTTGCTGCTCACAGAAGAAGTCAATCACTTTCTGGATGACGTTCACTCGGAACCCCGTTCTGTACCAGAAGTTCAATCTCTGAACCTCATATTTGGCCTCTGGGAGTGCCAATCTTTTCCTTCTGTCCTCTCCAACAACTCGGATTTCTGAGAATTCCACATCATACTTGCCGCTCAGAAGGCTACTAAACATCAACAGATCTTTCAATACTTTAAAATAAAGTGGTGGAAGTAGATTCGATTTTAAAATAGCGTCCTTGTAGTCAATACTCCCGCAGATCCATCTCATTGCTTTCTTGTGGAAGGATTCCATGATCTGGTATTCAGATTTTCTAAGTTCCCAACATTCCGATGAGAAGAGCAGGATTGGTGAAAGAATGGCTCTATACAAGTGTACTTTTGATTCCTGTGGTAAAGCCATAGAAGTGTTTCGTCGCAGAAGGAACAGTGACTTCACTGCTTTGCCGACTCGGTGTTTAGCATGGTCTCCCCAGTTTAGATGCCGATTTACAATCAGACCAACATCTTTAACGAGGTCCTTACTTTCAATCGGGTTATTACCAAGCATGAACTGCATCTGGTTCAGAGTCTTTGGTCGATTTCCAACTTTGAATTCGGTTACAGAGCATTTCTTACTATTGAACAACAGATGATTTTGAGCACTCCAATAGTGTAAGTTATTTATGTCCTCCTGTAGCTTCTGTACTGAGGTGTCATCTCCGTTGAATATCACCTTGTGATCATCTGCAAAGAGCAGGGCAAGTGAGGAAAAAAAAACATTGGGAAGGTCATTTATGTATATCAAGAATAGGAGCGGGCCAAAGACAGATCCTTGGGGGACGCCTGCTGTGATCACGAGGGGTTCGCTTTTAACATTGTTGATTTTAACGTTTTGGGTTCTACCGCTTAAGTAGTCACGTACTAATTCAAATACTCCCTCAGACAAATCAAGTTGTAGTAATTTCCGTAGGAGCTGGCTGTGTTTGAGCTTATCGAAGGCTTTCGAAAAGTCAAATAGGACAAGAAAGTTCACGGAATGTGCAGATCCAATCATTTTGTAGATTTGGGTCAAGCTGTAGAGTAATTGAACAACAACAGAACGTTTCATTCGGAATCCGTATTGGTAATAACAAATGTCTTAACGACGAAGTAAAACCAAAAGAAGGCCAATAATAGCTCCAACTAGCTATCACAGCTTTTAACAAGCAATTTCACAAGTTTTTGTCTGAAAAAAAAGCATATTGAGCGTGTGTTCAATTGTCTACATTATAAGAGATGATATATTTCGCTTGGCGAAGAAACACTTATGTTCAACAATTGTTCCAATAAAATTTTTATTAAACAATTAAAAGAACACGATAGGCTCCGGAACAAACTGAAGACAACTTCATTCAGTAAGCTAACAAAAGGATGATAGCAGCGGATTCAAAAGTGAAAAAGACCATGAAGGCCAATAAACAGGCATCAACTGAACACTCAAGTATTAGTTTTCAAACTATCTATTCAGAACAAAATGAATTAGTTGAGCGAGACAAAATTTAACACCCTTGGAAATTATAATTTTTCACACGAATCACAAGTTGAAGTTTTTTTTACTCACCTGAATCCAACCGAATATTGGATCGTTAATCGCATTCCAAATTAAAAAGAGAAACTGCGCAAACTGGAAGCACGAATGCGATACTTTATAAACGTCCAAGAAATAGTAAACATAATAAAAACCAAATACGCTGCTCATAAGATTAGCCGCGAAGGTGCAGAAAGCAAAACAAAGGAAATTGTTATCTAAGGTGAAACGAGAAAGAATGCCATTTTTGGCTTTCATCATGCACCTGAAACCAAACATCTCTGACGAATCTGAATATATTTTTCTATATTATTTTGTGTAATAAATCACGTTTCAACTGTTTTTATAAATGTGAGCTCTAAAAGCATTCAATTAATTTTCGCATAATAGAGACTCTTGTTTGAAAGCAGGCCAGCGTTAAAAATTGTTGATTACGCGAAGAAAGTGCTAATTGTCGGTGAAAGTCCGCAACGTTTTCAAGCTAGAACGCCAAAGCAACCGAATGTTCAAAACTGCGGTCAGAAAACAAACAGGTTACACTTTATTTTAAGAATTATAAAATGAGCACGTTAAATAAACTTAGACTACCCGAATTCCCGAAAATGATGTTTATAACTATAGCATTAATCTATCTGAAAAAATTATAACTATTACCGCACACAACTTTCATATACACACACACCTTTAAAAAAATATTCCACAAAAGCCATTGAGCAAGAGATATCGGATCTATTGTTTCGCACCCGCCCCTCAATGTTTTTTACGACCGCCACTCACAAATTATGTGTTGTTATTGGGGGCGTAAAAGTTACTTGCCCACTAAGCGAATAGATCTATAATTTTTCAGCTGCATTTTCAACAGATTGAAATTTAAAAATCTCTTCCCAAATGATTTCGGTCGACACCGCGGGCGACAAGTCACCTCCAATATATGGATTATCAAAACCCGAATTATAAAGCTTATGAAAAATCGTCAAAACAACTTCTCAGAGCGAAACGTGTGTTCTTGGCAGCTGGCATGTGATTGTCACCTGTGCCGAGATTAGTGGTCAAGATTCTAATCCAACAACAGGGAGAAATCCCATCAGGACAACCTGAAAATCCCCAACAACAACAACAATACATTTAAACTGATTTCATTCTCAGGGCAATGTCTTTATCGGCCATAGCTGATCCCGCGATCTATGTGTTGTTCAAAACATTATGATAGCTTGATGGCTTAAAACATTAAGACATGACTCCATTAGTCCTGAATCAGACAATTAGTTCCAATGAGATCTCGCAATAATTAATAAGTAGGCATGTGGGCTTTTTATTCAATTAACCGTTAATTCACAGGTTTTCCAAAAACAATTCAGATTGTTCTGAGATGCCTATTTTTTTATTTAACCAGTACGTTTGAATTCTTCACTCATATAATCGTTCTACTAACAGCCTCCTTCACTTAGCTCCTACCAATAATGTCAGAGCAGCTTAAAAAAAGTTTCTGGTTCAAATCATCTAGTTTTTTCCTATTTTATGTTTACCAGCTATGCATGTATTATTTACTATACCAGCTATGCATGTACTATTTAAGCATTAGGTAGTTCTCTATTCAATTAATTTGTTCATTTTCTTTCTTGCTACAGAGTCAATTCTTCAACTTTCCATGGTAGAGTCGTGTTATTTGTGTAGTAGTTCAGGCATTAGGGTCTTCCCAGGGGTGCTCCAAGGCACCCTTGTTTTCGTGTCCTATTTTTAATCGATTTTCGATCCTGGGTTGCATATCCCATATTTACATAAGATTCTCCGCGTAAATTTGTTGTTAAAGTCGTATTTTGTTTCAGAAATTCCAGATGTCACTCAGTTCTTTTGCTCGATAATTGTGTTGAATTAGAAGGAACTTGGAAAAGATGTTGTAAAGTAGTTTGGCTCTGTAAAGGAAGTTTTCATCAGCCTTCCTTAGACGATTTTTGCTGTTTTTATCCCCCTCTTGCGCTTTGTCTAGTCATTTCAAAGTCTTGATATTCGAAGTTTATTTTGATGTCGAATTTATTGACAAGTTACGATAGTAAAAGTGGTAGGTTCAGTTCCTTCCACTTCGCAGTTCCTTCCATGAACTGGCTCTTTCTTGTAGCTTTTCAATTTTCTCCATCTGCTGTCTGTTTGGGAGCCAGGCTTGAGGACAGTATGATAGTGTTGGCACGACATAGCCTGTGTAGGAATTCAATTTATTTTTTCAATGAGGCGCTGTCGGTCATGCTTCATTTTATTTGGTAGAATGCTTTTGTTGCTTTCGAAAGCCGGTGATTACAATTGCTATTCCAATTAGGATTTTCGGAGACAATCAAACCAAGGTTCCGTGGACTATCAACCACTCCTAGCTCCTGATTTTTTAGTGAGGCTTTTTGTTTGCTTTTGAGAGAGAGAAGTTTACATTTTGATGCATTTAGTGTTTTTAGTGTGCACATGTGATTTCGAGCGCACCAGTTTTCGATTCCTTCAACGCTTTTTTAATTCTTCCTGATTTACGCTAATGCTGATCTCAAACTGCTTTTGCGCATTGTTTTATGCGGATCTCAATCTATGTGCATCTTTTATGTGCATTCTTTCATGTGCATTCAATCTATGTGCACCGATGTGCATTCTTTTATGCAGATCCCAAACTGTTTTTGTTAAATTGTTTCAATTTCTCTTGATTGATTTTGAGCTTTGGTTTGCCTTTCCTAATATCTTGTCACCTGTTTGTTATTTCTCAAAAAAGGATTCGTGGTCTAATTTGCCACCTGGACTATGACATTGAGTCCTGTCGCGTGGACATGCGAGGTTAGCACAAAGTCACTGAGGGTGCAGCAATTTTGTCCCTCATCTCATTTTCCCTCTGAATAAAAACAGCGTCTTTCATTTACCAACTAAATTGTCTGATGTTGAACCGAAGCGATCCATGAAATCACACAAAATTTAGGCCTATATCTTTGATAATTGTGTTAAAAAAATTTTGCCCAAGTTTGGCATTCGCAAACCTTTGCAATTTGGTTTTATATCAAACTTACTCATTTAAGTTGCCTTATAAAAATCTTTAAATCATTCTGGTTCCGCAGTCGACTCCAGTGGGATAAGGATATACATACACCAGTAAATATTTCACGCCGTTATTATATTCGGACAATTTATACATCAAAGCCAAATAGAGACAAAAGATCCCATTAATACGTTTTCCAAAAGCTAGTAACCTTTTAAATGTCCCGATGGTTGCGAAATTTAGTGTAAGATTTTATCTATATGAAAATCAGTATCCTTCTGTGTCAACCCACTATCTTTCTGAAGTTTTTGGATTGAACAATATGCAGCTTTTGCTTTCCTGCACAACCTCTGCAGCTTACTTTTTGCAAATTCGGGGAGGGATCAAGTTTCCTTGGTCTTTGATCATTACATCAATATATATATTTTAATGTGGATTTAATCCAGTTGCCTCATCAATTGTGAAAATATCAGGACATTCAAACTTTCCCTCCTCAGAGCGAGAACAAAATCAACAAAGGCGACGTTTGTATCTTTTTCAATTAACAAAATGGAGTCCCTGATAGAGAGAGCCTAGTGCGAGGCGAGTCCAAAACTTGATTGATAAGTAATTCGTTGCCGGAGGACTTTGTTTTAGTAACTTGTCTATGAACGTTGGAAATTTTTTGGAACCAAAGCCTGTTTCTCGTCACTTTTGTTCAATTTTATGGGTAATAATTTGAATATTGGCTAATATAGTTGCCGAGGAATCAAACAAACTAATCCATTCCAAGAGAGGCAATCAATGATTGACGGCGTTAAAATTGATACAAGACTAATCGACTTTTTGGAGCTCAGAATGTCTTCTTTTGCATAGATTTACAACACCAGTAAAGGTTTACCTAATTCTTATGATAAACTTAATAAAAAGTTTCAAAGAAGACAGAACGATGGTTTGGGACACGAAAAAGTCAACCTTAGTTGCTGACAAGAATGGGAGTTATCATATGGTGAAGTGCACTGGTGATGGCTGTGAAAGGAATGGTTGCATTGTGTGGTCGAAGATGTGGCTCCCAGAACGCATTTCCAAGGGCTTCCTGGCCCGACCATTACTTTGCGGGTTATGACCTCACGACAAGATCTCAGAGAGGAGCAGCCAAGCGGGTGCCCCAGTACTGGAGGGAAAGCAAGTTTCGAGGCCGATGCAATTCAGCAATATGGGAGGCAAGACAAGGTGAGGATTGTTGGGCTGGATGATGGAGGCAACAACGAAGATCCATACGAGGACGTGATCACGGTGGTAGAGTACTGTGGGGAAAGCTTGAAAGGAGTCAAAATCAGAGTATTTCATCGGCTCTTTTCCAGAAAGGGCGGTAAGCGGCCTTTCATTGCTCGTTTTGTTCGAAAAGAGAAGAAAATTGAATTGATTAGGAAAAAAAACCCTGCAATCTCAATCGGCTAAAATTTATCTCAATGATGATGTGACATCATTGCGTTTGAGAATACTGTTTTCTTTGAGCAGAGATCCTACCATCAAATCTAGCCAATCCTTGAATGAAAAGATTATTGTATATAATAGGAAAGATTCAAAACCAGTGCTAAACATATTGTATGGTGTTAAAAAAGAGTGTTTCACATAATTGTCGAAAGAGCTTTAAACCAGGCAGAAAATCTTTTCAGTAAAGGATCCTTATCCGTCTCAAAATACTCATCGCATTGAAAGCTATAGTAATTCAAATTTGACAAATTACACTTTTTTCCATGCCAAAATTCGGTCCTTAAATAAACGTTTTGACGAACTTCAAAATCATGTTACCAAACACTTCAAATATAATATCATCATACTAACCAGAGACCTGGTTGGGTGGCGAATCGAATGAAACTCATTTCAAAATTGATAAATACACATTTTTCAACCGAGAATCAGAGCCCTTGTTTATATCTGCATGACTGTATTAAGGCTGGAGCATTTTTCACAGAGTTTGAAAATATTTTACTGCTGAAATGTAAGACTCATTTGAAAAAAATGTTTTTTGTGGGCTGTATTTAAAATTCGCCATCCACCTCTAAAGCGAAGTTCATAGTGGACCTTGGTAAGTTTCTAGAATAATTCTCTGAAAATATTGATTGCTTATACCTAGTAGGTGATAGGAACATCGATCTACTCAAGAAAGACAGCCCAATTGAAAAGTAAACGAATGTTCTCATATATCATGGTGTGGAACAAACCATTCCTGAAGCAACCCTGATCGGCGAGAAAGCATCTACTCTCATTGCTCATATAATATGTAACATATATATGTTTCTGAGTAAAGAAGTTATTCCCTTACTATAACTGATCACTACGCTACATCCGTCATAACTCCATATGAAGTGTGCATCAATTGTCGGATTTTGCGAAAGCGACGCATTGGCTTCCTCCACAATGAATATCGTCAAAGCAGAATTTTGCTTGATCTCGAAAGACAGCTCTCTGGCATAGAGTATTACGAAGCGCCGAATGTTGACAAGAAATCTCTTTAAAATGTTCTTGTGTCTTTCATCCATATTTATACAACAATAAAGACAATGGTGTCTCGCAGAAAAAAAATTAACTTGGTTTGGTGAGGAAGTTCAGCGAGTAATAGTAAAAAGAAAAAGTAAATTCGAAAAGTCAAGCAGACAATCAAAACTCCTTCCAGAATTCAAAATGGCCAGGAAAGCAATGAGTAGGGTAGTCGCCAATAAGAAATATCAGCCTTATAACAATATGGTCCTATGTACAATCTTAACAAAAGGCAATATATTCAGAGACATAAACAAAATAACAGGTAATCGGGTCAAACAAATCTTACATCGAATCGAAGGTGGCGCTGCTGTTGGTGATGGTGAGACCGTAGCTGGATTGTTCAATGAGTATTTCACGACCATTGCTGGCAATAAACTAGAACAATACGATCAGACATGAAGAAATTTTAGTTTTTCAACAGCCGTAATGTCAATCATTCTTATTCCAGTGGGTAATGAAGAGGTAGAGAAAATAATTACGGCACTTAATCCTAATAAATCAAATGCACTCGATGGTATTTTTGTGAAAATACTGAAATCTATGCTTCCGGTTACTTTGCCACACTTAACTGGATTTTTAATTTTTCCAAATTCCCAAAGAATTTTTCCAAATTGTCTCAAAACGAACGCGTACCTCCGCTTTTCAAATAAAGCTCAATGTTTGAGGTGATCAACTATCGACCAGCATCAATCTTGTCTGCTGCTAGCAAAAACTAGATGTTTTTGAACTAGATGTTGTACAGTATTGGCAGTCGCAGAGATAGTTGAGAAACTACGATTCAACATATCAACCAAACAGTTTTGTATTTTTCTTGACTTTAGTAAAAACATTCGACACCGTTAATCATGATTTAATGATTGAGAAACTGGAAGTTTATGGTATGAGAGGAGTCAGTTTGAGTTGGTTTCTTGAACCGAAAACAGACTGCGTTCATCAATGTGGCATTTCAGATTTGAAAGTAATCAGTAGCGTTGTGCAACAACGGACAATACTCGGTCCTCTCGTTTTCACTATGAATACGAACGACTTTTTTAATAGTCGCAAATTTGTTATCATATATATGTTTGCAAATGATACAAAACTTATGAACTCTACAGAAACTCTGAATGGCAGATGAATTAGTTTTGGCCTTGTTTGCCTGCAAAATGTGATCACTTGTAATAATTTAGATTTGAATGTTAAGAAATCTGAACTCGTGTGGTCTTGTCAACCACTGACAGATATTAGGCTTCAAAATCAAAGGTTGAAGAATTCAGATTCTGTGAAGTACCTGGGCTTTCATTAGGACAAAAATCTTTCTTTTGACGTTCATGTTTATGAGGTTGTAAAACGCTTGTCAAAGCATGTGTTTGCGGTCGCATGAATTAGGGAGTTCGTGAATAGAAACGTTCTCATTCTTAATTACCGTTCGTTAATTGAACCAATAATTCGATATGGTCTTTTAATCTATGGATACAAAACATCTTCTAATTTACGGCGTATCTATATTGTGCAGAGAAAACTGCTTAAATTGATATTTTTCAGAAAACAGAGAGAAATGTATCCTGCCTTTTCTCAGAATCTACTATCCTAATTGAATAAAATTTATACATTCTGGGATTATTGAAATTTGTTTTGAAATTGGTCGACGCTAAATTGTCCGACGCACTCGGAATCTGAACAGCCTTTATCAGTGTGACGTGAAGGATTGCCTCACTACGAGGAGCGTCTCATGTGGCCTCTTCCAGAGACCACGCCTGACTAAAGCCTCAAATAAAAATTCATTGGCCTGGAGAGGATGCGTTCTGTTGAGTTACTTGATTAGTAACGGCATTTTTGCTGATCCTGTTTGCCGGGACGAGCTATCAATAAAACGTTCCAAAGATCATCTCAAGCTTATGGTATTAAAAAATAATTCTTTCGATACCTTTTTCTAGTAAAAGTTCACCTTTCTTTTTTTTCTTTTGTACTACCTTATCAGCAATTATTTTGGGGCTTTCAGCTTCTGTGGGACTTCTGCTCAGAGGAAGTCCTTTTCTGGTGCTTTGATATTTCTTTTAGAATGCACACACTTATGTACAAATTATATTGTTGAATTGTTCAATGAGAATTTCGCGAACATCGCTGGCAATAAACTAGAACAATCCAATCAGACTTGAAAAAAATTTAGTTTTTCAACAGCCGTACAGTCAATGATTTTTATTCCAGTGGGTAATGAAGAGGTAGAGAAAATAGTTACGGCAGTTAATCCTAATAAATCAAATGAACTCGATGGTATTTTTGTGAAAATACTGAAATCTATGCTTCCGGTTACTTTGCCACACTTAACTGGATTTTTAATTTTTCCAAATTCCCAAAGAATTTTTCCAAATTGTCTCAAAACGAACGCGTACCTCCTCTTTTCAAATAAAGCTCAATGTTTGAGGTGATCAACTATCGACCAGCATCAATCTTGCCTGTTGTTAGCAAAGACTAGATGTTTTCGAAATAGATGTAGTACAGTATTGGCAATCGCAGAGATAGTTGAGAAACTACTAATCAACATGTCAACCAAACAGTTTTGTGTTTTTCTTGAATTTAGTAAAACATTCGATACCGTTAATTATGATTTGATGATTGAGAAACTGGAACATTATGGTGTAAGAAGAGTCATTTTGAGTTGGTTTCTTGAACCGGCAACAGACTGCGCTCATCAATGGGGCATTTCAGATTTGAAAGTAATCAGTAGCGGTGTGCCACAAGTTACAAAACTTGGTCCTCTCCTTTTCACTATGAATATGAACGACTTTTTTAATAGTTGCAAATTTTTTATCATATATATGTTTGCAGAAGATACAACACTTATGAACTCTACAGAGACTCTGAATGGCAGATGCATTTGTTTTGATCTTGTTTGCCTGCAAAATGGGATCACTTGTAATTATTTAGATTTGAATGTTAAGAAATCTGAACTCATGTGGTCTTGTCAACCACTGACAGATATTAGGCTTCAAAATCAAAGGTTGAAGAATTCAGATTCTGTGAAGTACCTGGGCATTCATTTAGACAAAAACCTTTCTCCTGACGCTTATGTTTATGAGGTTGTAACACGCTTGTCAAAGCATGTCTTTGCGGTCGCATAAATTAGGAAGTTCATGAGTAGAAACGTTCTCATTCTTAATTACCGTTCGTTAATTGAACCAATAATTCGATATGGTCTTTTAATCTATGGATACAAAACATCTTCTAATTTACGGCGTATCTATATTGTGCAGAGAAAACTGCTTAAAATGATATTTTTCAGAAAACAGAGAGAAATGTATCCTGCCTTTTCTCAGAATCTACTATCCTAAGTAAATAAAATTTATACATTCTGGGATTATTGAAATTTGTTTTGAAATTGGTCGACGCTAAATTGTCCGACGCACTCGGAATCTGAACAGCCTTTATCAGCGTGACGTGAAGGATTGCCTCACTACGAGGAGCGTCTCATCTGGCCTCTTCCAGAGACCACGCCTGACTAAAGCCTCAAATAAAAATTCATTGGCCTGGAGAGGATGCGTTCTGTTGAGTTACTTGATTAGTAACGGCTTTTTTGCTGATCCTGTTTGCCGGGATGAGCTATCAATAAAACGTTCCAAAGATCATCTCAAGGTTATGGTATTAAAAAATAATTCTTTCGATACCTTTTTCTAGTAAAAGTTCACATTTCTTTTTTTCTTTTGTTCTACCTTATCAGCAATTATTTTGGGGCTTCCATCTTCTGTGGGACTTTTGCTCAGAGGAAGTCCTTTTCTGGTGCTTTAATATTTCTTTTAGAATGCACACACTTATGTACAAATTATATTGTTGAATTGTTCAATGAGTTTTTCACGACCATCGCTGGCAATAAACTAGAACAATCCAATCAGACTTGAAAAAAATTTAGTTTTTCAACAGCCGTACAGTCAATGATTTTTATTCCAGTGGGTAATGAAGAGGTAGAGAAAATAGTTACGGCACTTAATCCTAATAAATCAAATGAACTCGATGGTATTTTTGTGAAAATACTGAAATCTATGCTTCCGGTTACTTTGCCACACTTAACTGGATTTTTAAATTTTCCAAATTCCCAAAGAATTTTTTCAAATTGTCTCAAAACGAACGCGTACCTCCGCTTTTCAAATAAAGCTCCTTGTTTGAGGTGATCAACTATCGACCAGCATCAATCTTGCCTGTTGTTAGCGAAAACTAGAGGTTTTCGAAATAGATGTAGTACAGTATTGGCAATCGCAGAGATAGTTGAGAAACTACTAATCAACATGTCAACCAAAAGGTTTTGTGTTTTTCTTGAATTTAGTAAAACATTCGATACCGTTAATTATGATTTGATGATTGAGAAACTGGAACATTATGGTGTAAGAAGAGTCATTTTGAGTTGGTTGCTTGAACCGGCAACAGACTGCGCTCATCAATGGGGCATTTCAGATTTGAAAGTAATCAGTAGCGGTGTGCCACAAGTGACAAAACTCGGTCCTCTCCTTTTCACTATGAATATGAACGACTTTTTTTTTAGTTGCAAATTTTTTATCATATATATGTTTGCAGAAGATACAACACTTATGAACTCTACAGAAACTTTGAATGACAGATGCATTTGTTTTGATCTTGTTTGCCTGCAAAATGGGATCACTTGTAATTATTTAGATTTGAATGTTAAGAAATCTGAACTCATGTGGTCTTGTCAACCACTTCAGATATTAGGCTTCAAAATCAAAGGTTGAAGAATTCAGATTCTGTGAAGTACCTGGGCTTTCATTAGGACAAAAATCTTTCTTTTGACGTTCATGTTTATGAGGTTGTAAAACGCTTGTCAAAGCATGTGTTTGCGGTCGCATGAATTAGGGAGTTCGTGAATAGAAACGTTCTCATTCTTTATTACCGTTTGTTAATCGAACCAATAATTCGATAGGATCTTTTAATCTATGGATGTACAACATCTTCTAAGTTACGGCATATCTATATTGTGCAGAAAAACTGCTTAAAATGGTATTTTTCAGAAAATAGAGCGAAATGTATCCTGCCTTTTCTCAGAATCTACTATCCTAAGTGAATAAATTTTACACATTCTGGCATTATTGAAATTTGTTTTGAAATCGGTCGACGCTAAATTGCCTACTCGGTATCTGAACAGCCTTTATCAGCGTGACGTGAAAGATTGCCTCACTACGAGGAGCGTCTAATCTGGCGTTTGCCAGAAACCACGCCTGAATAAAGCCTCAAATAAGAATTCATTGGCCTGAAGAGGATGCGTTCTGTTCAATTACTTGATTAGTAACGGCTTTTTTGATGATCCTCTTTGCCGGGACGAACTATCATTAAAACGTTCCAAAGATCATCTCAAGGTTATGGTAATAAAAAATAATTCTTTCGATACTTTTTTCTAGTAAAAGTTTTTTTATTTCTTTTATTCTACCTTATCAGCAATTATTTTGGGGCCTCCAGCTTCTGTGGGACTATTGCTCAGAGGAATTCCCTTTCTGGTGCTTTGGTATTTCGTTTAGAATGCACAAACTTTTGTACAATTTATATCACCAGAACAAATCTAATGTCTTCTTTCTTTTATTATAATTAGATCAATTTCTTCTCTCATTTTTTACCTCCTGTTTTTGAATTATTGTTTGCTCAACTAATAGAAAATTTAATAAACATTTGCTTAGAAAATGAAAAAAATTTTTGGGACAATATTTGAGGAATGTCAATTTGATGATCTGGGGATATTTAACAGCGTGATCAGAGTAGAGCAATGCTGTGTGCTCATCACATATGTAATTTGTTGCTCGTTTTGAGGTGGAAGAAATACTGATGGCGTTGAACAATTGTTTCTACAATATCAAGGAAAGTCGATTTTTTTTTGGAATCAAGTCACCAAGTAAAAGACTATAGGGAAATGAAGTTGTTGAGTTGAGGTCTTTTTTGCCTGAGAGTGTTTACTTGTAAAACGTTTCTAAGTGATTTGAATAAAACGATATGAGTGTTCTGTAGCTCAATATCTCTTTCTAGAAGACATTGAAGAACGAAATTGTGTTTTATGTATAGTGTACTTAAATCTTTACGTCTTCCGGCAGTATCTAGCTTCACAAGATCCTGCTTCCCAAGTATTTTCCGTTTGAACTCAAAATCACCCTGAACAGACTCAAAGTTTTGTTTTTTTACACATCAATTGGTAATGAAATTGAAAACGTTAAAAAAATAGTAAATTTGGCCAAATTTGGGTGGAAAGATTCCAACTACTACCAAATTATCGATGAGATGAGATTTCCCAGATCCACTTAGTCCGACCCAGTAAATAAAAATTCATTCTTTGTGGAAACTTTTTGTTCATTGTTTTGGTGAAGATAAAAAACTTTCAATTCCACTCAACAAAAATGCAATCCAAAATGTTGTCTCCTCAGAAGTCTCAGATGATGTATTTTTTACAAAACAGCATACTATAATCAACAGAATAACACTATCCTGAGATAAAAAACTACTAAAGACCGCTTGCACGTCTTTGCAATACATTTCCATGATTAATGTCATCAAAAAAATTATCGAGTTTAAGTCAGTTATCAGTGCGGTCGTTCATTTATAGGTTAAATTCTTCTCGATGGATGAAGAAACTATGCAACTGAATTGCAACGTGATCAACAAAAGTTGCCAAAGACTAATAAAATTAAAAGTGAACTGAAAAGAGAAACTTTTTCCAACACTGGAATCAGTGAAAAAGTGCATGGAAACAGAAAAATTACCAAAATCATGAGTATGATTAAGAATGAGCAGCAAAGTATGAGTGCACAGTAGTTGTAGATATTTTTTAACCAACTCCTTCTCTAGAACAACTCTCTTTTCAGACAAAAAAATAGAAAATGGAAACAATAAATTACAATCACGAAGAGACACTTACATTGAAAACATTATCAAACATAAATTCAAAGCATATATCATCTAGACTTAGATCATGATTTCTGCAAAAAGAAGAGAATTCTTTTTTGATACTGGTAATTGCAGCAAACCTAATAAGCACCATTGTTTACTAATTGCTTGAAAACCTGCAAATAAACGAGATCGTGAAAAATTTCCACATCAATACACAAGTATGGCAATACAATTTCACGTTTTTTCAAACCCTTTTGGAAAATAAGAACGTGTAATGGACGTCAACAAAACAGCTTTCAATTATTATTATTGATGTCGGGCATACTTTTGTGTTCTGTTATGCTGTTGGTTAGTGGTCTTAGGTGGGAGAAAAATGTATTCAAGTAACCTTCCTTGCTCAAAAATTCCCAACTTTTTAGAATTTTTCCCTCTGAGCGTTCAATATGTAATACAAAAAGAGCCCTTAATTCTTCTGGACTGATTTACTTGTTTTTAAAGCCTCAGCAGTATCTTATAAAATTGCTCTTAAAAGGAATACTTTTTGCTTTTCTAGGGAGAACTCCAAAAATGAATTACCGTAACCAATAACTCCTCCGTAACTAAAATTTGGTCAATATCTTCTAAGTTGATATTTTGATCCAATTTTTACATGCTGCCGAAAATTTTTTTTTGAATGTAGAGAATTTGTGGTACGGTTGTATCATATTAAGTTCATGTTTATTAATTTGTACTAAATTATTTTATGTTTGCCCTTGTCAGGCTATAAGTCATAGTTCACCTACAAGTAATTTACCGCCGACTAAAAAGTCAATATTTCAGATTGTTCACATCCCCCACTTTTGATTATTTATTCATTCTCTTGAATCTTATTACTGAATTCAGTTGCATTCAATCTAATCTGTTGTGCACTAATCGAGATCCTATCGGATTTGAAGAGGAATTCCACTCTCACTAATTTTCTCTGCAATCGCAGCACGATTGCTAAGTAAATCTAAAAGTGGTAATCCAAAAACTCAGTAAAACTTGGATTCGCATCCCGAACCCATTCATCTAATTCTAAGTGGATTTGTGACACGAATTGTATCTCTACAGTCAGGGATATCACATGGCGCAGTCAGCAACTAAAGAACGTGCACTCTTGGGAATGGAGCCCTTTTGGGAAAAAAACCAACACTTGAACCTCCATTGCGATGGGACAGATCGCAGATCATGCTAAAAATGGCCATCATGGTTGAAGAAGGCATTTCAATTGACATTCTCCTTGACCACCCTCCGGACAAGGTCACCCTACCCCCAGAACCTATTTACGAGGATGATGTCGAAAATAGCACAGCTCAAAGTGAACGAGATCGACGTACCAGAAATGAACAGCTCAAAAATTCGTGGCTCAATCGATGTCAAAAAATAGAACTTGTTGGCATACTGTGTGGAGAAAAACCTTTGAAATATTGTGATAGCTAAGCAGTCTCTCTAACATACCTCAGCTTGGGAATGGAAGGGAGACGAATATTTGGTTCTCAAGAACCGAGCATCCAGATCGGTAGAGTAACAACAAAAATTCTTTGGGAATGCCTTGATAGGGTGTTCACTAAGCAAAGAAATATCACATTTGATCGATACACAATTCTCACTAGAAAACAAATGAAAAGAGAACCTGTGGAAAAGTTCTACGGGTGTCTTCGAGAGTTGTCTCTAAACTGCGATCTAGGAAGTCACGAGGAGTCGATCATTCGGGATGTCTTCATAGCTGATATGCAAGATGGCGAGATCCAAAGGGAGCTACTCAAAGAAACACGGACGGCTAAAAAAGCTCTTGAAGTTGCGATGAACATTGAAATGGGAATACAAAACCAATTGAAAATTTCTGGAACTCCAACTCCCACCAACACAAATGAAATTTCAAGTTAATCGATAAATAATGTTCAGGGATCGTGGAACAGATCCCGAGCACCGACAAACCAGTTTGTCAAACCTAAGATTTTCCCAAATTGTGGCTATGGCTGGACTCCTTCTCATAGACAAAACTGTCCTGCCCGTGGAAAAACTTGTAAAAATTGTGGAATTGCTAACCACTTTGCAAAAGTTTGTCGCAAATCAAAACAATCCAGTAAACCAAAACCTAGAGTAGATTATGTTGATGACTCGGTTTCTGAAGCGGCTACAGTAGGTACTTCAGCAACGGCGGCGGAACAAGTTAACAATATCAGCAGGCTTCTACAGCAGAAGAGCATCTACGATGCCAATTACGACTCCGATTACGATGATTATAACGATAACTGTGTAGCTGCAATTTCCATCAAAACCGACACTCGTGAGGTAGAACCCGTAAATTTAGTCATTTGTGTTGGAAATACACGCACGAAGGATTGGTGGATTCGAGAAGCGTATGAACTATTGTGAACAAAAGTCTGGCGGACACAGTGGTGTCCGAATGCAACGAAAGTTATTGGGTACAGTCACCCGAAATACATGATCTGAAAAATTTTCTAATGATATAATCAAGATTGTTGGAATAATCAATACATCAATAAAGTGTAATGACTGGATAGCCACGGGCTTTGATGTAACTGTAGTGGAAGACGGTCACCGACTCATCATTGGACGAGATCTCTTTCCAAAGCTAGGCTTTTCCGTTATTCAATTGAAACAAGTTGCAAATATTGATCAAAATCAATGTCCAATCAAGAGGCAGATCTCTTTTGATTTTCCAGATCTCATCACCCGTGTCGGTAAATCTTTATAACATTCAGTAAAGTCAACATTTCATAACGAATTTACACCTACTCATCAAAAAAGGGAGACGAGTCCCAATTAACTTACAACCACTAGTTAATATAGAACTTCAAAAGTTACTTGACGAAAAACACATCATAAAATTAAACAGTTGCCCAGACAAAAATTTTATTTCACCTATAGTAATTACAGTTAAAAGAGATAAAACAGTTAAATTAGCTTTAGATTCTAAAATCTTAAATAAGTCTATTCATAAAAACAAATATCAAATGCCAAATATTGACAATTTGATTGACACAATTCAACAGAATTTGAATACATCCGCATCACAAGAAACAGCATACTATTCAACATTGGATTTGAAGAACGCATACAGTCAACTTAAATTAGATCCGGAAACGGCTCAACACTGTAAATTGTATTATTAGCGTTGAGAGAACTGGAACATACCGCTTTATTACAGGTTTTTACGGTTTAACTGATAAGCCATCAGCTTTCCAAAAAGTGATGGATTATACTTTAGTCGGACTTCACAATACTTATCGTTTTCTGGATGACATTATAGTAGTTAGTCGTGGTTCTAAAGAAGACCACTTAAAACTCGTCTATAAATGTTTAAAAAAATTAGATGAGGATAATTTACGGATAAACTTACCTAAATGTCATTTTGCAAAAACAGAAATTGAATGGCTGGGACATAAGTTTATTCAATCTGGAATAGCTCCACTTGAGTCAAAAACAGCGGCAATCGCTTCGCTATCAGCACCTAAAAACTTAAAACAACTTCGATCTTTCTTAGGTTCTGTTCATTATCTAGGAAAATTCATGCCTAATTTATCTCAATTGTGCCATCCCCTTCGTCCATTATTAAAAAAGAACACAAAATTCATTTGGAACACTGAACATGATACACAATTTCAAGCAATTAAAGATAAAGTAGCAAACGCCACAGAAAACACACATTATAATCCTCACTTGGAAACGCGGATCAAATGCGATGCTTCAAGAGCGGGTTTAGGAGCAGCATTAGAATAACGTTCGCCTACGGGCTGGCATACTGTTGCATTTGCGTCTCGTTTCCTCAACTCTAATGAGGAACGCTACAGCATTAATGAACTAGAATTGTTAGGTGTGGTCTGTAGAATATTTCAAATATTATTTATTTGCCAAATCATTCACAATCATCACTGATCATCGAGCATTAATTTCAATTATGAAAGAACATAGGTCTAATAAATCTTATAATAGTAGATTAACACGCTGGATCGACCGTCTTTTACCTTTTAATTTTAAGATCGAACACATACCTGGTGCAAAAATGGGGCTGGTAGATTATATTTCTCGCCAGCCAAATCAAGAAGCAAAAGTTACAAACAAATATGACGAGGAATTTGCGGTAGCAACAATTACCCGCATTCGCGACGCTATTGCTGCAATTTATGTAAATAGCACACTACAAACCTGTCAATCACAGCACTTTAACAGCGTCACTCACACACATTCCACACGTGCCTCGCATCCTCGCTCAACAAACTATTCCAAATTGCTTTCTGCCATTAATCGTAATACAACTCAGTTGCTTCTTGAAAGTTCTGCAAACGCAGCACAAATCCAGTCTCCTTCTACTACTAGTACAACGCCAATTCAAATCCAAACACATCTCAATACTCAATCAAACACATCTCATATCATTTCAATCCACAATCACACGATGAGCAGCTCAGCATCTAACCCGCAAACTCCCCCTACACACAGCCGGGTCACGTTTCAGTCAACCCCTAATTCCGCAGTGAATACTACCAGATTGTCAAATGAAGGCCAAACTTCCCCAAACTTGAACCTGTCAAAAGAAGAGGTCTTCGAGAACAATCTCACGCAACTCTTCACGAAGGGCTTCTTGGCGGCTCTCACCAGTAAGGATGCAGTCCTGAAGGAAGTACGTGACTGCATTCTTAAAAATGATCCTCAAAGATGTAAGGAAGCGAATCCTTACCTGTTCTCCTACTGGAGAGACTTACATGTCCGCTCGGGCTGTGTTTGCGTGGACGAACGAGTAGCAATTCCGCACTCCATTCAGGACGCTGTCTTGGAAAGCCTCCACTTGACACATCCGGGAAGCTGGGGCATAATAACGCTCGGGCTATACGCGTTCTGGCCGTATATGCATCGAGAAAAATTGAACAAAGCGGCTCAGTGCAAGCCTTGTACTGATATTGGTAAGAACCTTAAGCCTGTTATTCCGGCGTCTAAATGGAAACCTTTGCTACCATGTACAGAGCCTAATGAGGAAATACAAAATGACTTTGGAGGACCTATCACAAATGAAAAAGATCAAGATATTTATTTCCTTGCATGTATTGATCGTTTTTCAAAATATCCCACTGTAGAAGTATTTGACAAAGCTAATGGACCAAATGTTCTTAAATTTTTAGACGACTACATTCAAATCCACGGTGTTCCCCGAAATATTAGATTAGATCAAGCACGTTGTCTAATAGGTTATAAAGTTAAAAATTTTTGTAAACAACATAATATTAACATACTCACTGCCCCTGCAAACGATCATAGAGCTATAGGATTGGTGGAGCGAAAAAATTCCGCGGAGAGATTAAAATCCGCCATCGACCAACCCAATCTGATGCAGCATCGGGAGTCTCCTCGGCGAATAGCAACATCTCTAAGGCAAAGGCGTCTCGAAAACCTCGCAAGCCCCAAGCAGGAGGAAAGCGTTCTCGAAATACGTCTGCAACTTTAAACACATCCAATGCCTCGTCCGTTGCTGCCTCTTCAGTGACATCATCTGCTGCTTCCCCCTCAACCTCTCGAAATAAACGTACTCACCGCGCTCCCGATTACTTCGGATTTGAGAGTTCAGTGTGCTCAATAAGTGATGATTCAGCCCCTCCTGTTTCTAAGAAACAAAAACCAACGAATCCCGTTATAGAGACTATCAATCAGGAAGAAGCAGCACAGCCCCCTGTTCCTGATACACATTACGAGCTGTGAGTAGTGAGCCCTCCTGCACCTCCTCCAGTGGGAACATGGTCCCCTGAGAGCTACGAATATGAGGACTATGCACGAGAAATTAGTATGAGCGTCTTTGACGCAGAAAACCAAATTTGAGTTAAAACTTTTAGACTAAAATTGTTAAATTGTTCAAATTTCAATTCTGTAATTGTTCATTTAAATATGGATTCGTATCACTTTTCCATTCATTTCGTGTTTGTGTTCGCTAAATAACTGTGTTCGTGTTAATTATACTTTAGTTATAATTGATGTTGCTCATGTAACCATATTTTCTGCGTTATTAATTTTGCGGGATTTGCATCGCGATTGTGCCTTAATTTATATTGCATGCATATATTTTACCGTAAATGTTGAAAGTTTGCATTGATTTCGATTCCTCCTGCAATCGAACCTCCTTTCCACTGTTCCTTCGTCGCTTATCTGTTGTTGCTCACAATTCTTATTATTTATAATAACCAGTACATATGTTAATATTATCTTAAATTTTACACTGTTACACTTTAAAATTTTGCTTGAGCCCAGGATATGTGGTACGGTTGTACCATATTAAGTTCATGTTTATTAATTTGTACTAAATTATTTTATGTTTGCCCTTGTCAGGCTATAAGTCATAGTTCACCTACAAGTAATTTACCGCCGACTAAAAAGTCAATATTTCAGATTGTTCACGTCCCCCACTTTTGATTGTTTATTCATTCTCTTGAATCTTATTACTGAATCTTATTCAGTTGCATTCAATCTGATCTGTTTTGCACTAATCGAGATCCTATCGGATTTGAGGAGGAATTCCACTCTCACTAATTTTCTCTGCAATCGCAGCACGATTGCTAAGTAAATCTAAAAGTGGTAATGCAACAACTCAGTAAAACTTGGATTCGAATCCCGAATCCATTCATCTAATTTTAAGTGGATTTGAGACACGAATTGTATCTCTACAGTCAGGGATTTCACAGAATTATTGGCGAAAAACTACTGTAACAATTGAACATGTTTGAGAATGTCCCTCAACTATTTGTTTGTCTGTCTAAAATGATACTAGTCTTTTTGAAAATGTCTCAACAAGAAGGAAGATCTGTAGATTATTTTGTGTTCCTTCAATTTTAGTTCAAAGTTTGTCAAAAACTCCTTCGAATTCCGTTCTAAGGAAATTTTTTGATTATCTGATTGAAGCTTTGAAGTAGTGCTTCGTAGTCCGTTATGAATAACCCACTGAAGTTCTGAGAAATTGATCTTATCCTCAAACCTTCAATTTTTGATAAAATTAAAGCTTCAAGAACTCTGTAAAAATATTATTTAGTTCGATGTAGAGTCTGACATGGAATACCTTGGCTTATTTCATTTTCAGAAGAACCAAAAATCCAACTCAATTTCGGGTTGAAAAAAAATGAAACAAACCACTTATATTTCAAAAGTCGAACACATTATAAAACAAAGCAACTTTTAATGAAATTTACATTGTGGAAAATCGAAAACTTGCTGTCATGAACCAGTCTTCGAGGTGAGGTCCCAGTTCATTCTTTCGACTGAGTGTGTTTATTGAGGTGATTTGAATAAAAAGATGTCAATATCTCTTTCTAATAGTCTTTGATGAAAGATACTGTACTTTATCTATATCTTTCGACAATATCTGTTTTTACAGGATCTTGCTTCGAAAGAGTTGTCAAATGTGAATAAACACTTTGTTCCATTGTTAGGTAGTTTCCGTATGAACTCAAAATTACCCTGAACGAGCTCAAGGTTCTATATAATTCGAGACATCAATCCGTAAACAAATTGATATTGTATGATATAAACAGTAAAATTGGTCAAATTTGGTTGGAAAAATCCGAAAAACTACCAAATCATGGATGAGATGAGATTTCCAAGACCCCCTTGGTCCAAGCCTGAGAAAGAACTCTTTTTTTGGAAATTATTTGTTCATTTTTTGGTGAAGGCAAAAAATGTCCAGCTGCACTCAACAAAAATGCAATCCAAACTGTTTTCTCTTCAGAAGTACCAGCTGATGTCATTTTTACAAAATAACATACTATAATCCACAGAATGACACAAAACTGGGATAAAAAACTTCTAAAGATCGCTTGCTCGTCTGTCCAATACTTTTCCATGATTAATGTCATCAGAAACAAAATTACGGAAATTAAGTCAGTTATCAGTCTGATCGTTCATTTATAGTTTATAGTCTTCTCGATGGATAAAGAAATTATAAAGAAATTATGCAACTGAATTGCAACGCAATCAACAAAAAGTGCCAAAGACTAAAAAAATTAAAAGTGAAATCAAAAGAAATTTTTTCCAACACTGGAATCAGTGAAAAAGTGCATGGAAATAGAAAAATTACCTAAATCAGGGGCTTGAGTAAGAATGAGCAGCAAATTGCAAACTATCAGTACACAGTAGTTGTAGATAATTTTTAACCGACTCCTTCTCTAATACAACTCTTTTTTCAGACAAAAAAAATAGAAAATGGAAACAATAAATTACAATCCCGAAGAGACACTTACATTAAAACATTATCAAATATAAATTCAAAGCATATATCCTCCAGACTTAGATCTTGATTTCTGCAAATTGAAGAGTCTTCTTTTTTGATACTGGTAGTTGCAGCCAACCCATTAGGCAAAATTGTTTACTAATTGCTTGAAAACCTGCATATAAACGAGATTGTGAAAAATTTCCACATCGTTACACAAGTATGGCAATACAATTCAATCTTTTTTCAAATCCTTTTGCAAAATAAAAAGACGCGTAATGGAGGCCAAGTCTGAACAAAACAGCTTTCAATTATTATTATTTATGCCGGGCATACTTTTTGTGTTCTCTTTTGCTGTTGCTTAGTAGTCTGAGGTGGGAGAAAACTGTATTCAAGTAAAATTCCGTGCTCAACAGTTCCCAACTCATTTAGATTTTTTGCTCTGAGCGTTCAATATCTAATACAAAAAGAGCCATTAATTTTTCTGGACTGATTTACTGAAAATGGTCAACATTCCAGTTTTTGCAAATTATCTCGATGACGAAGTTCTCAAATAGATTCAAAGGAACAGAAAATGAAACAATCCATTCAAATTTCAAATATCGGACACATTATGAAACAAAACAAAACAACATTTAATGAAAATTACATTGTTGAAAATTGGAAACTTGCTGTCGTGTACCAGTCTTTGAGTTGAGGTCCCAGTTCATCGTTTCGACTGAGTGTGTTTACTTGTAAAATGTTTCTGTGTGATTTGAATGAAGAGATGTGAGTGTTCTGTAGCTCAATATCCTTTTCTAATAGGCTTTGATGAGACAAGAGTTGTCAAAGTGAAAAAACACTTTGTTCCATTGTTAGGTAATTTCTGTATGAACTCAAAATCACCTTGAACGACCTTAAGGTTCTATATAACTCGAGACATCAATCCGTAATGAAATTGATATCGTATAATAAATATAGCAAAATTGGTCAAATTTGGGCGGAAAAATTCCAGCTCTGGAATAAGTGAAAAAGAGCATGGAAACAGAAAAATTATCAAAATCAGGCACATGAGTAAGAATGAGCAGCAAAATATGAGTACACAGTAGTTGGAGATACTTTTTAACGGACTCGTTTTCTACTGCAACTCTGTTCTCAGACAAAAAAATTGAAAATGGAAACAATAAATTACAATCACGAAGAGAAACTTACATTATCCCCTATCAAATATAAACTCAAAGCCCATATCCTGTAAACTTAGACCTTGACTTAAGTGAAATGAAGAGTCTTTCGTTCGATACTAGTAGTTGCAGCAAACCCAAAAAACATCATTGTTTTCAAATTGATTGAAAACCAGCGGGTAAATGAGATCGTGAAAAATGTCCACGTCATTGCTCAATGGCGATACAATTTCACACTTTTCACATGATTTTGCCAGATAATAAGATATATAAAGGACGCTAACTCTGAACAGTACAGATTTCAATTATTACGTTTTATGCCTGGCATATATTTTTTGTTCTGTTTGTTGTTGGTTAGTTGTCTTAGGTGGGAGAAAATTGTATTCAAGTTTAATTCCGCGCTTAAAATCCCCAACTCTTTAAATGTTTCCCTCTGAGCATTCAATATCTAATACAAAGAGAAGTCTTAGTTCTTGTGGACTGATTATCTGAAAACAGTCAACATTCCAGTATTCGCAAATTTTTTCGATGACAAAGTTTCATATATATTGAAAAGACTAGATTTGTAGTGTGTCCTCAGAAATTTGAGTTCGGAAATTGAGTTAACATTTAATAATATTAGGATACTTTATTTGACATTGTTTTTAAGGCTTCGGCCTCAGCAGAATCCTGTAAGATTGGATGTAAACAAAATATTTTTAACCTTTCTAGGTAGAACTCCAGAAACGACTTACCTTATCCAATAATTCCTCCTGAAGTTTTGATCAATTTCTTCTAAGCTGATGTTTTGATCCAATTTTTACATGCTGCCGAAAAGTCTTTTTTTTGTATGTTAAGAATTATTGGAGAAATACTATTGTAACAATTGAACATGTTTGACAATGTCAATCAATTATTTGTTTGTGTGTCTAAAATGATACTAGTCTTTTTGAAAGTGTCTCAACGAGAAGAAAGATCTGTGGATTATTTTGTTTTCCTTTATTTTTAACTCATAATTTGTCAAAAAAAACTCCTTTGCATTCCGTTCCAAGTTTGTTGTAAGAAGTACAATTTTTGTTTATCTGATTATAATTTTGATATAGTACTTCTTACTCCATTATAATTAACGATAAAGAAGTTCTGAGAAATTGATGTTTCTCTCAATTTTTCCAGTTTTAGAAAAATTTAACGCTTCAAAAACTTTGTAAAATTTTTTTTGCTCGTATTAGAGACTAACACGGAAAACTTATAAATTATTTCTTTGTTTAAAAAAAATTCCAAGAGATCCAAAAATCCAAATCCCTTTCTGGTTGAAAAAAAATGAAAAACAAACATTTAAATGTCAAAAAAAGAACGCGTTTTAAAACAACGCAACATTTAATGAAATATACCGTGTTGAAACTTGGAAAAATTCTTCAGATTTTGAATCAAATCAAATTCATCTAGAGTGTAGCTGATATAATGTCACTTGTTTGAAATTGTTCTTCTACTTCGATAAAAGAGTCGAGCTTGTACATGAATTGAAGCTGGATTGTCTTTAAAAGATTAGAGAAAAGTAGCACACAATCTGTGCTTTATTCCATAACTAATATCTCTCTCACTTTGTGAAACACTTCCCGTACGTGTTCCATTCTCTCATCCTAGTCGAATGAGAAGCTGCATTTTTCATGTCCGGTTTTCCATGGAAATCAAAGCGAAATTTTTAAGGTCGAAATTCATAAACTTCTATTTGCAGTATCTGGTGTTCCTAATAATCTCAGAATTGTCTTTTCTGAAGACTTGGAAGGTTAGTTGAAGTTGATGTTTTCCAAAAATTGGGACATAGTAAATCTTTCCGAATTGGTTTCTGATTTTGCTGAGGATTGAGTGTACTTAGAAGGAGCACTCCAATGAAAAGGAGATACTTTAGAGAGAGACATATCTACAACTTGAGCAGAGAGTGTAAAACGACATAAATGATTTACTTCTCATGCTAGTACCTTTGAAAAACTACAAGACCTCCTTTTAGGGTAATGACGTTATGTATATCCATAAAAACTAGAGTGAAAAAAAAATAAAATCAGAAATTTCCAAAAAAAGTATTCTACGCAACCAGAGTTTCAAAAAATCCTGGTGTTTCGCACGTCTTTGTTACATTTAAAGAAATAAAGCTAGCAATATTTCGAAAAAGTATAACTTTAACTGTACCACGTTAGGAGATTAAGCAATATCTACTCCAAATCCTCAAAACAACCCATAGCAATAGTTTTTGTCCATTACAGACTTGTCGTTACATTATTCTCGTTTCTACCTCAGTGAAAGATATAGTAGAGCAAACAGAAAACCTCTCATATAATGATCAAACTGTAGATCACTTGTATAAACTTTAGTTTGTTTGTTCCATTAGAGAAAAGTGAGGACGGGGCTTCACTCAGTTTACTAGAGCTTTACAGCACATAGAAAATAAGTATGTGGAGAAACCACCCAGTGTCTCCAAAAGAATTATTGAGCAGAAAGATTTTCAAGAGCCACCTACCACGTGCTGAATGCCAAAATGCGGGTACACCAACGCTCGGATCGTCTTTTTTAGATACATTTTAATCTCCAAAAAACCACAAAGTAGCAAATTTAATTGATAAAGTTTGTTAATTGTATGTTGGATGGTCATGTAATATATGATATTCCTCTTTTGCATCATAAAATTAGATAATAATAAAGTATTTGATTGATTATCTCTTTACCTACTTTAATACAGATTGAAGTACAGATAAACATCAATTTATAACAAAAAAGTTTTTTCTTAAAAATCAAATCTTGAAAAATTTTTTTTGTTAAAAAAATTGAAATCATTTCTTTTAAGTATAAAATTTTGAGCCACAAAACATATTGCTAAAATTTTAAAAATTTTCAAAAATGTTCATTTGAGAACTCAAAAAATTAAACTTTGAATCTCAATTTCTTTGTTAAAATTTTTTTATTCTGCACAATTTTTTTTCCATACAACGAATTTTTTGACATTTGCTTTTCAAATAATTGTCAAAAAATCATTTTATTTAAAACTAGATGTTGAAAGGTATTGAAATTAACGCAGCAACTATCATTTCAAATATTGCGTAGAAAAATGACTGAACTAAAAATAATGGAATAATAGAAAAGTAGAAAACATCACAAAAAAATATTACAAAAATGGAGTATAAACGTTACATCAAGCTGATTCTCGGTGTTTGGAACCTGCCTACGTCTCGAACTGTTGCTCTATAATGTGCCAAATTGTAACAAGTAGGTTTATAACACAGTCTCAGTAAGTTCATTTGACAAATTTCTAATGCTCATATGGGCAGTCTTCTCTGTTAAGGATATGGAGTAGAGAAAACTGTTATTTTGCATTTTAAAATCCATTTCTTGATGTGATGATATGAGAGGAAGAATTCAACACAAAGGTAGTTGAAGATTTCGTACAGATGTGATGTTTCAATGAAGGAAGAGAGCAAACGATGCTGCAAGACTTCTTTAAATCTATATATACTAAACTCTGGACAATTTGAGCAACCTTAGTGCAAAAAATGATGTTATTAAATGGATGGGAAATAAAATACTTTTAAAACAACCAAAGAAGAAAAAATTTGATACAAAAATCAGTTGACAAGTTGACGTTATTCATCAAAAATAAACATCTTGTTAAATCTCAAGTCGCTCTAAGAAAAAGTTCCAAAACTGGAACTCAACTTTCGTAATTAAAAATTAAGAAGTGGTTTTTCAAATTGTACTCACACTCCCTCAGCATTGTAGTCTCCGCAGTCGGCGCACTTTATAGCTATGAAGTAACTGTTACTGGTACAGGAAACGGGATAAAGTGCACTGCAATAAATTTTTGTACCGTTCAATAAATTCTGGGACACAAAAAAAATGAAAAGCACTTTGTACGTATTAATGTGTAATTCAGAGATAAAAAAAGTTTTTAGTTTGTAGTCATCATACATAAATTTTTGAATAGAAAATTTGTATATTCCAATATTTTATTATTTTATTAAATTGGACGATTCTGTTGTTTGAGAAAATGTGTCCAAGGAAATGTAAAAACGTAAGAATCAACATCAATTATGGTTTCAATACAACAACACTAGTTTGTAATAGAAAGATTTGATCTGCATTAGTATATAGGAATTTTTTCTCGGTCTCTCTATAATTGCCATGAAAGCACATTTATTTGCTAATTTATAATTTCAATAAAACCAAAATGGAACTAAACGGTAGATTTTATTATGTGTTTGATTTACACAAGTGTGAACAACATCAATTGAAAACATTTCTATTGAAATCAGCTTTAATCATTTTTTCTCTGTTATTTTCAGAATCAGTTGCTCCGCAATTTACCTGAATAATACTCATTTTTTTGTGCACTAAAACAAACAAGGCCTGGCTTCATAGAAATCTATCAGTGAATTCAACATGATGCTTGGGACTTTATCTCTTACCAAATGTCCTTTTTTTGCAAAGAAGAAACAAGCCTTGTATTATCATCTCGCCAAGCATCATTCCCCGAATAATATTAAACCTAGTACTGTATGTAAGGTGTGATTGCAGGATTTCTCCTGTTTGTATTCTGTTCAACAGCATATGAAGAGATGGCATAGAAAATCGACAAAAGTTGGGATACATTGAGTGAAAAACTCATAAAAGCCATAGAATGAGAGGAATAAGAAAAAACAGCAAGCAATTACATCAGGAGCTTAGTGCTTGCCGGCCTTTCTTTAACGATACGTAAATGGAGAATGGAAAAACATTCAGTGTTGAACTTCAAATTGACCAAGCTCAATCTCCATGAGATAAGAGAGAATCTGAAAGAAGTATTTGAGAAACTCAACTGCGCTGCTAAAGTGAATGTGTCTCATGGATTCGCCGAAAGATAATTATCGATAATTTTATGCTCATGAGAACAACATGTTTTTTGGAAAAAAATTTTCAAGTTACTCTGCTTGAGAGCGTATGCGGTTTCACCTCAAAACAGAGTTGAAAAGATGAATCTCATAGAGAAGCGTCCACAACAGAAGGTAAACTCAAATTGCCGACTTGCCTCAAATACAAAATTAAGTTGTGCTCCCTTCCAGAACATTACAACGGGTTATAGTTAAAAAGTTTTTTCCTGAACGATTATTGAAACCAAAAAATTGTTTGAAGTTCTACTGATCAGATGGACCGGGAGCAATCTACAAAGATTATTTTCTCCTCCAGAGAAGACTGTTATTCTGCACTCTGAAATACACTTCTCGATGTGATGAGATGAGAGGGAGAATTCAACACAAAGTTCGTTCAGGATTATGTACATCAGGGAAGTTGTATTGAGGGAAGAGAGCAAATGTTGCTGTGTGACTTTTGTAGGTCTATATATATATATATATATATATATATATATATATATATATATAATATTAGCCAATTTGAGCAAATTTTAGCAGAAAAATAAGGTTATTATGTAATAGTTAAATGACAAAATTGTAAATTAACCAAAGAGGGAAAACTTTCATACAAAAACAATTAATACTACACAAAAATTGAAAATTAAATACTGAATAGTGACCCGAAAAAAAACAAAATTTTACACTTTTTTTCCAACAAGCCTTATAAACATTCGAGCATTGGTAGCTCAGAGGGAACGAATTGTGTAATTCAACGAAAAATCAAGTTTTGGTGATTTCTCCGAATCTTGTTAAATCTCAAGTCGATCTCAGAAAAAGTTCCAATAGTGGAACTAAAACTTTTATATATAAATGTTAGATAATCGCATTCCAAATCCTGCTCTCACTCCCCCAGCTTTGTGGTCTACGTAATAATGAAAAGAACAGCGGGCTGACATTGCACTAGGATTTATTAATAGAGTTCGTCCTTAACATTTGTTGAAACACAAGGATGTATTTTTCCCGTAACGCATGGTCCTGAAGAAATCTAAAAAAACTATCTTTTCTTCCAGAGAAGACTGTTACTCTGCCCTGTAAAATACATTTTTCGATGTATTGAATTGAGAGAAAAATTTTATCACAAAGGCTGTAGGCCGTTGAAGATTTTGTACAGAGGTGATGTTGCATTGAGGGAAGCGAGCAATTTTTGCTGTGTGACTTTTTTTCATCTATACATACGAAACTCTAGCAAATCAATGCATTTAAGTGAAAAATGACGGTTTGATTTGAATGGGAATTAACATACTGTAAAATAACCAAAGGAAGAATTATTTCGTTTAAAAACCAAGGTTACTATCCAAAACTGGGAGTTAAAAAAAATGTTAAGAAGTAACTTTCCAAAATCTACTCTTACTCCCTCAGCATTTTTAGTCTTCGTAATAACGAAAAACAGCGCACATTATAGCAATGAATTGAGATGTTACTGGATCACTGAGATATGCACTGAGATAGATTTTTGTGCTGTTTCATAAATTCTGTGACAAAATTAAAAACAAAGAGCATTATGTTCGTGTTGATGTATAACTCTGACGATAAATAAAAAAAGTGGTTTGTTTTGCGCTCTTCTGACTTGAGTTCTTTGATAGAAAAGTTGTCATATTCAAAAATTTTACTAAATCGGACAATTCTGTTTTTTTGAAAAAAAAGTTCAAAAAATTGTAAAAAAATTAGAATATATATATATAAATATATATTTATATATATATTATATATATATATATATATATATATATCAATTTTTGTTCTTATACAACACCACTAGGTTGTACAATAGGTTTTGATCTTGAAAAATAGATGGAAATTTTTTCTCGGTCTATATATAGTTTAAATAAAAACAAGTTTTTTTGCTCTTAATTTATTTTTAATTTCAACGAATTCAAATAGAATATAAGACAGTAATTTTTATCTCTATTTGAGATACACAACTGTTAACTAATTCTACTGAAAACTTTGGAAAAATTTAAAATTTGCGGAAACCGAACTCAATTGTTTTAGATTGTTGTATTTTTCTCGTTGAAATCCTCTGTGTTGGAACGGAAAGTTTCACGTAAAGTCCAACAAAAACTAATGATAGGAAAACCGAAGAAAACGTAAAGTTCCAACTTTACGCCAGAAGATGGCTCTGAACATATAAAATGAAAACAATTAGGAAGAGCTACGTGAAATAATGATGAAATCTGATTGCATAATTCCAGTCTTGCAGAGTGCTCGATCACGACGCTTGTTTGTAAAATTAAAAATGACGTCTTTGCCATATTTGCAAGTAATGGCTCATTGCCCAGTTCATCAAAAAGAAAAATCAGCTTTAATTTTTTTTCTGTTTTTTTCTGAATCAGTTGCTCCGCATTTTACCTGAATTTTACTTAACTTTTTGTGCACTAAAAAAATTTCTGCACTTGATAGAAATCTCTCAGTGAAATAAACATGATGCAAAAAGTTTGTGTCATGAATCATATGGCTTGACACAAAAACTGTAGCAACAATGGAAATTGAAATTTTTTTGTCTCAAGTGTCCTAATTTTTCTGCAAAGAAGAAACAATGCTTGAATTATCATCTCGCCAAGCTTCATTCCCCGACAAATAATGAGCCTAGTACTATGTGTAATGTGTGTTTGCAGGATTACCAGTGTTCTTATTCTGTTCAACAGCCTATGAAGATATAGCCTGGAACATTGACAAAAGTTGGAATACGTTGAGTGAAAAACTCAAATAAGTCATAGAATGAGAGAATTAGAAAAAACAACAAGCAATTAAATCAGGAGCTTAGTGCTTAACAGCTTTTCATTAACGATACGTAAATGGAGAATGGGAGACATTCAGTGTTCAACTTCAAGCTGGCAAAGCAAGATCTCCATGAGAAGAATGAAAAAATTGAACGAAGTGTTTGAGAATCTCAACTGCGCCTCTGAAGTAAATTTGTCTCATGGATTCAGCCAAATGTGGACAAAGATAAATATCGATAGTTTTAGGCTCATGAGAACAACACGTCCTTTGGAAAAAACACTTAAGGTTACTCTGCTCGAAAGCGGATGCGGTTTTACTTCAAAACAGAGTTGAAAAGATGAATCTTTTAGAGAAGCGTCCTCAAGAGAAGGCAAACTCAAATTGGCAACTTGCCTCAAATACAAAATTAAACTGAAAAGAATTCTTCCAGAATATTACAACGGGTTATACTTATAGAGTATTTTCTTGAACAGTTGTGGAAACCCAAAAATTGAAAGTTCTCCTGATCAGATGGTCCTGGAGCAATCTAAAAAATTATCTTCTCCTCCAGAGAAGACTGTTATTCTGCACTCTGAAATACACTTCTCGATGTAATGAGATGACAGGCAGAATTCAACACAAAGGTCTTTGAAGAATATGTACAGCAGTAATTTTGTATTGAGGGAAGAGAGCAAATGTTACTGTTTAATTTTGTAGGTCTATATATATATATATATACATATATATATATATATATATATATATATATATATATATATATATATATATATATATATATATATACAAAATATTAGCGATTTAGAGCAAATTTTAGCGGAAAAGTGAGATTGGTATGTAAAAGGGAAATGACAAACTTTTAAATTAACCAAAGAAGGAAAGCTTTCATACAAAAACGATTAATACTATACAAAACTGGGAATTCAATTCTGAATATTGAACCAAAAAAGATAAATTTTTGTACGAGTTTTCCAACAAGCCTAATAAACATCCGAGCATTGATAACTCAGATGGAACGAGTTGCGTAGTTCATCGAAAAATCAAGCTTTGATAATTTCTCCGAATCTTGTTAAATCTTGCTGTGAAGATTATGTACAGCGGTGATGTTGTATTGAGTGAAGAGAGCAAATGTTGTTGTGTGATTTCTCTACGTCTATATATACAAAACTTTAGCCAATTAGAGCAAAAATTAGCGGAAAAATGAGGTTAGGATGTAAAAGGGAAATGACATACTTGTAAATTAACCAAAGAAGGAAACATTTCTTACAAAAATTTTTAGTACTATACAAAACTGGGAATTCAATACTGAATAATGACCCAAAAAAGATAAATGTTTGTACTTTTTTTCCAACAAGCCTAATAAACATCCGAGCATTGATAACTCGGAGGGAATGAGTTGTGTAATTCATCGAAAAATCAAGTTTTGACAATTTCTCTGAATCTTGATCAATCTCAAGTCGATCTCAGAAAAAGTTCCAATAGTGGAACTAAAGTCTGATATATAAATGCTACATAATCGTATTCCAAATCCAGCTCTCACTCTTCCAGCCTTGTGGTCTACGTAATAATGAAAAGAACAGCGCGCTAATTTTACACTAGGATTTATCAATAGAGTTCGTCCTTGACATTTGTTGAAACACAAGGGTTTAATTTTCTCGTATCAGATGGCCCTGGAGAAATCTACAATGACTATCTTTGCCTTCAGAGAAGACTGTTAATCTGCCCTGTAAAAAACATTTCTCGATGTGTTGAAATGAGAGAAAGATTTTATCACAAGAGCCGTAGGCCAATGAAGATCATGTACAGAGGTAATATTGCATTGAGGGAGGAGAGCAAATTTTGCAGTGTTACTTTTTTGCACATCTATATATACTAAACTCTAGCAAATCAATGCAATTAAGTGAAAATTGACGGTATTACATGAAGGGGATATATACTTGTAAAGAAAAGAAAGAATTATTTCATACAAAAACCAATGTTACTATGCAAAACTGAGATTTCAAGAAATGTTAGGAAGTAATTTTCCAAAATCTACTCTTACTCCCCCAGCATTTTTAGTCTTCGTGATAACGAAAAACAGCGCACAATATAGCGATGAATTAAGAGTTACCGGTTCACTGAATCATGCAATGAGATAGAATTTTGTACTGTTTCATATATTCTGTGACACAATTAAAAACAAAAAGCATTTTGCACGTGTTGATGTGTAACTCTGACGACAATTAAAAAAATGGTTGGTTTTGTAGTCTTCTTACTTGAGTTTTTTGATAGAAAAATTGGCATTATCAAATAATTTACTAAATCGGACAATTCTGTTATGTTAAATAAAAACGTTCGAAAAACTGTAAAAAAAACACATATCAGTTTCTTTTCTTATACAACAACAATAGGTTGTACAATAGATTTTGATCTTCAAAAATAGATGGGAATTTTTTCTCCGTCTATACATAGTCTAAATAAAAAAACATTTTTTTGCTCTTTATTTCTTTTTAATTTCAACAAAAACAAATAAAATCTAAAACAGTAATTTTTATCTTTATTTGAGATACACAAGTGTAAACTAATTCTATTGAAAACACTGGAAAAACCTAAAGTTTGTGGAGACCGAACTGAATTGCTTTAGATTGTTAAATTTTTCTCTTTGAAATCTTTGTAATGGAACAGAAAATTTCAAGTAAATTTCAACAAATATGAATGATAAGAATACCGAAGCAAAGGTAAATTTCCAATTTTACGCCGGAAGACGGCTCTGAACTTTTAAAATCAACATAATTAGGAAGAGCGATGTGAAATAATGATGAAATCTTATTGCACAATTCCAGTCTTGCAGAGTGTTCGATCATGACGCTTGTTTCTAAAATTGGAAGTGACGTCCTTGCCATATATGCAAGTAATAACTCATGGCCAAGTTTCTCAAAATGACAAATCAGCTTGCTTTAATCTTTTTTGTTATTTTCGGAATCAGTTGCTCCGCAAATTACCTGAATTTCACTCAACTTTTTGTGCACAAAAACAAACAATGCCTGCACTGGATAGAAATCTCTCAGTAAAAATAACATGATGCAAAAAGTGCGCGTCATAAAGCAAATTTGTGTGTCTTGACACAAAAACTCTCGCAACAATAGAACCTGATCTTTCTCTTGTCTCAAATGTCCTAAATTTTCTACAAAGAAGAAAAAAGACTTGAATTGTCGTTTTGACAAGCATTATTCCCCGAAAGATGTTAAACCCAGCAGTATCTGTACAGTTTGCTTGGAAGATTTCCCGTGTGGCCAATCTCTTCAGCAGCATATGAGAAGAAAGCATGGAACATCGACAAAAGTGGCTACGCATTGAGTGAAAATGTCAAAGAAGTCCTAGAATCGGAGGAGCTAGACAAAATCAAAAATCAACTACATCGGTATCTTGGTGCTTGCAAGCCCTTCTTTAAAGATACGGTAATTGCCTCAGATTGTTGTATTTTTCGTGTTGACATCTTCAGTGCTGGAACGGAAAATTTCACGTAAAATGAAAAAAAATTATGATTGAGAGAAAAACCGAAGGAAACGTAAATTTCCAATTTCACGCCATAGGATGACTCTGAACATTTAAAATGAAAAGAATTTCGAAGAGCTACGTGAAGTATTGATGTAATCTGATTGCATAATTCCCGTTTTGCAGAGAGTTTGATCATGACGATTGTTTCTAAATTTAAAAATGACGTCATTGCCATATATGCAAGTATTGACTCATGGCCAAGTTCCTCAAAATGAGAAATCAGCTTTAATCGTTTTTTTGTTATTTTCAGAATCAGTTGCTCCGCAATTTACCTGAATTTTACCCAACTTTTTGTGCACTAAAACAAATAATGCCTGAAGTTTACAGAAATCTTTCAGTGAAAGGAACATGATGCAAAAAGTGTGTGTCATGAAGCATATTTGTATGCCTTGACACAAAAATTCTAGCAACAATGGAAACTCAACTTTCTCTTGTCTCAAATGTCCGAACATTTCTACAGAGAAGAAAGAAGACTTGAATTGTCATTTTGCCAAGCATTATACCACGAAACATGTTAAGCCCAGTACAATCTGTACTATTTGCTTGGAAAATTTCCCGTGTTTCCAATTTCTTCAACAGCATATGAGGAGAAGGCACGGAACATCGACAAAAGTTGGGACACATTGAGTGAAAATCTCAAAGAAGTCCTAGAATCGGAGGAGCTAGACAAAATCAAAAATCAATTACATCAGGAGCTTGGTGCTTGCAAGCCCTTCTTTAGGGATACAGTAAAAGAGAATAGGAGACATCGAGTGTTCAACTTCAAATTGTCCAAGTTCGATCTCTTTGAGATAAATGAGAAACTAAATGAGGTATTCCAGAAGCTCAGCAGCGCCACTAAATAGAGTTTGGCTCATGGATTCAGCGAAATGTGGACAAAAAAATATCGATAATTTTATGCTCATGAGAACAACCCGTTCTTTGGAAAAAAATTTTCAAGTTACTCTGCTTGAAAGCGTATGCTGAAGATGAAGATGCGTAAGATGAATCTCGTAGAGAAGCGTCCACAACAGAAGGTAAACTCAAATTGGTGACTTGCCACTTGCTTCAAATACAAAATTAGGTTGTGCTCCCTTCCAGAACATTACAACGGGTTATAGTTAAAAAGTTTTTTCCTGAACAGTTATTGAAACCCAAGAATTGTTTGAAGTTCTACTGATCAGATGGACCGGGAGCAATCTACAAAGATCATCTTCTCCTCCAGAGAAGACTGTTATTGTGCACTCTGAAATACACTTCTCGATGTGATGAGATGAGAGGGAGAATTCAACAAAAAGTTCGTTCAAGATTATGTACATCAGGGAAGTTGTATTGTGGGAAAAGAGGAAATGTTGCTGTGTGACTTTTGTAGATCTATATATATATATATATATATATATATATATATATATATATATATATAATATTAGCCAATTAGAGCTAACTTTAGCGGAAAAACAAGGTTATTATGTAATAAGGAAATGACAAAATTGTAAATTAACCAAAGAAAGAAAGCTTTCATGCAAAAACGATTAATACTAAACAAAACTGAAATTTAAATACTGAAGAGTGACCCCCAAAAACGTTAAGCCTAGTAATATGTTTACTCTGTGCTTGCAGGATTTGCGTGTTTGTGTTCTCTTCAACAGCATAAGAGAAAGCATGGAATATCGACAAAAATTGGAACAGATTGATTGAAAATCTAAACGAAGTCCTGGAATTGGAGAAAAACATAAAAACAACAAGCAATTACATCACGAGCTTAGTGCTTGCCAGCTCTTCTTTAACGATACGGAAATGGAGAAGTGGAGGCATTCAGTGTTCAATTACAATTGTCCAAATTTGATCCTAATTAATTAAATGAGAAAGTTACCGAAATATTTGACAAGCTCAACTGCGCCAACAAAAAGATTTTAGCCCTTGGATTCAGCAAAATGTGGACAAAGAAGAATATCAATATTTTTGTGCTCATGACAACAACAGATTCCTTAAATAAACTCTTAAGTTTACTCTGCTCGAAAAAAGGCCGCTCACATTTCAAGATAGAGTTGAGAAAATTGATCTGGTAGAGACGCGTGCACAACATTGGGAAAACACAAAATGGCCGTTTTCCCGATTACAAACGTAGCTTGTGCTCTCTTCCAGATTATTACAATGGAATGTACTGACAGAGCTCTTCCTGATCAGTTGTTGAAACACAGGAATGTAGGTTTCCCGCATCAGATAGTCCTGGAGAGATCTACAGTGATTATCTTTTCCTCCTTTCTTCCAGAGGACTGTTTTTCTGCCCTGCGAAATACATTTTTCGATTTGTTGAATTGAGAGAAATATTTATTCAGAAAGGCCGTTGAAAATTATGTACAAAAGTGATGCTGCATTCAGAGAAGAGATCAATTGATGCTGTGTGACTTTTTTACATCTTTATATATACTAAACTATATACAATTAAAGCAGTCTTTGGTGGAAACATTGACATTATTATAAGAAAGGAAATAACGTTCTTGTAAAATAACCAAAGAAAAAACTATTTCATATAAAAATCAACGTTAATGTATAAAATTGGAAAATCAAAAAATGTTAGTAAGTTGTTTTCCAAATTGTATTGTTACTCCCCCACCATTGTAATCTTTATATTAATGAAAAAACAGCGCACCGTATAGCGACGAAGTAATTGTTACTGTTTGAATAATCGGAATATAAGGGCACTGAGATAGATTTTTCTACTGTTACAAAAACTTTAGGACATAATTAAATACGAGGAGCCCTTTTGTAAGCGTTGATGTGTAATTTTGACGGTAAATCAAAAAACTGTTTTGTTATGTAGTCATCATACTTGTATTTTTTGATTAAAAAAATTGCTTATTTAAATACTTTACTAAATCTAAAGATTCTATTGTTTAGAATAAAAGTGTCCCGGAAATTGTAAAAAAGAATCAACATCATTTTCGGTTCTAATAAAACGACATTAGGTTGTACAATGAAAAATTATTCTTCAATAATAGATGGGAATATTTTCTCGGTCTCTCTTTAATTGATATAAATGCAAATTTTTTGCTATAAACTTGAATTTTTAAATAGAACCTTAGTCAGTAAACTTTATATGCATTTGAGATACACAAGTGTTCACTAATTCAATTGAAAACACTAGAAAAACATAAAGTCTGCGGAGACTGAACTCAATTGCTTTAGATTGTTGTATTTTTCTCGTTGAACTCCTCTGTGTTGGAACGGAAAGTCCAACAAATAGGAATAATTGGAAAACCCTAGGAAACATTAAGTTCCAATTTTACGCAAGCTTATGGCTCTGAACATTCATTTAAAAATAAAACAATTAGGAAAAACCACGTGAAATAATGATGAAATCTGATTGCGTAATTCCAGTCATGCATAGTGTTCGATCATTAAGCTTGTTTCAAAAATTTAAAATGACGTCCTTGCCGTATACGCAAGTAATGACTCATGGCCATGTTTCTCAAAATGACTAATCAGCTTGCTTTAATTTTTTTCTGTTATTTTCTGAATCAGTTGCTCAGCAAATTATCTGATTTTTACTCAACTTTTTCTGCACTAAAACAAACAGTGCCTGCACTTGATAGAAATAAATCAGTGAGATGAACACTAAGCAAATAAGGTTTTTCAAGAAGCATATGGCTGGACATAAAAACTCTAGCAACAATGCAACTTGAACTTTCTCTTGTCTCAAATGTCCTAACTTTTCTACAAAGAAGAAAGAAGACTTGAATTGTCATTTTGCCTAGAGTCATTCCTCGAACGATATTAAGCCTTTTACTATCTGTACTGTTTGCTTGGAAAATTTCCCGTGTTTCCAATTTCTTCAACAGCATATGAGGAGAAAGCATGGAACATCGACAAAAGCTGGGACAAATTAAGTGAAAATCTCAAAGAAGTCCTAGAATCGGAGGAACTAGACAAAATCAAAAATCAATTACATCAGGAGCTTGGTGCTTGGAAGCCTAACTTTAACGATACGGTAATGGCCTCAGATTGTTGTTTTTTTCTTGTTGACATCCTCTGTGCTGGAACGGAAATTTTCACGTAAAACGTAAAAAAAATTATGATTGAGAGAAAAACCGAAAGAAACGTAAATTTCCAATTTTACGCCAAAGGATGACTCTGAACATATAAAAGGAAATGAAATCCGAAGAGCTACGTGAAATAATGATGTAATCTGATTGCATAGTTTCTGTTCTGCAGAGCGTTCGATCATGACGCTTGTTTCCTAAAATAAAAAATGACGTCATTGCCATATATGCAAGTAATGACTCAGGGCCAAGTTCCTCAAAAAGACAAATCTTTTTTAATCTTTGTTTCTGTTGTTTTCAGATTCAGTTACTCCGCAATTTACCTGAATTTTACTCAACTTCATGTCCACTAAAATAAACAATGACTGAACTTGATAGAAATATCGCAGTGAAACAAACAGGGCGCAAAGAAAAAGTTTGCATGAAGCATATGGCTCAACACAAACACTCTTGCGGCAATGGGACTTTATCTTAACCCAAATGTCCCAAAGTTTCTACAAAAAAGAAAGAAAACTCGAATTGTCGTTTCCTCAAGCCTCCTTCTACGAAAAATGTGAAGCCTGGTACTATGTGTACTTTGTGCTTGGACGATTTTGCGTGTTTTTATTCTCTTCATCTGCAAAGGCATGGATCATCAAGAAAAGTTTGGACAATTTGATAGAAAAACTCTTGCGATAATAGGGTTATATCTTGTCTCAAATGTCCTAATTTTTCTACAAAAAGAAAGAAGACTTGAATTATCAGCTCGCCAACTATCATTCCCCGAAAGATGTTCAGCCTGTACTATGTGTGCTGTGTGTTTGGAGGATTTCCGGTGTTTTCATTCTCTTTGATAGCATAAAAATAGAAAGCATGGAACATAGAAAAGTTGGGCCACAATGAGTGAAAAGCTTAAAGAAGACCTAGAATTGGATGAGCTAGACAAATTTACCTAGCAATTATCTCAGGAGCTTTGAACTTTGAGCTTTGAGCTTTGGACTGCCCTGCCAAAGTGAATTTTGCTCCTGGATTCAGCGAAATTCAGAAAAAGATGAATATCAATAGTTTTAAGCTCATGAGAACCACACGTTCTTTAAAAAAATTTAAAGGTTACTCTGATCAAAAGGGCTCTCGGTCACATTTCAAGACTGAGTTGAAATGATGGATCTGGTAGAGACGCGTGCACAAGAGAGAGAAAACTCAAAAATGGCCATTTGCGACGGTTACAAACAAAGCTTGTGCTCTCCTCAAGAATATTACACTGAGATTTATTAATAGAGTTCTTCCCTAACAGTTGTTGAAATATATGGATGTAATTTTCCGGTATCGGATGGTCCTGGATAAATCTACAAAGACTACTTTTTCCTCCAGAGAAGACTGTTATTCATCCCGGTAAAATACTTTTTTCGACGTGTTGGGATGAGAGAAAGGTTTTATTACAAAGGCCGTAGGCCCTTAAAGATTATGTACAGAGGTGATGTTGCATTGAGGGAAGAGAGCATTTTTTGCTGTGTGATTTTTTTTACATCTATATATACTAAACTCTAGCAAATCAATGCAATTAAAAGAAAAATGATGGTATTATATGAATAGCAAATAACATATTTAAAAAATAACCAAAGAAAGAAATATTTCATACGAAAACCAAGGTTACTTTACAAAATTGGGAATCAAAAAATGTTAGGAAGTAATTTTCCAAACTGTACTCTTACTCCCCCAGCACTTTTAGTCTTCGTAATAACAAAAAACAGCACACATTTTAGCGATGAATTATGAGTTACTGGTTCACTGAGATATGCACTGAGATAGATTTTCGTACTGTTTCATAAATTTTTTGACAGAATTAAAAACGAAGAGCATTTTGTACATGTTGATGTGTAACTCTGACAATAAATTAAAAAAATGGTTTGTTTTGTAGTCTTCTTACTTGAGTTTTTGATAGAAAAATTTGCATATTCAATTTTTTTTACTAAATGGGACAGTTCTGTTGTTTTAAGTAAAACTTTTCAAGAAATTGTAAAAAAATAAAAACCAATATCAATTTTAGTTCTTATACAACAACACTAGGTTGTACAATAAGTTTTGATCTGAACAAAAAGATTAGATTTTTTTCATGATCTTTCTATAGTTGTTATGAGAATCCATTTATTTGCTTATTTCTAATTTGTAAAAACCAAATTAGATCTATGAAAAAAATTTTTTCGGTACTTGAGATGAACATGTGTGAACTAAGTCTATTCGAAACCTTGCAATAACGGAAAGTTTGTGGATACTGAAGTGAATTGCTTTATATTGTTTTCTCTTCATGTTAAAATACTCTCTGCTAAGTGTAACAAGTCAGACTTAGAGAGTAATGAGAGGGAAACATAGCGTTCAGATTGGACGCCAAGAGTGGGCTGTAAACATATAAAATGAAGTTATTCGGACGAGCTAATGTTTAAATCTGATTGAAAAATTTGTGTCTTGCAGATTGTTCGAAAATGACGCTTGCTTCTAAAAAAAAATGGCGCACATGACACATATGGAAGTGATGAATCATGGCCAAGTTCCTCAAATTGACAAATCAGTTTCAAACTTTTTTTTTCTGATTCAGTTGCTACGCAATCTACTTGAATTTTACTCAATTGTTTGAGCACTAAAATAAACAATGCCTGCACTTGATAGAAATCTCTCAGTGAAATGAATATGATAAAAAAATATTTGTCATGAAGCATATGGCTTGACACAAAAACTCCACAATGGAACTTTATCTTGTCCCAAATGTCTCATTTTTTCTACTTAGAAGAAAGAAAACTTGAATTATCATCTCACGAAGCATCAGTCCCCGAAAAATGTTAGTTTTAGTAATATGTTTACTCTGTGCTTGCAGGATTTCCCGTGTTCTGATTCTCTTCAACAGCATAAGAGATAGCATGGAACATCGACAAAAATTGGGACAGATTGACTGTAAAATGCATTTCTCGATTTGATGAGATAAACGGAAGAATTTAACAGAAAGGTAGTTGAAGATTATGTACAGAAGTGAGGTTATATTTAGTTAAGCGAGCAAATGAAGCTGCGTTACTTTTTTTTACATCGATAGATACTAAACTCTAGCCAATTAATGCAATTAATGTAAAAATTATGGTATTATATGAATGGGAAATAACATACTTGTAAAATAACCGAAGAAGGAAGTATTTCATACAATAACCAAGGTTATCATGCAAAACTGGGAATTCAGTAAATGTTAGGAAGTCTATTTCCAAATTATACTCTTACGCTATGAGAATTGAAGTCTTCGTAATGAGCAAAAAACAGCGCTTTTTATTGCAATGAGATAAGTGTTACTGGTTCAGTAATCGGAACATAAGTGCACTGAGATAAATTCTGTGACACAGCTAAAAACGAAGAGCTTATTGTTCGTGTTGATGTGTAATTCTGACGATAAATAAAAAAAATTGGTTTGTTTCGTAGTCATCTTACTTGAGTTCACTGATAGAGAACTTTGTATATTCAAATACTTTACTAAATCTGACAATTCTGTTGTTTTAAGTGAAAATGTTCGAAAAATTAAAAAGGGAGAAAAAATCAACTTTCGTTTTTAAATAACAACACTAGTTTGTAAATTAAATTTTGAGTTTGAAAACCAGATGGAAGTTATTTCTTGATCTCTTTATAGTTGTTATAAAAGGAAAAATTTTTGCCAATTTCAATTTCAATAAAACCACATTCGATCTAAGACACTTAGTTTTATCGGTATTTGAGATACACAATTGTAAACTAAGTCTACGAAAAACCCTGCAAATATTAAAAGTTTGCGGAGACCGAAAGGAGATGCTTTAGTTTATTGCAATTTTTTGTTGAAAAATTTTGTGCTAAAACGGAAAATTGCAAGTTATTTATAAAAAAATATGAATGAAAGTAATGTGAGGGAAAGGTAAAGTTCCAATTTGACGCGAAGGGAAATCTGTAAAAGTTTAAAAGGAAAATCATCTGGAAAAGCTACAAGAAGTAATGTTGAAATCTGATTGCATAATTTCAGTCTTGCAGAGTATTCAAAAAGGACGCTTTTTTAAAAAAAGAAATGGTGTACTTGCCATATATGGAAGTGAAAACCCATGGCCAAGCTCCTCAAAATGACATATCATCTTTAATCATTTTTTTCTGTTATTTTCAGATTCAGTGGCGTCGCAAATTACCTAAATTTCATTCGATTTAATGCACACTAAAACGAACAATGCCTGCAATTGAACAAAAATTTCCAAGTCAAATGAACAAAATACAAGAAAAACGTTTGTCGGGATGCATAGGGCTCAACACAAAAACTCTTGCGACAATGGGACTTTATCTTATCCCAAATGTCCTATTTTTTCTACAAAAGAAAAAAAAAGACTCAAATTACCGTCACGCCAAGAATCAATCCCCGAAAGATGTGAACCCTAGTACTATGTGTACTGTGTGATTGGAGGATTTCCACTGTTTTTCTCTTCAACAGAATAAAAGAAAGCATGGAAGATTGACAAAAATTGGACAAATTGAAAGGAAATTTCAAAAAAGGCCTAAAATCGGTGGAGCCAGACAAAAACAACGAGCAATTACAACAGGATTTTAGTGCCAGCCAGCCCCTCTTTAATGATACGGAAATGAGGAATGGAAAACGTTCAGTTGGAAGCTTCAAGTTGTCCAAGCTCGATCTCAGTAAGATAAATGAGAAACTGAACGAAGTGATTAAGAAGCTCAACTGCTTCGCCAAATTGAACCTAGCTCTTGAATTCAGCGAAATGTGGACAAAGATAAATATCGATAGTTTTACGCTCATGAGAACAACACGTTATTTAAAAAACTATTAAGTTTACTCTGATCAAAAGGGCACTCGGTCACATTTCAAAACAGAGTTGAAATGATGAATCCGGTAGAGACGCGTGCACAAGAGAGGGAGAACACAAAATGGCCCTTTGTCTTAATTACAAACGTAGCTTGTGTCCTCTTCCAGAAAACTACAATGGGAAATGGGATGCATTGATAGAGTTCTTCCTGAACAGTTGTTGAAAAACAAGAATGTAAATTTTCCGTATCAGATGGTCCTGGAAAAATCTACAGAGACTATCTTTTAGACCCAGAGAAGATTGTTATTCTGCACTGTAATATATATTGCTCGATGTTATGAGACGAGAGGAAGAATGCAACACAAATTTCGTTGAAGATTATGTACAGTGGTGATGTTATGTTGAGGGAAGAGAGCAAATTATGCAATGTGAACTTTCTACATCTATGTATCATAAACTCTAGCCAATTGATGCAATCTTTAAAGGAAAAAAGACGTCATTATATGAAAGAGAAATAACATACTTGTAGAATGCCAAACTAAGAAACTATTTCATAGAAAAACCAATATTACTTTAAAAAACTGGAATTCAATAAAAATTAGGGAGTCTTATTCCGAATTGTGCTTTTACTCCTTCAGCATTGTAGTCTTCGTAAAGATGAAAAACAGCGCAGATTAAGTGTTACTGGCTCAATAATCTGAATATAAGCACTGTGATAGATGCACTGAGAAAAAACTGAGATAGATGTTTGTTTTGTTTCATGAATTCTGTGACAATATTAAAAATGAAGAGCAATTTGTGCGTGTTGACGTTTAATTCCGACGGTTAAAAAGAATTGGTTTGTTTTGTAGTCTTTTTACTTGTGTTTGTTGATAGAACAGTTTGCATATTCAAATACTTTACTGGTGCTCCAGGATTCAGTGAAATGTGGACAAATATGAATATCAATAGTTTTAAGCTGATGAGAACAACACGTTCTTTAAAAAAACTCTTAAGGTTACTCTGCTCGAAAAGGGACTGCTCACAAAATAAACGTAACTTGTGCTCTCCGCCAGATTATTATAACAGAATGTATTGATAGAGCTCTTCCTGATCAGTTATTGAAACACAACAATGTAATTTTCCCTTATCAGATGGTCCTGGAGAAATCAACAATGATTATCTTTTTCTCCAAAGAAGACTGTTCTTCTGCGCTGTAAAATGCATTTCTCGATTTGATGAGATGAACGGAAGAATTCAACAGAAAAGTATTTGAGGATTATGTACAGAGTTGATGTTGTTTTTAGGCAAGAGAGCAAATGAAGCTGCGTTACTTTCATTACGTCTATAGATATTAATATCTAGCCAATTATTGCAATTAATGCAAAAATGATGGTATTATATGAATAGGAAATAACATATTTGTAAAATAACCAAAGAAGGAAGTATTTCATACAAAAACCAAGGTTATTTTTCAAAACTGGGAATTCAGTAAACGTTAGGAGGTCTATTTCCAAATTATACTCTTCCGCTATCAGAATTGAAGTCTTCGTAATAAGGAAAAAAACAGCAATAAGATAAGTGTTACTGGTTCAGTAATCGGAACATAAGTGCGCTGAGATAGATCTTTGTACATATTCGTAAATTCTGTGACACAGCTAAAAACGAAGAGCTTATTGTTCGTGTTGATGTGTAATTCTGACGATAGATAAAAAAATTGGTTTGTTTTGTAGTCATCTTACTTGAGTTCACTGATAGAGAACTTTGTGTATTCAAATACTTTACTAAATCGGAAAATTCTGTTGTTTTAAGTGAAAAGTTCAAAAATTTTAAAAAAGAGGAAACATCAATTTTGGTTTTTATATAATAACACTAGGTTGTAAATTAAATTTGGAGTTTGAGGAACAGATGGAAGTTTTTTCTTGGTCTCTTTATAGTTGTAAAAAAAGCAAAGATACTTGCCAATTTCTAATTTCAATAAAACCAAATTTGATCTAAGACACTTAATTTTATCGGTATTTGAGATACACAGTTGTAAACTAAGTCTAACAAAAACCCTGGAAAAATTGAAAGTTTGCGGAGACTGCAATGAGATGCTTTAGTTTATTGCAATTTTTTTGTTGAATAACTCTGTGCTAAAACGGAAAATTGCATATTATTTTTAAAAAATATGAATGAGAGTAATGTGAGAGAAAAATTAAGTTCCAATTTGACGCGAAGGGAAATCTGTAAAAATTTAAAAGGAATTTCATCTGGAAAAGCTACAAGAGATAATGTTGAAATCTGATTGCATAATTTCAGTCTTGCAGAGCATTTAAAAAGGACGCTTTTTTAAAAAATAGAAATGGTGTACTTGTCATATATGGAATTGATAACTCATGGTCAAGCTCCTCAAAATGACATATCATCTTTAATCTCTTTTCTCTGTTATTTTCAGATACAGTGGAGTCGCAAATTACCTCAATTTTATTCGATTTATTTCACACTAAAACAAACATTGCCTGCACTTGAAAGAAAATTCCCAGTCAAATAAACAAAATACAAGAAAAATGTTTGTCGGGATGCATAGGGCTCTACACAAAAACTCTTGCGACAATGGCTCTTTATCTTGTCCCAACTGTCCTATTTTTTTCTACAGAAGAAACAAAAACTTGAATTATTGACACGCCAAGAATCAATCCCCGAAGGATGTGAAGCCTAGTACTATGTGTACTGTTTGATTGCAGTATTTCGAGTGTTTTTTCTTCAACAGCATAAAAGGAGAAAGCATAGAAGACCGACAAATGTTGGGACAAATTGAAAGGAAAACTCAAAACAGGCCTAAAATCGGTGGAGCTAGACAAAAACAATGAGCAATTACAAATTGATATTAGTGCTGGCCAGCCCTTCTTTAATGTTACAGAAATGAGGAATGGAAGACATACAGTTGGCAACTTCAAGTTGTCCAAGCTCGATCTCAATGAGATAAATGAGAAACTGAACGAAGTATTTAAGAAGCTCAACTGCGCCGCCAATTTGAACCTAGCTTTTGAGTTCAGCGAAATGTGGAGAAAGATATATATCGATAGTTTTACGCTCATGAGAGCAACAAGTTCTTTAATAAACTCTTAAGGTTACTCTGATCGAATGAGCACTCTTTCACATTTCAAGACAGTTGAAATGATGGAGCCGGTAGAGACGCGAGCACAAGAGACGGAAAACAAAAAATGGCCCTTTGTCTTAATTACAAACGTATATTTTGTCCTCTTCCAGAAAACTACCATGGTATGCAATAATAGAGTTCTTCCTGAACAGATGTTGAAACACAAAAATATTAATTTTCCGTATCAGATAGTCGTGGATAAACCTACAAGGAATATATTTTGGACCCAGAGAAGACTGTTATTCTGGACTGTAATATATATTGCTCGATGTTATGAGACGAGAGGAAGAATGCAACACAAATGTCGTTGAAGTTTATGTACAGAGGTGATGTTATGCTGTGGGAATAGAGCAAATGATGCAATGCGACTTTTTTACATCTATATATCAAAAACTGTAGCAAATTAATGCAATCGTTGAAGGACAAAAGACGTTTTTATATGAAAGGGAAATAACATACTTGTAGAATAACCAACGAAGAAACTATTTCATAGAAAAGCCAATATTGCTATAAAAATTTCGGAACTCAATAAAAGTAAGGGGTCGTTTTCCAAATTGTGTTTTTTTTCCTTCAGCATTGTAGTCTTCGTAAAGACGAAAAACAGCGCAGATTAAGTGTTACTGGCTCAATAATCTGAATATAAGCACTGTGATAGATGCACTGAGAAAAAACTGAGATAGATGTTTGTACTGTTTCATAATTTCTGTAACAAAAATAAAAATGAGGAGCATTTTGTACTTGTTGATGTATAATTTTGACGTTTAAAAAATTGGTTTGTTTTGTAGTCTTTTTACTTGTGTTTTTTGATAGAAACCTTTGCACATTCAAATATTTTACTTGATGCTCCTGGATTCAGCGAAATGTGGACAAAGATGAATATCGCTAGTTTTAAGCTCATGAGAACAACACGTTCTTTAAAAAACTCTTAAGTTCACTCTGATCAAAAGGGCACTCGGTCACATTTCAAGACAGAGTTGAAATGATGGAACTGGTAGAGACGCGTGCACAAGAAAGAGAAAACACAAAATGGCCATTTGCCACGATTACAAACGTAACTGGTGCTCTCCTCAAGAATATTACACTGGGATTTATTAATAGAGTTTTTCCCTAACAGTTGTTGAAAAACATGGATGTAATTTTCCGGTATCGGATTGTCCTGGAGAAGTCTACAAAGACTATCTTTTCCTCCAAAGAAGACTGCTAATCCTCCCGGTAAAATAAATTTATCGACGTGTTGCAATTTTTTTGTTGAAAAACTCTGTGCTAAAACGGAAAATTGCAAATAATTGTTAAAAAATATGAATGAGAGTAATATGAGGGAAAAGTAAAGTTCCAATTTGACGCGAAGTGATGTCTGTAAAAATTTAAAAGGAAAATTTTCTGGAAAAGCTACAAGAGGTAATGTTGAAACCTGATTGCATAATTTCAGTCTTGCAGAGTATTCAAAAATGACGCTTTATTAAAAATAGAAATGGTGTACTTGCCATATATGGAAGAGATAACTCATGGCCAAGTTCCTCAAAATGACATATCAGCTTTAATCGTTTTTTCTGTTATTTTCAGATTCAGTTGCGTCGCAAATTACCTGAATTTTTTTCGATTTATTGCGCACTAAAACAAATAATGCCTGCACATGAAGGAATTTTCCCAGTCAAATGAACAAAATACAAGACAAATGTTTGTCGGGATGCATAGGGCTCAACACAAAAACTCTTGCGACCATGGGTCTTTATCTTGTCCCAAATGTACTAATTTTTCTACAAAGGAAAAAAAGACTTGAAATATCGTCACGCCAAGAATCAGTCCCCGAAAGATGTGAAGCCTAGTACAATGTGCACTGTGTGATTGGAGGATTTTCTGTGTTTTTTTTCTTCAACAGCATAAAAGGAAAAACATGGAACATCGACAAAAGTTAGGAAAATATTAAAGGAAAACTCAAAACAGGCCTAAAATTGGTGGAGCTAAACAAAAACAATGAGCAATTACAAAAGGATTTTAGTGTTGGCCAGCCCTTCTTTAGTGTTACGTTAATGAGGAATGGAAAATATTCAAATCGCAACCTCAAGTTGTCCAAGCTCGATCTCAATGAGATAAATGAGAAACTGAACAAAGTATTTAAGAAGCTCAACAGCGCCGCCAAATCGAACCTAGCTCTTGAATTCAGCGAAATGCGAACAAAGATAAATATCGATAGTTTTACGCTCATGACAACAACACGTTCTTTAAAAAATTTTTAAGGTTACTCTGATCGAATGAGCACTCGGTCACATTTCAAGACAGAGTTGAAATGATGGAGCCGGTAGAGACACGAGCACAAGAGACGGAAACCACAAAATGGCCCTTCGTCTTAATTCCAAACGTAACTTGTGTCCTCTTCCAGAAAACTACAATGGGATGCATTGATAGAGTTCTTCCTAAACAGTTGTTGAAACACAAGAATGTAAATTTTCCTCATCAGATGGTCCTGGATAAATCTACAAAGACAATCTTTCAGACCCAGAGAAGGCTGTTATTCTGCACTGTAATATATATTGCTCATTGTTATCAGACGAGAGGAAGAATGCAACACAAATGTCGTTGAAGATTAGGTACAGAGGTGATGTTATGTTGAGAGCAAATGATGCAATGCGACTTTCTTTACATCTATATATCACAAACTCTAGCCAATTAATGCATTCTTTAAAGGAAAAAAGACGTTATTATATGAAAGGGAAAAAATATACTTGTAGAATAACCAACGAAGAAACTATTTCAGAGAAAGGCCAATATTACTATAAGAAACTGGGAATTCGATAAAAGTTAGGGAGTCATTTTCCAAATTGTGCTTTTTTCTTTCAGCATTTTAGTCTTTGTAAAGACGAAAAGCAGTGCACATTAATTGCTACTGGCTCAGTAATCTGAATATAAGCACTGAGATTGATGCACTGAGAAAAAAACTGAGATAGATGTTTGCACTGTTTCTTAAATTCTGTGACAATATTAGAAATGAAGAGCATTTTGTACGTGTTGTTGTGTAATTCTGACGATTAAAAAATTGGTTTATTTTGTAGTCTTGTTACTTGTGTTTTTTGATAGAAAAGTTTGCATATTCAAATAATTTACTTGATGCTCCTGGCTTCAGCGAAATGTGGACAACGATGAATATCAATAAATTTAAGCTCATGAGAACAACACGTTCTTTAAAAAATATTAAAGGTTACTCTGATCAAAAGGGCTCTCGGTCACATTTCAAGACAGAGTTGAAATGATGGATCTGGTAGAGATGCGTGCACAAGAGGGAGAAAACACCAAAATGGCCATTTGGGACGGTTACAAACAAAACTTGTGCTCTCCTCAAGAATTTTACACTGAGATGTATTAATAGAGTTCTTCCCTAACAGTTTTTGAAATACATGGATGTAACTTTCCGGTATCGGATGTTCCTGGAGAAATCTACAAAGACTATCTTTTCCTCCAGAGAAGACAGTTAATGCTCCCGGTAAAATACATTTTTCGACGTGTTGCAATTTTTTTTGTTGAAAAACTCTGTGCTAAAACGGAAAATTGCAAGTTAATTTTTAAAAAAATGGATGAGAGTAGTATGAGGGAAAGGTTAAGTTCCAATTTGACGCGAAAAGATGTCTGTAAACATTTAAAAGGAAAATCATCTGGAACAGCTACAAGAGGTAATGTTGAAATCTTATTGCATAATTTCAGTTTTGCAGAGTTTTCAAAAATGACGCTTTGGCCAAATAACTAATGGCCAAGCTCCTCAAAATGACATATCAGCTTTAATCATTTTGTCTGTTTTTTTCAGATTCAGTTTCGTCGCAAATTACCTGAATTTTGTTCGATTATTTGCGTACTAAAACAAACAATGCCTGCACTTGATACAAATTTCCCAGTCAAAAGAACAAAATACAAGAAAAATGTTTGTCGGGATGCATAGTGCTCAACACAAAAACTCTTGCAAACAATGGAACTTTATCTTGTCCCAAATGTCCTAATTTTTCTACAAAGTAAAAAAAACTTGAATTATCGTCACACCAAGAATCAATCTCCGAAAGATCTGGAGCCTAGTACTATGTGTACTGTGTGATTGGAGTACTTTCCGTTTTTTTTTCAACAGCATAAAAGGAGAAAGCATGGAACATCGACAAAAATTGGGACAAATTGAAAAGAAAACTCAAAACAGGCCTAAAATTGGTGGAGCTAGACAAAAACAACGAGCAATTACAACAGGATTTTGTGCTGGTCAGCCCTTCTTTAATGATACGGAAATGAGGACTGGAAAACATTTAGTTGGCAACTTCAGGTTATCAAAGCTCGATCTCAATGAGATAAATGAGAAACTGAACGAAGTATTTAAGAAGCACAACTGCGCCGCCAAATTGAACCTAGCTCTTGATTTCAGCGAAATGTGGAAAAAAATAAGTATCAATATTTTTATGCTCATGAGAACAACTCGCTGTTCTTAAGGTTACTCTGACCGAATGAGCACTCGGTCACATTTCAAGACAGAGTTGAAATGATGGATCCGGTAGAGACGCGTGCACAAGAGACGGAAAACTTAAAATGGCTATTTGTCTTAATTACAAACGTAACTTGCGTCCTCTTCTACTAAACTACAATGGGAAGCATTGATGGAGTTCTTCCTGAACATTTGTTGAAAGACAAGAGGGTAAATTTGTCTTATCAGATGGTCCTGGAAAAATCAACAAAGATTATTTTTAAGACCCAGAGAAGACTGTTATTCTGCACTGTAATATATATTTCTCGATGTTATGAGACGAGAGGAAGAATGCATTACAAATGTTGTTGAAGAATATGTACAGAGGTGATGTTATGTTGAGGGAAGAGAGCAAATGATGCAATGCAAGATTTCTTACATCTTTAAATCATAAACTCTAGCCAGTTAATGCAATCTTTGATGGAGAGAAGACGTTTTTATATGAAAGGGAAATAATGTACTTGTAGATTAACCAACGGAAAAACTATTTCCTAGAAAAGCCAATATTACTATAAAAAACTGGGAATTCAATAAAAATTAGGGAGTCGTTTTCCAAATTGTGCTTTTGCTCCTTCAGCATTGTAGTGTCCGTAAAGATGAAAAACAGCGCACATAAAGTGTTACTGGTTCAGTAATCTGAATATAAGCACTGAGATAGATGCACTGAGAAAAAAACTGAGATAGATTTTTGTACTGTTTCGTAAATTCTGTGACAATATTAAAACTGAAGTGCATTTTGTACGTGTTGATGCGTAATTCTGACGATTAAAAAAATTGGTTTGTTTTATGGTGTTTTTACTTGTGTTCTTAGATAGAAAAGTTTGCATATTCAAATACTTTACCTGATGCTCCTGGATTCAGCGAAATGTGGACAAAGATAAATACCAATAGTTTTAAGCTCATAAGAACAACACCTTCTTTAAAAAAAACTCTTAAGGTTACTCTGATCAAAATGGCGAGCGGTCACATTTCAAGACAGAGTTGAAATCATGGATCTGGTAGACACGCGTGCACAAGAGAGAGAAAACACAAAATGGCTATTTGCCACGATTACAAACGTAACTGGTGCTCTCCTCAAGAATATTACACTGGGATTTATTAATAGAGTTCTTCCCCAACAGTTGTTGAAATACATGGATGTTGTATTCCAGTATCGGATGGTCCTGGAGAAATCTACAAAGGCTATTTTTCCTCCAGAGAAGACTGTTACTCTTCCGGGTAAAATACATTTTTCGACGTGTTGAAATGAGAGAAATATTTTATCACAAAGGCCGTAGGCCGTTAAGGATTTTGTACGTTGAGCTCATGTTGCATTGAGGGAAGAGAGCAATTTTTGCTGTGTGACTTTTTTACATCTATGTATACTAAACTCTAGCAAATCTTGAAAAATGACGGTATTATTTGAATCGGAAATAACATACTTGTAAAATTAACAAAGAAAGAAATATTTCATACAAAAACCAAGGTAACTATACAAAACTGGGAATTCAATAAATATTGGGAAGTAATTTCCAAAATTGTTTTCTTAATCCCCCAGCATTTTTAGTCTTCGTAATAACGAAAAACAGCGGACATTATAGCAATGAATTAAGAGTTACTGGTTCACTGAGATATGCACTGAGATAGATGTATGTACTGTTTCTTAAATTCTTTGACACAATCAAAAACAAAGAGCATCTTGTACGTGTTGATGTGTAACTCTGACAAAAAATGAAAAAATTGGTTTGTTTTGTAGTCTTCTTTTTTTGAGTTTTTGATAAAAAGAAGGTTTGCATATTAAAATATTTCACTAAATTGAACAGTTTTGTTGTTTATTTTTTCCCAAAATGTCTGTTTTTTCTACAAAGAAGAAAAAAACTTGAATCATCATCTCACGAAGCATCTGTCCCCCAAAAACGTTAAAACTAGTAATATGTTAACTCTGTGCTCGCAGGATTCTCCGTGTTTTTATACACTTCAACAGCATTACAGAAAGCATGGAATATTGACAAAAATTGGGACAGGTTGATTGAAAATCTCAATGAAGTCCTAGAATTAAAGAAGAAACAGAAAAACAACAAGCAATTACAACACGAGTTTAGTGTTTGCCAGCACTTCTTTAACGATACGGAAATGGAGAATGACAGGCATTCAATGTTCAACTTCAAGTTGTCCAAACCTGATCACAATGAGTTAAATGAGAAATATACCGATGTTTTTGACAATCTCAACTGCGCCCCCAAAAAAATTTTAGCAATTGGATTCAGCAAAATATGGACAAAGATGAATATCAATATTTTTATGCTCATGAAAACAACAGATTCCCTAAATAAACTCTTAAGGTTAATCTGCTCGAAAGGAGACTGCTCACATTTCAAGATAGAGTTGAAACCATGGATCTGCTAGAGACGCGTGCATAAGAGTGGGAAACCACAATATTGTTTTGTAGTCTTGGAAGAGAGCAAATGATGCAATGCAAGATTTCTTACATCTTTATATCATAAACTCTAGCCATTTGATGCAATCTTTAATGAAAAAAGGACGTTATTATATGAAAGGGAAATAACATACTTGTAGATTAACCAACGAAGAAACTATTTCATACAAAAGACAATTTTACTATGAAAAACTGGGAATTTAGTAATAGTTAGGGAGTCGTTTTCCAAATTGTGCTTTTACTCCTTCAGCATTCTAGTCTTCAAAAAGATGAAAAACAGCGCACATTAAGTGTTGCTGGTTCAGTAATCTGAACATAAGCTCTGAGGTAGATGCACTGAGAAAAAACTGAGATAGATTTTTGTACTGTTTCATAATTTCTGTGACAATATTAAAAATGAAGTGCAATTTGTACGTGTTAATGTGTAACTCTGACGATTTAAATAATTGGTTTGTTTTGTATTCTCTTTACTTGAAATTTTTTGATAGAAAATTTTGCATATTCAAATACTTCACTATATCGGACAGTTCTGTTGTTTTAAATAAAAATGTTCAAGAATTTGTAAAAAAAACCAGAATAAGTATCAATTTTGGTTCTTATACAACAACACTAGGCTGTACAATAAGTGTTGTTAAAATTTGTCTTCACAAATAGATTGGAGTTTTTTCATGATCTTTCTATAGTTGTTAAGAAAACACATTTATTTGCTGATTTCTAATTTGACAAAAACCAAATTGGATCTATGACAAAAAATTTTATAGGTAATTGAAATGAACGAGTGTGATTTAGGTCTATTCATAACCTTATAAAAACTGAAAGTTAGCGGATACTGAAGTGAATCACTTTATATTGTTTTTCTCTTCTTGTTGAAATACTCTGTGCCGATACGGAAAACTTCAAGTAAAGTGTAACAAATATGAATAAGAGATTAATGAGAGGGAAACGTAGCGTTCGAATTGGAGGCCAGGAGTTGACTGCTAACATTTAAAATGAAATTATTTGGACAAGCTAATGTTGAAATCTGATTGCACAATTTTAGTCTTGCAGATTGTTCGAAAATGACGCTTGTTTTTTTTAAAAAAATTGACGCACTTGCCATATTTGGAAGTGATGACTCATGGCCAAGTTCCTCAAATTGACAAATCAGTTTTTATATTTTTCTCTGTATTTTCTAATTCAGTTGCTCCGCAATTTACCTGAATTTTACTCATTTTTTTGTGCACTAAAATAAACAATGACTGCAGTTGATACAAAATCTCTCAAAGAATTGAATATGATGCAAAAAACGTTTGTCATTAAGCATATGACTTGACACAAAAACTCTACTAACAATGGAACTTTATCTTGTCCCAAATGTCCTACTTTTTCTACAAAGAAGAAAGAAAACTTGAATTATCATCTCACCAAGTATCAATCTCCCATAAACGTTAAGCCTAGTAATATGTACACTTTGTGCTTGCAGGATTTCCCGTGTTTTTTCTCTTCAACAGCAAAAGAAGAGAAAAGATGAAATATTGACAAAAGTTAGGACAGATTGACTGAAAGTCTCAATGAAGTCCTAGAATTGGAGAAATTACAGAAAAACAACGAGCAATTACATCACGAGCTCAGTGCTTGCCAGCCCCTCTTTAACGATACGGATATGGATAATGGGAGGCATTCAATGTTCAACCTCAAGTTGTCCAAGCCTAAACTCAATGAGTTAATTGAGAAACTTAACGAAATATTTGACAATCTCAACTGCGCCCCCAAAAAGATTTTAGCTCTTGGATTCACCAAAATGTGGACAATGATGAGTATCAAAAATTTTGTGCTCATGAAAACAACAGATTCCTTAAATAAACACTTAAGGTTATTCTACTCTGCTCGAAAGGGGACTGCTCACATTTCAAGATAGAGTTGAAAAAATGGATCTGGTAGAGACGCGTGCAAAAAAGTGGGAAACCACAAAATGGCCATTTGCCACGATTACAAACGTAGCTTGTGCTCTCCTCCAGATTATTACAATGGATTGTATTGATAGAGTTCTTCCTGATCAGTTGTTGAAACACAAGAATGTATATTTCCCTTATCAGATGGTCCTGGAGAAATCAAAAATGATTTTCTTTTTGTCCAAAGAAGACTGTTATTCTGCACTGTAAAATACATTTCTCGATTTGATGAGATGAACGGAAGAAATTAACCGAAATTTAGTTGAAGATTATGTACAGAGGTGATGTTGTATTTAGAGAAGAGAGCAAATGAAGCTGCGTTACTGTTTTTATATCTATAGATACTAAACTCTAGCCAATTATTGAAATTAATGTGAAAAATAATGTTATTATATGAATGGGAAATAACATGCTTTTAAAATAACCAAAGAAGGAAGTATTTCATACAAAAACCAAGGTTATTATGGAAAACTGGGAATTCAGTAAATGTTAGGAAGGCTATTTTCAAATTGTACTCTTACGCTATCAGAATTGAAAACTTCGTAATGAGGAAAAAACAGCGCTTTTTATTGCAATGAGTTAAGTGTTACTGGTTCAACAATCGGAACATAAGTGAACTGAGATAGATTTTTTGTACAGTTTTATAAATTCTGTGACACAGCTAAAAATGAAGAGCTTTTTGTACATGTTGATGTGTATTTCTGACAATAAATAAAAAAATGTTTGTTTTGTAATCATTTTACTTGAGTTTTTTGATAGAACAAATTGTATTTTCAAATACTTTACTGAATCGGTTAATTCTGTTGTATTCAGTGAATATGTTCAAGAATTTAAAAAAGAGAAAACATCAATTTTGATTCTTATACAACAACACTAGGTTGTAAATTAAATATTGAGGTTGAATAATAGACGGAAATTTTTTTTTGATCTCTTTATAGTTGGTATAAAAGGAAAAATTTTTGCCAATTTCTAATTTCAATAAAACGAAATTTGATCTAAGACACTTAATTTTATCGGTATTTGAGATACACCATTGTGAACTAAGTCTAACGAAAACCCTTGCAATTATTGAAAACTTGCGGAGACCGAAATGAATTGCATTAGTTTATTGCAAGTTTTTAGTTGAAAAACTCTGTGCTAAAACAGAAAATTGCCAGTTAATTTTAAAAAATATGAATGTGAGTAATGTGAGGAAAAAGTAAAGTTACAATTTGACCCAAAGGGATGTCTGTAAACATTTAAAAAAAAAATCCCCTGGAAAAGCTACAAGAGGTAATGTTGAAATCTGATTGCATAATTTCAGTCTTGCAGAGTATTCAAAAAGGACGCTTTTTTAAAAAATTGAAATGGTGTACTTGTCATATATGGAAGTGATATCTCATGGCCAACTCCTCAAAATGACAAATCAGCTTAAATCATTTTTTTCTGTTATTTTTAGATTCAATTTCGTCACAAATTAACTGAATTTCATTTGATTTATTGCACACTAAAACGAACAATGCCTGCACTTGAACAAAATTTTCCAGTTAAATGAACAAGCTACAAGAAAAACGTTTGTCGGGATGCATAGGGCTCAACACAAAAACTCTTGAGTCAATGGGGACTTTATCTTATCCCACATGTTCCATTTTTTCTACAAAAGAAAAAAAGACTCGAATTACCGTCACGCCAAGAATCAATCCCCGAAAGATGTGAAGCCTAGTACTATGTGTACTGTGTGATTGGAGGATTTGCTGTGTTTTTTGTGCAACAGCATAAAAGGAAAACCATGGACCATCGACAAAAGTTAGGACAAATTGAAATGAAACCTCAAAACAGGCCTAAAATCGGTGGAGCTAGACAAAAAAACGAGCAATTACAACAGGATTTTAGTACTGGGCAGCCCTTCTTCAGTGATACGGAAATGAGGAATGGAAAACATTCAGTTGGCAACTTCAAGCTCGATCTCAGAGAGATAAATGAGAAACTGAATGAAGTATTTAAGAAGCTCAACTGCGCCGCTAAATTGAATATAGCTCTTGATTTTAGCGAAAGGTGGACAAAGATAAATATCGATAGCTTTAAGCTCATGAGAACAACACGTTCTTTAAAAAACTTTTAAGGTTACTCTGGTCGAATGAGCACTCGGTCACATTTCAAGACAGAGTTGAAATGATGGATCCTGTAGAGACGCGTGCACAAGAGACGGAAAACATAAAATGACCATTTGCCTTAATTACAAATGTAAGTTGTGTCCTCTTCCAGAAAACTACAATGGGATGCATTGATAGAGTTCTTCCTGAACAGTTGTCGAAAAGCAATAATGTAAATTTTCCGTATCAGATCGTCCTGGAAAAATCTGCAAAGATTAACTGTTAGACCCAGAGAAGACTGTTATTCTGCACTGTAATATATATTTCTCGATGTTATGAGACGAGAGAAAGAATGCAACACAAATGTCGTTGAAGATTATGTACACAGGTAATGTTATGTTGAGGGAAGAGAGCAAATGATGCAATGCGACTTTTTTTTACATCTTTATATCAAAAACTTTAACCAATTAATGAAATCTTTAATGAAAAAAAGACGTTATTATATGAAAGGGAAATAACATACTTATAGAATAACCAATGAAGAAACTATTTCAGAGAAAGGCCAATATTACTATAAAAAACTGGGAATTCAATAAAAGTTAGGGAGTCGTTTTCCAAATTATGCTTTTACTCCTTCAGCGTGGTAGTCTTCGTAAAGATGAAAAACAGCGTACGTTAAGTTTTACTGTTTCAGTAATCTGAATATAAGCACTGAGATAGATGCACTGAGAAAAAAACTGAGATAAATTTTTGTACTGTTTCATAAATTTTGTGACAATATTAAAAATGAATGGCATTTTGTACAGGTTGATGTGTAGTTCTGACTATTAAAAAAATTTGATTTGTTTTGTAGTCCTTTTACTTGTTTTTTTTGATAGAAAAGATAGCATATTCAAATATTTTACTAAATCGGACAATTCTGTTGTTTTAAGTAAAATTGTTCTGGAAGTTGTAAAAAAATGAGAATAAAAATCACTTTTGGTTCTTATACAACAAAACTAGGTTTTTCATAAAGTTTTGAGCTTCAATAGTAGATGGAAGTTTTTTCTTGATCACTGTATAGTTGTTATAAAAGCAAACATATTAGCTAATTTCTAATTTCAATAAAACTAAATTTGATCTAAGAGAGTAAGTTTTATCGGCATTTGAGATACACAATTTTGAGCTAAGTCTAACAATGACCACGTAAAAACTGAAAGTTTGCGGAAACCGAAAATAATTGCTTTAGTTTTTTGCATTTTTTATTGAAAAACTGTGTGCAAAAACGGAAAATTTCAAGTAAAGTGTAACAATTATGAATCTCTTGCAGAGTGTTCGAATAATTTCAGTCTTGCAGAGTGTTCGAAAAGACGCTTATTTTTAAGAAAAAAAATGAAGTTCTTGCCATATATGGAAGTGGTGACTCATAGCCAAACTCCTCAAAATGACAAATCAGCTTTATTCATTTTTCTGTTGTTTTCAGATCCAGTTGCATCTCTAATGACCTGACTTTTACCCAATTTATTGTGCACTAAAACTAACAATGCCTCCATTTTTTAGAAATCTCCCAATCAATTGCAAAAAAAGCAAAAAATTTTGTCTCCAACCATATGGCTGAAAACAAAAACTCTTGCAACAATGGAAATTTATCTTGTCCCGAAGGTCCTAACTTTTCTACAAAGATCTAGAAAAAGTTAACAATCAACTACATCGGGAGCTTGGTGTTTGCAAGCCCTTCTTTAACGAAATGAAAATGAAAAATGGGAGACATTCAGGGTTCGACTTCAAATTGTTCAAGCTCGACCTCAATACGATAAATCAGAAACTGAACGATGTATTTGAAGTGAATTTGGCTCTTGCTTTCTGCTTGCTAAATGTGGACAAAGACCAATATCGATAATTTAATGCTCATTAGAAAATCACGTTCTTTGGAAAATCGCTTCAGGGTTACTCTGCTCGAAAGCAAACTCGGTCTCATCTGTAAATTTACAATGGGATGTAATAATAGAGTTTTTCCTGAACAGTTGTTAAACACAAGAATGTAAATATTTTCGTGTCAGATAGACGTGGAGAAATCTACAAAGATTATAGTTTCCTGCTCAGATCTGTGACTGTTTACTTGTATCAGCTGAGTTGGAGACCAATGCAGCAGACTTGGTCGGTGAATTTCCCCAAGAGTCTGATTAGGACGCAATCAACTTGAAAGGATTGTCAATGGATCAAATTGTACCTAATGTATTTTTGATAAAAACATATTTTCTTTGTGTCAGCATAGAAGAATGAAAGTATGATGTCAGCATAGAAGAATGAAAAAAATATAATTCAGAAATTGGGAAGAGATTTGCTGAAATGTATGAGAAGAGCATTTCTTACTTCGCTACAACCACGTTTGCTATGCTAACCATATCAACACGCTATTCAAAGAGCTTCCGCTGTTCTTGCTGCGAAATTTATTGAGCATGCAGGTCATTTCAACCGTAATATGAAGTCTTGCAAAATTAGACTACAAAAAATTAACCCAAAGATTGTTTATACCACGAGAGAGACCTTGTTTACAAACTTGACAGATTTTGAATTTATTACAACGATGAGCAGCACTTGATCAAAAACTTGACTATGTTTGACTTTGAGTCCATCTGCGTTTTCACTTAAGGGCTAAAGGATACAAACTTATTGGATTAGGAAACATTAACACACTAACACTAACACACTGACACTAACACTAACACACTGTCGTCTGTTGATTTCCCATTTCGGTAGGCATATTGAGAGGGTGGCATCGATGCTTCGATTTCGGGCTGATTCTTTTCAGAGTTATGAGTGATATGAGCTTCCTGTAGGTGGATAGTAGATTCACTGGTCTGCAACTATCCGGTTTGGTTCCGTCTTTGCCTGGTTTCAGAATCGTAAACATGTAGCCGTTCGTGAGCTTCTCGTCTTTCTCTGAGCTTTTCATTCAGTGTTTTTGTGACAGTTTTTGTATCTGAGTTTTTCAGGTCTTCTGGGGTCACTTCGTTCGGTCCAGAGTTCATTTTGTTTGAGAGCTTCTTGACAGCTTCTCTGACTTCTGATTCATTTATCAGTCTAAAACAGCTTGTGGGCTCCTTTGCTATCTCTTCTGCTTCCGGATCGGTGAAGTGGTTCTCGAAGTAATTAGTAATTTTACCTAAATCTATTTCCTGTCTCTTTGTTCTTTCATTCCCTTGGATGATCTTCTTTAGGCCCATCTTTTTGGTGATTTTTCTTCTTTTGGTTTTTAGCTCTATGAGCAATGGATCTTCTGTTGCTTTTTTTGGTTTTTGTCTTGCCTCTTTCCCAGTCTAGTTTGCTGTACATCTTAACTGCCAGAAGTCCGTGATCCAGTTCAACCTTGTTGCTGGCCTTGTGCTTGAAGATGGGGTTAGCCGCGATAAACTTGTTCCTGTCTTGGATTTCATAGAGCATTTCCCCGTTAGCGTTCATATTCCTCTCGCGGACGAACCCACGGGTTCTCCTCTTACACATGCTAGTTTGCATTGAAGTCGCTTAGAATAATAATGTCTTTACCTTTGAGTGACTTTAACAGTGCATCTAGGTCTCGGTAGAATTTCTGCTTCATAGGCGTTTTTTCTTGTTATCCCCATGTGTGGTGCATAGCAGTTGATGAGCGGTTTTTCTTGATATCCGTTTTGAAGATGGTCTTTCGATCTTCCGCACCATCTTTCACAGCCCGTTTCCCTCTTTTTTCAACGGTGTGCATGCAAATCCTGCCTGCCAGTGACGGTTTTCGCTTCGACTGTTTCAGGTTATTCTTGATTGCCCTTATCGAAGAAAATTAGGCGATATCCGTTTTTCACATTCGATTTTGTCTCTCTTTGTTTCCTGAAGAGAGTAGATTTTGAAGTTATTCTCCGATAACGTTTCCAGCATCTCGTCTCCTGTTTTTGCAGTAACCTCGGATGTTCCGGGTTCCGGTAACGAATTGTTATTGTAGATTTACTGCGTAATCCAGAGGGCGCCCATCTCAGCGTCCTCGCATCATAATAGTTTGATGTTAAAAATTTTTTTTGCAATTTTTACGTTGATATTTTCGAATTATTAGCAATGGTGGAAGACTTTGTCATGTCAGTGAAAAAAAGGCGCTTAAAGTGCAGTTAGAGCATTTGTTTTATAACCAAAAGTTAGCTTTTAAATAAGTCTATACTTTAATGCTTTGTTTAATTATCTGAGACGTTTTTTCAATTGTTTTTCTTTTTCATGAAGCGGATGAGTTAATTTTGTTTGTGCAGTAATGGCCAGTCGGCAACTTTCAAAAAATATATCATTGCAATACCTTTCGGGCTTGCTGTACCGGATTTAATTCTGAAGTACTGTCTGCAAGCTCCATCCTAATTTAAAATTTTTTGTCTTCCTTTTTTCAATTTTTTTAAAACATATTTGAATTCAGTTTATTGCGGGCTAAGGAAAAAAACCGATTTCTTTTGACCTTGTGACTGAAAAATGGTTTTCATTATTCTTTACGGACTAACAATTCAATTGGCGAGCATTCTTTTCTTATCGGACAAAATCTGTTTTTCTCAGTTTGATTTTTTGGTTGTAATCATCATCTGTTTTTTTAAAGGTTGATAAAGGTAATTGGGGATAAAACAAAGCAATGTCTTAATGGAATTAACTAAAACATTCTAGTTTTGCCAACCTTTTAGTCGTGTCTATAAACAATGGCTATGATCAATTTATTATTAAATTTTGAATTACATATGCAGTTTTCTTTATACGAAACCTCTTTTGAACTTTAGAGAAGTCTACGGAGATAGTATTTGCTACATATCCATGGTATCTATATGTCTGCAACTGAACTTACGAATCCGCAAGAAAGCAACAATTTAATTTAGTGGAAATCTGTTTCAAAACGGAAATATGTAATGTAGATGTCCGATATTTTTCAGATAGTTTGACCGTGGTGTTATATTCAACCGCCATAACATGCCAAAGTCTGGCATAGTGAAACCAGGTGTTCATACGCCTCGACCCCCATCTAGTGCGCGCGTGAAACGATCTGGATCAACTCTTAAACCGCCTATCTCAGCTGGTCCCAAGCAAGAAGGTCCTGTCCTTTCAAATATTGTGACATCTGATGGATCACCAGCACAGTATCCAATTATTCAGGAGAGAGGTTTCTATTCTGATGTACTGGATTCCGAGAACGAGTCGAGATTATTGAATAAAAGAAACGACGAGTTATTTGGGGTAATTTTTTATTTGCCATACCAGGCCTGGATCTCTTTTGTTCTGCTTATGGCTAAAACCAAAGCTTATTGTAGGATTTATGCAGGGAAGTTTATCTAATTAATCATTTTTGATTTCGTCTGATTCTTAGCAATTATCTGTAAAATTAGGTCCGCCTACGTCTACTATGATTGTTGTATTAACATTTATGTTGTTTTTACGTCAGATGACGCGTGAAAACCGAACTAGAGTCTATCCTTCGTTCTAGGGCTTGAGTCATGGTGCAAGAAGGTTACAACCCTTGCAGAGTGAAGTTGGAACCGAAAAGCACACGCCTATGGCTTCTTCATTCAAACCTGTTGGGGACATAAATGAAAAGCTGGCGCAGAGCCGCCCCAAAAGGACGACCCAAGTATTCAGAGATTCTGATTTCACGGAGGGAAGCTATAAGCCCAAAGTTCAAGTTCCCTTCTACGTGTTGCCGGGGAAGTGCCCCAGAAAAGTTGAAATTGAAAGGTTGGTGATATATATATTTTCCATGCTTTGTTATCCTTTTGGTTTTCGATTTGCCGGTGCCAGCATTGTTTTCACAGACAGTTTTGTGTCCGCACAGAAGCCTACAATTTAATGAAAAATTCAGACAAAATAACAAAAGATGGATGGAAGTTCTGTTAATTTGCCGTCTTTGTATTGAGGTTTTTGATTCAATTCAATACACGGCAAAAATTGCGTTAAGTGCAGTCGATTTTAATATTGAATTATTTATTAGCTCTAAAGTGCGATATTTGTGTTATCTTCATTTTATGCAGAAATAAAATTGACGAAATTCGTGATCTTTTCAACTTTTCTTGGAGTTTTTTTAATATAGTTTTTTTTTCATTTCAACGTTGATTGATCAAGTTTGCGCTCGTTCTGTCATATGAAACTCCAAATTGACTAAAAGAGATATTTACTATGGTTAAGTCATAGTAGAAACAAGAACGGAGAATGACGCCTCAAATAAGAAAACCATTGCAAGAAGGTTAGATCAATGGATAAAGTGGGACATAGATTCCCTGTTTCTGGAAGCAAAAGCTTTCCAGGAACGTATGAGCAGAACTAAAGCAAAACGATTTGTTGATGAATACAAAGAATTTGATAAGTGCATGTCAACAGGAGAAATTTCCAAAGCCATTCGAAGCCTTACAGAAGAAGCGAAAAATGGTGTTCTTTCTCTAAATGACAAAGTTGACAAGAAAACTGTCCTTGATGTCTTACGCGAGAAATATCCGGAACTATGCAAAGCAAATTTGAATTATCTAGTGAGCAATGAACATCCAAAAACTTTACCAAATCATCAATCTATATTTGAAAAACTCAATGCCTCAATGGTTAGAAAGTCTGCCATGAAGACGCATGGAAGCCATGGCCGGATGCCAACGAATGGCGAAGGCTTCTGACACCCTCTAAGTTGTCTTAACGGATCTATACAAAACGATTGCTAAACTAGCAATACGCATAGCTACGTCTCATTTGACTTTCCTTCTTCCGTATAATTCATGTTGGTTGATAGCTCTTGATAAATGCTCCGGTGTACGACCGATAGGAATTGGGGAAAACCTCAGACGATTTTTTGGAAGCGCTCTTGTCAAATGTATGGAAACCGTCCTTATGATTTTAGGTGGTGATCGGCAACTATGTATGGGTCAAAAGGGTGGAGTTGAACATGCAATTCATTCATTGAGGGATGCTTTTAAAACACAGATCAGCGGTAGATCTTGCATATCGACGAAAAAACGCTTTCAATGGTCTCAATCGTGATCTTGCCTTACGAAACATCAAGGAAATTATACCATTCTCTCTATCATTCCATATGTAATTCATATCGTGAACCATCAAGTTTGTTTGTTAACAAACAAACATTACTCTCAGGAATTTGCAACCCAATGGCAACGCTGTTGGCTCTCTTGATAACTTGAGAAAGCTTTTTGACTCATTGAAAAAACCTGATTCGGCTTTCGCTTACCATTTTATCAATTGCCTCATCATTACCAAAAACCATCTTTTTAAAAAACTTAGCAGATTTTTGATAACAACGAAGTGGAAATTGTAGAGTACTCGGTAGTGTAATAGGTTCTGACAATGCAGAAAAGAAGTTTTTAGAAAAATGACTAAAACAGCAGAAGTTGTTGTTAAAAAAGCTGTCCGTTTATGCCAATGTTTAACCTCAAAATGTTTGTAAATCGTTCACTTCATCGGTTCAGCATAAATTGACATTCATAGCTTGTACAACACATAGTATTGAAGACCTATTACAATAATGTGAGAAATCAATCAACAATGAGCTATTAACTAATCAAAAATACCGGAATATCTTTTCGTTGCCGATAAGGGAGAGTGACCTGAACATCTTTAAACCTGAAGACTGTTTTAAGGAATATGAACAATCAGTTCTTCTGTCAAGTCCCTTATCTCTATCTCTGCTAGAAGCTAAAGCAACAGCAAATGATATAAATGATTTCAGCGTGAAATATAAAGGAGAAAGAGCTTAATATCAAATCAGAAGAGACGAATTGAATAAGAACGAGATTCGCTCACTTGACTTAGCTAGTGAAGAGGGAGCATCAAGCTAGTTGAACGCTATGCCCTTGAAGCGATATCACTTTGATGTAACGAAAAGCGGGTTTCGTATTGGCATTTCCCTTCGTTATAGCTGAAAGTTGCCCTGAAAGCAGTAACTAAGCCTACAAGTACCATGAATCTATTAGAAAGAACAAATATGAACAAAGAATAAATGAGGTTGAGAAAGGAACATTTTGTCCGCTTATCTTCGCGTGAACTGTTGGAGCTGGCCCATCAACCTCAAAAGCGCCGAAGTAACTGGCATCATAGCTATGAGCGGAAAGAGGACAGCTGCGTTGATATCATATCATATCTAAGGACAAAAATCAGCTTTGCTCTCCTAAAGTGTTCCATCCTCTGCATTCGTGGGTCAAGGACGCTTAGGCGGCGCGAAATTGTTGATGTTTCACTGGGAGATGTGGTTGAAGAAGGGAGGCTGCTAGTTTGACTCATTTACTTTCGTCATTAGTTGCTTGTTTTCTATTGCGGTCTGTCTTTTGTTTTACTTTCTCAGCTGATATTTGTATAACTTTTAATTTTATTGATAGATTTAAACAATACGAAATGCTTTATTAATAGCAAGTGTTGGGAGGGCCTCGGACCAGCCAATATTCGCCCAGTGTTGGGGAGGGGCATTTCTTAATTTACCTTTCTATGTTAAAATTTTAATTTGGTTAATTGAGTTTTGAATGCGCAAATCATGAAAAGATGAAGTTCTCTTGTGTTTTCAGGAAAGAATCTGTCTTCTCTGCTCTTTATTTCGTAAATCCTATATTGGGTGAAGCTTCTGTTTTATCGGGCTCGTAGTGCAGTACGAAATATTATTTTCAAAAGGCGAAAAAAGAAGAACAGATGTAATTTTTTTGTGTCGGATTTCCTCAACTTTTAAAAAAAAAAGTTTTGGTAAACAAAACTTGTGTTCTCTCTCAATCATCATTAAGTAGCAGAAGGGCATTTGCTTGGCTAAACTTAGCCGAGTTGGTTTTCCTATCCACGATCATGTTTTTAAGATTAGGGTTATATGCTTGTGTTGACATTTCTGACAGTTAAAAATTGGTAATAATATGCGAGCAATAAAGTTTAGGCTACTTTACGCTCAAAACCGTGGACAGTTGTTACGTTTTCCTCGGACGACTTCTGAAAGAATTCATGTTTTTTCGCTTATGTTGCTTTTGTTATGTTTCATCACCTATGCCCACGATTAACTTAACCATTTTTAATTGCGAATAAAAATGAAGCAAAGTACAAATTGGTGATACAGTATTCAGTAAATATATATATATATATATATATATATATATATATATGTATATATATATATATATATATAATTTTATTTGATTTAATATTCTACCAATTGAGGAAGAGATAGAAAACTATATATGTAAACACATATCGGAAACTTTGGTAAATGTGAAAAGTTTTCAAAATTGTAGTTTTGCATTTTTGTTACCTAGGAATTAATGATTTTTTTATTATATTATATGCGTAACTGATCACATAGTTACAAATTGGAAAACTGCTTTTTATTGATTCTATAAAAATAATTTAAAATCTTATAATTTTATATTATTTAGTTTTTTGGAAAAATTTAATGTTTGATTCGTAAATATCACACCGCTATGGTAGCTATCTTTGATAGCTTTGAGCGGTGGGTTCGGTGATTTATTTTAAAGTAATAGCAATCGTTTTTGTACGGCCTTGAAAGTTGCCATAAATTTTTTTAAATTTTATTCGTGCTCTGTTTCTACTTTCTGCTTTTCAAATTACCCACAAATAAAGAATAGGCTTAGAACAGGTGTAAAATATTGCAAATTCCTTGTAATATTTTGGGAGCTCACTATTGTTTTCTCTCTGAGAACGGAAGCAATTTGAAAATTAAGAAAAAGCTTTAATTTTTTTTCACTCTCTTTCGTCTTTTTGGATGTTTTTGTAATTATCTTTGTCCATTACATTTCGTTTAATGACACATTTTGTTCCAAAACCTTAAAAAAATTTTACTGGATTTGATCGTGTATTACCTGCAAAGTTAAAGTTAAACCTTTACTCATTACTAATGCTGGTTTGACATTCTGACTTTATGAGTGGGAGAGTTTGGGACTGTTTTTCCTATGAAGAAAGTTGAACTTTCAATCGTACGTGATTAAATTAATACTTGTTTTTGTACGGATAATTAATTTTATAGCCCTATAAAAGATGGCACTACCCATTAATTTTTATATACATATCATCATAAAGAAGTAGAAAAACTGTATGAAAAGCGGGCTGTATGGAAAAAGAAAGCTGTTTTTTAAACAAAATTATTAAAATTTCTTTAAAATTAGTCTCAACCAACAAAAATTGTAAAAGTTTTTTTTCTGCGGTTAAATATTGATGATGCATTGTCAACTAAATTTTTTGTATTTTTTATTTTTAATAGATTCTCGAATTTACTGCATCTTGCATTGAATTGTTTAAAATGGAGAAGTTGGTCAATGTCTAGGACTCGAAGAGGCGTTATGGTTTTTGTGTTGTTTGATAAGTGAGCAAACAAAAATCTGAAAATCGAGGCGTAATTAAAGTTTGAAACAATTGTTTCGGTAAATAGGTTCGAAAAGCGGAAAAGCGAGAGTTGTTATGTCAATCATACTTTCTGTTTCAGCTGAGCAAGAACTGTAGCTATAAAAACATTTTCTGTGAGCGAGCAATTTGTTGTTGACATTTGGCGTTTTCAAGCTGTTTTTTGTTTAGTTTGTTATGTTGTGTAAAGGTTAATATAGAATAAAGTCTAAAGACTTTTATATACTAAATTAACAATAGTCAGTTTTTTTGTGATAGTGTTTCAAATTTTTTGGCAAATAAAGGAAGTTCTACGCTAATTTGAAGATTTTTCGTCGGTTTTGCCGATTTTTCTGGCTATTTTAGCTGGTGCCGTGAATATTAGCCGAATCGATTATTAGCCGAAAAGGAGATATTAACCAATCAGATTTGAGAACGCGCAAATGTTATTGTGAGAATAACAAGTTCGGTCGTGGTATTTTGTTCGGTTGTGATAGATTCATATAAAGTCCCATAGGCCGCTGAGGCATGGCCGTGGCCCGCAAGGCATGGCCAAATGTGTTGTTTTCATGTGTAAGCGAGTTAGATAATTGCGTGTCCCGTTTATGTTTGCTTACCGCTATTATCTCATGCAATTAGTTCTTCTAATTTTCCTTCTTTTGACTTTTTCGGCGAATTTTCACGTCGGCTAATATTACGGACACCATTTTAGCTATTTTTGGCTAACTGTATTGTTTCGTTGCGCTTAATGACAGCTTAATTTAATTTAAATTTTCCGTAGCGTTTTCAATTGCAATTAAATAAAGTTTGCAAGAGCATTTTTTCTATAAAATGTGACAAAAAATTGAGAAAATTTTTTGAGAATTACAAATGTTTGTGACCTTATTATGGCATGTGTAATGTTTTTGCGATCTTTTTTGATTTGTTCGTTCCATTTATTGTCATTTTGTCTGCTTTTGTGTCTTATTTTGGTTTTTGACGCTCTTGCTTTAATGACGTCGACGTTTAATATCATGTTCTGTTCTGTGAGCAATGATTTTCTTTTTTTTTGTGGTTTACGCGAGCTATTCATTGAAATTTTAATTTGATTTCATCAGAAATTGGAAAAGTTTTGACTTAAAATGTTTCATGGTAGTTCATTTTTTATGCTAAATTACAGTTGATAAATTGTCGAAGATCAATTCAGGATACTCTTCGACTTGCCGCTAGTTTTCGCAATTATGAATTTTTAACATATCAGCATTTTGATTGCGTTTTTAACTTAAAAATTTTAAATATATTTTGGTGGTCTATGGCCAAAAATAGAAATTTCGACGCACTGAAATTTGGAAAAATTTGGTTGTACCACAAAATTTGTTCGGACACGTTTTTTATGGAAAATTTGATAACAGGTTATGAATTCCATGGCTTTGATCTTTACGTGCACATGAACATTAAGAATTTTCCTTGTTCCTTGAGCCAAAATTGAGGTGTCAGAAAAACTACGCAATGTCAAAAACCCAATGTGCCAAAAAAACTTGAAGTTTACCCCGTTGTAATTATATTGTTAAATTTATCAAAGAAAAAATTATTTAGCGTAATAGTGGCAGAGCATAATATCTGCCAAGTTTCAGATGTAAGACTAATTCATTTGAACATGCCATGACTCAGCGGCCTTAGGAACTTAATATGAAACTGTCACAAGCGAAATTATGACAACAACTTTTTTGTAAACAAACTGCTAATGTGAATGGTTTTTTTTACCATAAGATCAAGTTAATTGGATATTAGGGCGGTTTGTATTTTGGCACATAGAATATTTTGACTATCGTTAAATTGTCGTGTGATCAAAAACGTATATAGTATATCTGACACAGATTCTTGGGAAACAGTAAAAAGTAATAGTAAGTTGTAAATTTTGACTTTTTCTTAACAGTAACTGCAATGTCATTTTAATTAAATTTGCAGGAAAAAGAGAAAGTACAACGCTTCTTCACTGCCTGAACTCTTGCAAGAGTTACAAATTGACACAAAGAAACTAATGCCGAAGCGAGTGAACCCTAACGAGTTTGCCCGAGGCATGCAGTCGGACCCTGAGAACCCATTCCCCATATTTCTCCCTCTTCATATATTCGATAACACCGAATACGATTCGAGAACTCCGACTGAGTGGATTGAAAGTGGACTTGACACCAAGGGGAGTCATAAGCCAGTTCCTGCTCTGTGTTTGTTGCCCCAGAAAGATGAAATTCCAAAATGTTAGCCAATTTCAAAATATTTGCAGTGTATTTCTATTTCCGTGCAGAATTTGAAATAATTTTTGTTTTCAAATTACGGAAAATTATGTTACAGAGTAGGAGCGACAAGTTATATTTGTACCCAAAAAATATTTGTCTACTTTTAAATCAAAATTGCCAGTGAAGTTTTTCGATTTTCAAATTCTTATAAACAATATTGCACCATTTTAAAATAATGTTTTCATTTCATGTGAAATACAGGTAGAAAAAAATGATACACAGATTGATATACTTTTGTATATGAGTTTAGAGAAGTTAGGTTATCACTACCTAAATGAAATTCGTTCCTATTGTATTAGTTGAATCTAAAATTGGGTTTTGATTGTTGTATTCCGCTCACACGAATCTTGCTGGATAATTTAAAATTGTGAAAAGGAGGAGGAGGGGAGGGGTACTATGGTAGGCGACCAAATCGAAACAGAATCTATCCCGTTTATTTTTTTTAGTTTATGGAAGTAATTTGTTCAAAAATAATCAAAGACCGAATTCATAACTGAACCAAATATTTGTATTGCAGTCATTGGGTGGTTATGAAAAAACAAGTCATTGATAACGGATGACAGAAAGCAATGCTTGGCTTATAAAGATTTCTGACGCCTAATCTCTGATCAACCTATTAAATTAACGTGATGACTTACTTCTTTATGAGTCTGGGTTAAAACTGTTTTTTTTCTTAGTGGACCCGAAAGACCCTTCCCTGGACTATGACTGGTACGAAGTGGGTGTGCTCTCATACGACGAGGGAGAATCTCTCTATCTGGTACAGAAAGTGAACTCGAAGGGCAAAATAGTCTCTGAAAGTGGGCACCCTCTCAATGACATGTCCACGACTACAACCGAGAGTAAGAAATTAACAACTGCTGCCTCAGAATGAATGAATATCAAAATTGATGTTTTTTGATTCGGTACTTTCCCATTTTAGCCCCCCCCCCCCGTAACGAAATTATAGCCCCCATTACACTGAATGGTAATGGGAAGCCACTAAGCTGGGGGAGGGGTCTCTAATGGGGGAAAGACCCTTTACTTTTTACACATATAAAAAGTTCAGTTTCGGAAAAAAATCCTCGGAAAAAAAAACACCCAAAATTATATAGGAAAAAACCCCAATTGACTGTCAAAGAGATGTAGCCTCAATAAAATTGAATTAAATGAATTATATTAACACACATTACACAGATCAAGCAGACCACTTTGTTCATGCAAGTTAATTAAAATAAAACTCAACAACACAGGAATCATTTTATTTTTTTTTCAGCAGTCACGCTTATACCCTCCCAGTATTGGGTTCCCAGGATCCAGTTGATGTTTGAGAGCGAAGACCCTCAAGTATTTGCCCACAGGGTCAAGGAGGCTTTTGACGAGAGACACCAAACTGAGGCCCACTTGAGGTACCACCTCTACTTGGACTGTATGCCTATGGACGGGGTCACAGATGTAAGTTTGAAAATTAGAGGGTATGAAAAAGCTATCAGTCGACAAATCTGGTAGCTTAAAGTTATGAGATTAACAGAATTAAGCCTTCTTATATGTTTTTCTCAACAAAATGTTACAACGGTCATTTATTTCTTTGGTTTCATACAATCATCATGTATGATTTCTTTGAAGTCAAGCAAGGATCTTATCAGGAAATGCGTTATTAATTGTGTGGCATCCTATAAGATCCTTGTATGACTGCTAAGGAATGGCTACCAGGGTAATGAAAAGACTTTTACTTGATCTTCACAGTTTTTTTTCGACTTTGTAGTTTAAGGTAGAGAAATGACCCCCACATCGACTTTTTAGAGCAAAAAAGTGACTAAGCCTTAATAATCATCATAATCATTACATATAGTTTAATATTATGTGTGTGATTATTAATATTTAATACGTTCGATTTTTTGTATAGATGTTTATAGAAATAGGTTCAAAATATGACCAAGGCAACTTATAGTGGCAGCTTAATCTCATTTTTGCTTTTATAATTGCCAAATGCAATTTTTATGACTTATTAGAGCTCCATTAAACTGATAGATGTTAAATTTATTGAAAAAATAGAGTTTTGAAATTGCAATTGAAAGCAAGTTATGCACGATATTAACTTAACATTGCAGTTCTTGAAACCGTCTTAAAATTTCTATCCCGCTGTTATGTCTTCCCGGATCCCAGTCTCAGCATATCAACAATGAAACATTATAATCCAATAGTATATCATGTGATCAGTAATGTATCAGTGTATGCTAACAGTATATTGCTACCTCATTATCTGCAGTATTTGTATCATAGATACGTTTCTCTGAAAATATACTGAACATGTTTTTTTTTCATAGTTTTTCATCGGAAAATATATCTGTTGCGTTGTGATTGATTGTTTGTTGTTTCAGCTGGACGACGACTCATTTAGCCGAATGTGTAAATTTGCAATGGAGACATCCTGCTTTTCAAAACAGGCCACTCTAGAACAGAACTCAGAACTCCATTCTGTTCTGCCCTCTCTCAGAAGAGAGATCAACATCGACTTCACTCGAACTCTGAACAGACTCATTTTCGACAAGATTGTGGCGAAGAACTCTGCTACCTACCCGTACATCAGATTGCCAAAAGACCAAATGGACAAAATGCAGATACCGCTCGTCAAAGGTAAGAGAGTGGCACTGGGGATGGGCAGAATAAAAAAGACAAAAAATTGCATAAGAAAAGCTTGAGCTAAGAAAAGGCCAACAAAAGGTGATATATGTATGTACAAGCTCGTTATATATTCAAATGTATATCAAGACGCAAGGCTTAATAACAAAATTTCAGCAAGATTGGTTATAGAAATTTGGGGTGTTTCTCGTTATCCCCCACGAAATTATAGCCCCCATCATTATATGTTAACTATGATGGCGGGTATACGTTATATGGCCACTAACCTGGGGGGCATTATCGAGTTTTTAATAAATTTGAACATGGACACTAAAAAAGATTGATTTTTAAACCTGATAGAATAAGTTTCACAACTCAAATTTGTTAAGCAAATTGGTCGAGAATTTAAGAGTAGAGATAACAAAGATTGTTTCGACTCAGCTCGCTCATTCCGCCCAGCTAGTGAGTTCTGAAATTGGGTTTGTTACAGGTCGGCACCCAGACGTCCCTGAAATTGATTTCCCCTCAAAGTTCGACGCCTTCACGTTCGAATCCATTTTGACCCGAACCGAGGCAATCGCCGCAATAATGAAAGTACGAGCCGAATGTAACGAGGTCTCAGCTAAATCCCTATTTCACATTCCGATTTTGAAACAGATGAAAGTCGAGGAATTTGTTCAAACTCAAAGCCAAATGACGTCAACTGTGTCTCTGTTTCTACGAGATCAGTGGAAGAGTTCGTTGACCAATGAGATTAGAGCTGCTTTGCGAGAAGTAGGTCGTGGCTGGTTCAATTTGTACGAGACGAACTGGGAGGTTTATCAGATTTCGAAGCTGAAGAAATTTATGGAGATGGTAAAATTCTGCATGCAGGCAAGTTATGTTTTTTGTTTTGAAAAAGTTGATTTTCTTTGAAATGCGAGAAGTTGAGTTTAAAATAGTAAAAAAAATGCGTCAAAAATAGGAAAATTGGTTTAATTTATTCAAAATAGGCTAAAATGAATTTTCTTTTCTTTCTGATATTAAGTGTATAGCAGCGCTTTAAGTTCATATCTGTTTAATGAAACAATTTTCTTAGCATATGCCACGGAAAGGCGTTTTTTGCATGGTATTTTGGAAGAAAATATATAATGTAGACCGTAGTCATGAATTGCAACAATCAATTTGATTCTTCCTTTAGTAAGAATTCAAAACTTTTTGTTCCGATCCCTCTTGAGGGGGAAGGAACTATATACTCAAACGGGTTTTTTTTGTTCCGTTTGTTCAGTCAATTTTGGCCGATCGATATATTCATCGTAGAGAGTTGAGACTGGTATCATTAGAAAGCTTGTCCAGCGTAGAATATGGAATTAAAAAGATTTTTTTAATTTTCGTTTTTTACAGGGAGTTATCGAGGTTTAAATTTTGAGAAAATAGTGTGAATTCCGGCGAGATTTTATTCACTTTTTCCGGAATTTTTGAATAAAACTTCGCCAATTTTGCTAAAATTTGTGAATTTTTTTTTAAAGTGTGGTTGATTTTTATTTGTAAAAACAAAAAAATCACAAGAATATTGAAGGCAATTTTTAATTTTTTTTGTCAAAAATTCTGGCTAAATATTTCAAAGTTAAGACTTTTTCTTGAAAAACAGCACGAAATAAGTTTCTTTTGTCCATTTTGATTAAATTTGCAGGAAGCACACACCCAAGCACCACTAACACAATTTTTGTAGACTCAAAAGGGGGCTTTTTTTCTTCAAATTCCCTTGAGAGTGCTCTGTAATTAAAACTTCGCCGTTTTTTGCTAAGTTTATTCGTTGATTATCAAACACGCAGCATCTATTTTTGAGTTTTTAACTAACAAAAAGCAATATCTATAACATTTGCATAATTAAGTGTTCTTAAAGAACAAACAGCATTAGCAGGGCTAGTTTTGGACCAATCTTGGACTGGTATAATCCAAAAATAATTCGGATTGTAAACAGTCGGTCTTTTTTATAAAAAAAATTCGGTCTCTTCTACAATAATTAAGTAACAGAACATTTCAACAAAACGCTCACTAATGATAGTTCCAATTGGGTTCCTAATTAGCTCCACAATATTGTATCTGGTTGATTACTTGAAAGCTTATGGTCGTTTTGACTTTTAAAAGTATTTGATTTTCAAATAAATAATGACCTATTGAACTTTTGCCTCTATTTTTCTCTTTCTTTGCACAACTTGTAGCTTATTGCCCGCAAAGAAAGAATGCTTCTTCTTTCTATTGAAATCAAATTCAATCTTTATTGCGGTTTTACGCCTTAAGTTATGGCTACTGGCTTTGATACAACTAGATTTCAAATTTTCTTAATTTTTAGTTATTTTGCACATTTTTCACGTTTTCTAGTTTTGTCACATTATCACGTTATTAACAATTCATATATCACATTATTGGCTTTATAAATAAGGCACAATTGATATTAATAAAATGCTTGAAGATATAGGTTACGATTTTAACGGCTTCGACACTACTTTCTCGAAAAATTTAATTGATTTTTTAACATTGTCTTTAACTGCCGTTTTTACTTTCTCTTTTTAGTCGTATGAATTTTTTTTGTACAATGACCCGGTTTCATTGCATTTTCATGAAGGAATAGATGAAACGATATTCTGATTTTAGTTGATAGCTGATAGCTTTCATGACTCTGAAAACTACTGTTTTCCAAATTAAAAAGAAAACACTTTTTAACTTCGCAATTTTGTTCCTTTTGTTGTCTGGTTGCTATCTAGTCTCGTTAATTTCAGGCCAATTATGACATTATTGCTGTCAAAGGAAGGTTTTGAAATGTCACACAATATAATGTTTTTAAAGAATTTGTTGACTTTTCTGGCTTCGACACGAAAAAAGTAAATTAATTTTTGATTTTTGTCATATTTGACGTTCTTTTGTTGACATAAGACATATTCTAGATAATTACAATTCTCATGTGCTTCTTTTGGAGGAATATACGAACCTAATTAATTTTTTATTCTACTTAATGGCGTTCATGTCTTTGGAAATTTTTTTTTGAAAAAAAATTAAAGTGTTACTTATTTTTGCTTTTTGTTTTCCATTTTTGTCTTCTTGTTACCTCGCTTCATTAATGGGAGGTCACATAATACATTACCGCTGGTTGCAGAAAGTGCAATTGAACACATTTTGATGGCCATAGTTTGGCTTTACGGTTTCGAAAGCGTTTTCTGCCAAGTTTTATTTAATTTTTTGTTTGTTGTCTATATGTTCTTTTTGTAACCGCGTAAAAAATTGAATACCGGCAGCTCTTATTTCCTTCTATGGAAGAATTGGTAATCGTACACCTATGGGATATTTTATTTGATTTCTAAGCGTTTTCATTATTTCGAAATTAATTGTTTTAAAAAAAAATAAGCGAATTTTTCAACTTTACTGTTTTTGTTCTTTATTGTCTATTTGTTACCAAGCCTTTTTATTGACTACTCCCTTATCTTTTCTGGTGAATTACAAGTTATTTTGTTTATTATCAGTTTTATCTGACGGTATATCGACTTTGTTATTAAGTTTTGTTTTTTAAAACGGACATGAAGTTTTTGATGTAATTAATTTTTGTTGTTGCTGTTGTTTGATTTTGCTGTTCGTCTTGACTCGCTTTCTTAATATTTGCACATCTCATTAATCTAAAGCGCCATTTTTACTCCACCTTAGTTATTTGCTTTGGAGACTTTCTTTTTGTTCATACACCAATTTTTTTTTAAAATACTTGAATTTTTGGGTTTTTCTATGTTCCTCATTTGGTAGATAATCAAGCCAAAATTGTGGATGAGCGGGGTCGGAACCTTATGTTCGATCGCACATCACCGAGTCGTCTTGTTACTTATAAATTTGGAGCTAAGTGAAATTAGATTGGAGCTGTTAAAGTGTTCATTTTTAGTTTAAAATTCTCATATTCCCGCTAGCTCAAACCCGCACTCATTCACATTCCCTACTGTGTCACAGAATCACTCACTCACTAAATCGTTCACTCGTTGATCACAAAATTCTACTACTACTTGTTGCCAAGCTTGCGCTATCCACGTTGCCGATTTATACAATAAAAAAGCGAAGAACGAAAAAGTTAGAAATTTGCATTATTTTTCATTAAAAAGTGCGCTGTCTGGCTTCTACTCACTTCCACCAACACCTCTAGAAAAACACTGAATAAAAGGTTGAACGGTAAAAAGAATCGAAAAGTACAAAATCAGAAGAAATTAGCAAAGATACGCAAAGAATACACCAAAATCCACCCAATTTTTCTTAAAATTACTCAATTGTCTTTACCAAAACAACTCAAATTTACAATCAAAACAATCAAAAGCTAGCAGAAACAACTAACTTGATCCATAGACATCCCCAAATGCTATAGAAACTTGGAGAGTACAAAAAACATTTAAAAAAATCTAGAAAAAGTATGAATTTTCTGATTTACGAGAGCACATAGAGCAAAAAAAGTCCACAGAGCAAATATAGTATTGAAATGATCGCAAAACAACAGGCAAGTAATAATAGGCTCAGAAACTTTTCTAAGGTTTGAAAAAAATGGAAATTTTTTTTAAAAAAAATTAAGAAAAATTGTTTAAAATTTTTCAGTTTTGTCATTTTTTCTCAACAAAAAACGTTTAATACCAAAAAAAATTGTACTCAATTGGTATCTAAAAACGTTTAATATCAAAAAAACTGTACTCAATTGGTATCTAAAAACGTTTAATACCAAAAAACTGTAATCAATTGGTATCTAAAAACGTTTAATACCAAAAAACTGTACTCAATTGGTATCTAAAAACGTTTAATACCAAGAAAACTGTTTTCAATTGGTATCTAAAAACGTTTAATACCAAGAAAACTGTACTCAATTCGTATCTAAAAACGTTTAATACCAAAAAACTGTACTCAATTGGTATCTAAAAACGTTTAATACCAAAAAACTGTACTCAATTGGTATCTAAAAACGTTTAATACCAAAAAAAACTGTACTCAGTTGGTATCTAAAAACGTTTAATACCAAAAAATTGTACTCAATTGGTATCTAAAAACGTTTAATACCAAGAAAACTGTACTCAATTGGTATCTAAAAACGTTTAATACCAAAAAACTGTACTCAATTGGTATCTAAAAACGTTTAATACCAAAAAAAACTGTACTCAGTTGGTATCTAAAAACGTTTAATACCAAAAAACTGTACTCAATTGGTATCTAAAAACGTTTAATACCAAAAAAACTGTACTCAACTGGTATCTGAAAACGTTTAATACCAAAAAAACTGTACTCAATTGGTATCTAAAATCGTTTAATACCAAAAAAACTGTACTCAATTGGTATCTGAAAACGTTTAATACCAAAAAAAACTGTACTCAATTGGTATCTAAAAACGTTTAATACCAAAAAACTGTACTCACTTGGTATCTAAAAAAGTTTAATACCAAAAACACAATTATTATCTAAATACGTTTAATACCAAAAAACTGTACTCAATTGGTATCTAAAAACGTTTATTACCAAAAAACTGTACTCAATTGGTATCTAAAGACGTTTAATACCAAAAAACTGTACTCAATTGGTATCTAAAAACGTTTAATACCAAAAAACTGTACTCAATTGGTATCTAAAAACGTTTAATACCAAAAAAAACTGTACTCAGTTGGTATCTAAAAACGTTTAATACCAAAAAAGTGTACTCAATTGGTATCTAAAAACGTTTAATACCAAGAAAACTGTACTCAATTGGTATCTAAAAACGTTTACTACCAAAAAACTGTACTCAATTGGTATCTAAAAACGTTTATTACCAAAAAACTGTACTCAATTGGTATCTAAAGACGTTTAATACCAAAAAACTGTACTCAATTGGTATCTAAAAACGTTTAATACCAAGAAAACTGTACTCAATTGGTATCTAAAAACGTTTAATACCAAAAAACTGTACTCAATTGGTATCTAAAAACGTTTAATACCAAAAAAAACTGTACTCAGTTGGTATCTAAAAACGTTTAATACCAAAAAACTGTACTCAATTGGTATCTAAAAACGTTTAATACCAAGAAAACTGTACTCAATTGGTATCTAAAAACGTTTACTACCAAAAAACTGTACTCAATTGGTATCTAAAAACGTTTAATACCAAAAAAAACTGTACTCAGTTGGTATCTAAAAACGTTTAATACCAAAAAACTGTACTCAATTGGTATCTAAAAACGTTTAATACCAAAAAAACTGTACTCAACTGGTATCTGAAAACGTTTAATACCAAAAAAACTGTACTCAATTGGTATCTAAAATCGTTTAATACCAAAAAAACTGTACTCAATTGGTATCTGAAAACGTTTAATACCAAAAAAACTGTACTCAATTGGTATCTAAAAACGTTTAATACCAAAAAACTGTACTCACTTGGTATCTAAAAAAGTTTAATACCAAAAACACAATTAGTATCTAAAAACGTTTAATACCAAAAAACTGTACTCAATTGGTATCTAAAAACGTTTATTACCAAAAAACTGTACTCAATTGGTATCTAAAGACGTTTAATACCAAAAAACTGTACTCAATTGGTATCTGCAAATTGATATAAATTTCATATTAATTACCAGAAACCCTCAAACCACCAACAAAACAACTCTAAAAATAATACAATATCATAATGAAACTTCTAAACCAGGAGTAAAATAAGAGAAAGTTGTTTTAAAATGCCGAACGTGGACAAAAAATTTCGCTCGCGTACAGAAAAATTTTTTCGTACCTCAATTTCTTTTCCCACTCTCTCAAAAAAAGCAGCAGTATGAACAAAAAGACTATTCTTTTCGCCCCACTCTTCAATTTTGATCAGCACCCAAACCACTTCAAAATTTTTCATGTTTTTCATTTCCTGCTTTAAAATTCACTCCAATAAAAGTTATTGAAAAAGGGGCTTCTTCAATACTCCTCTTGGAGTCGTTGAAACGCGTATTTGTTTGACAAGTTTACATGCCGAGGGTCGTTATCATAAAGGAAAGCGTTCGTGCGTTCATCGATCTGGGAAAAATCTTCAAGCAACTGAATTTATTCAGCAGGCTATATGATATCAAGTTTAATGAAATAGATATCTGTTAATCGGAGCTCAGAGCTACTGCAATCGGATTTTCTTTGACTTTAATATGAATAATTGACAATGCAAATTAAATTTGACGAATTCTTGCTCCCTAAATTTGAAGAAATTTGAATTTAAAACTTGTTTTTCTCTTCAAAAAATTTTCAAGGCGGGGCAATTTTAACATAAACATAGTCTTATTATGCACACTGTATTCCATTTAAATTATTCTGATAAATAGATCTAATAAATAGATTCTAATAAAAATAGTTGAAAAACTAGCTATGTGAGCTGTGATTGACAAAGTAAATATTAAAATAAACAAAAGTGTTCTCTAACTGGTATACTTGATTGTGTTAAAAGAACAGGTCGTATTATTTGCTCCGTGTTTTCAGGACTCTCTCCGTTTTCTGGTTCAAGACAGTCTGGTCGCTTTTGTCCAGATGATCATCGATGCCTCATACGCAACCCTTCAGTTAAACGAAGAGTACAAATGGACTACTGCTTTACACATGTCACCCTTCAGGTAAATAATTATCAAAATTATCTGACAAAATGATTAATTCATTATTAATCATATTTTTTTTGTTTCTGTGTAGTCGAAGCGGGATAGCTAGCAATAAGAAAACAGCGATCGGTCCTTTTCGTTTTATAACTGGTGATGAAATATTCGGCTTAATTTACGTTACTTTATTTCTGAGTTAAAATAGTGCTGAATTTTTTGATAAGTTTTTAACTCTAACTTTTTGGGCAAACCAATCACTCAACATAATTAATTATTGTCGATTGATTCGTAATACATTTTTGCATTTTTGCATTTCAGTCTATATTATCGCTACCTGTTATTGATACTTACGTGCGCTTAATTTTTTTTTTTTTGAGGAATAAAATCATAAATTTAAGGTATGCTTGGTTGGGGAACTCATGGTTGAAATCAGTTCTAAGTTCAGTTGATTCTCAAAGTTTTCTTGTTATCAGCCTTATGCCCACAAATCACCATGGTGCCCACGCTTAAAATAAAGTTACAAAACTTTTATCAACGCTGAGTGAGAACAATACTGAAAGTAAGACTACACCTTCAAAAAAATATTCAAATAGTGATTTTTTTCTTGTGGTGAGTTCTATTTACGACCTGATACTTTTCCTGCTCAGCAATGAATCAGAAGGTTATGACGAAAATGGACAGTAAGTAAAAAAACGGGTCTTTCCCATTATAATAGCCCCCCCCCCCCCAGCTTAGTGGTCAGATGACCTTATAGCACCCCCCCCCCCCCCCCAGATTAGTGGTCAGATGCCCCCCATCATGGTAAATATACAATAATGGGGGGCTATAATATCATAGGGTGGGGGGGGCTATAATATTATGGGGCGGCTATAATGGGAAAGACCCCCAAAAAAACCTTGTGATAATGCACGGAGTGGAATTTTTCCATGTTTGGTTGACAACAAATCTATAAAGTGTCGAATTTGCTATAAAATGTATTAAATTTGCTTTTATTGACTCGTTTATTTTTTCCCGGGTAGACATTTCCTGGCTTTCATAAAAGGATCCTATATGATGTCATACAAATTATATCTTATTTCTAAGTAAAGTTCTTGAATGGGGCCAAGAAAATCATATTTGACCTTGTATGATTCCCAGGAAAGTTGGGATCTTATCCGCTAGCGCTCCCGCCCCCTGCATATAATGTAAACATTAACCAGAAACTTGTTCTTATTACGTTTATAGTAACTACGAGCTTTGTAAAGGCGTCTACTACCATAATTTTCTGAGCTAGCGGAAAAGATCCGAAAGTTGTATTGAACAAGCAAAATCTTCGTAATTCACGAGTTGTGATTTATTGTGTTTGAATTGCGGGTGAAAGTTTGGTGTGTTTGGGTGCTATATATCCACCTCTTCAAAACTTGACAGGAGTGGGATTCGAACCCACGCATCCGAAGATACTGCGGCCTAAACGCAGCGCCTTAGACCGTGATGTCAACAAATCTGTGCCTTGATGTCAACAAATCTGTGATTTTTGAAACCTCTTTTGATTGGGTGCTTTCAGACCAAAGAAGAACCCGCTGTTCTCCGTGGAATTGGTGCTGGACCATGAAGGATCTCACTACAATGTGAACTTGCCCTACTTTGAGAGCATGCTAGTTGGACTGTTCGACACCGCTATTGAGTCTACACAAACTGTGCCCCAATTGGAAAAGGTTCATAAACGACTTCTTATTCTGGAACTATTTCCTTTCCCAGTGAAATATTAATTAAAAAAATTGTTAACGGAGCTAGTGACACAAATAGGAACCGAAAATGAAACTTTGTTTCATAGCGTTGCGTGAACAAACAAATGTGTTAATGGTTTGTGGGATCTATTCTGTTTGCCCCCCCCCCCCAGCTTAGTGAGCATAAATCTTTTATGGCCCCCCAGGAGCACGTGCTATTTTCTTGCATAGTAACGTGCTATATAACATATAATTTGTAACTGGGGGTCAGAAAAAATACTGAGGGAGGGGGGCGAAACAGACTAGATCCGGTTTGTGGTGCATTATAAAAGGTGGGACAATTTTGGATATTTTCCATGCGCCACCCCGTACTTTCTGCACGCTCATATTACAGAACACGTGCCATTACATTGTAAATCACTATGTAAACATATGACCCATGCCGTGCAATTTATATGCACACACTAAGCTTGGCGCACAAGCGAAAAAAGATGCTAATTTCTAATTTATATATACCATAATAAGGTTGTTAAAATATCAATCATGGATATGGTCATTTTTTACATTAAAAAAGCCCAGCTCCCTTATACCTCTGTACAGAATGTCATTTTTTGGACTATTCTGGAAAAGATTGAGGAGAACCGAAAATTTGACAGGAGTGGGATTCGAACCCACGCATCCGAAGATACTGCGGCCTTAACGCAGCGCCTTAGACCGCTCGGCCATCCTGCCTTTCTTATTCTGCCAGGTTATATAACCATGCGTGGTTATTAATGTTCTAATTTTTCAAAGAAGTGGGGGATTATATAAACGAAATGTTGATTTTTTAGTCACAGGATACCACCTCTATCGAGTATTTTTTAGAGTAAATTGAAATCGGGGTTCTCGTGTATTAGTGGTCCCAAACTTGAATGTTTTGGCTCTTTTCTGTTATTGACCCCTCCTAGTAGACTGGTTATAAAGGTGGGGGTGGGGGGGGGGGGTGGGGGGGGGGGCATTAACAGAAAAGAGCCAATTTTTTTTTGTTGCCTCCACTTTTTGCTGACTACTTTTTATCTAATGTTAGCGTTTCCTAGATTGCTTTTAAGAAACAGTTTTCCAAACGTTTGTGCCAATCCCTTTTTAAATTTTGGAACCGGATCCTGGTGCAGTTCTCAACCTGATGCAATTTTTGGTGTTGGTTGTTTGTAATGAGGTTGTTTGTACATCAAAAGGCGTAAAGGAATGCACAATAAATTGACGTCAATCTTTTGAATCAATCTATTTTGTTTAAATGGCTGTTTTTGAAGATCAAAAGTTTTGAAGTTTTATGGATGAATTTTTTTTCTAGTATTTGTTTCAGTTCGCTTTGTTATAGCGAGTACTTAATAATGAGCTTAATTTAGTTTTGATAACTTTATTCTTTTCAACTGTTTCGCTCAAACGTGCTTTGTCGGTGAAAAATTTGACTAGCAGTAGTAATTTTTGTGACCAGGTGAAAACGGATCATCTTTGGTTTTGCTATTTTGCAGTTAAAATTTACGTTTAATTTTTTTGGTTTATAATTTTTTCTATCGAAACGCGGTTTTTGCAAGATGATAACCTGCATGAAGATTACTTACTAATATTTAAAACTCAAATTCCGAGACGCTTTGCGGATGGGATGTGCGGGGGAGCACGTTTAGGAGTTATCAAAGAGCATGTTTATGAGCCGTTGGAGAGCATGTTTAAGAGTTCTCGAGCGGCGCAGTTACGGGAATTTGAAGAGGTCATTGAGTAAAAAAATGCGTCTGAAAAAAAGTTAATGATCGAAAAAGCTGGGCTTCAAAAAAAAATAATTACTCAAAAGGTGACTGTGTAAAATGGTCATTGACCGAAAAGCTCACCAGAGGTAAAAATTTCATTTATTGTGAGTGGCTGAAATAGACAAAATGCGACACGGCAAATGACAGAAATGGTGTCACTGCTATGAACAGTTAATTAATAGCCGCCTCCGCTTCTGGACCGGTTATTATAGCGCCCCTATTTTTTACAATCCAAGAATTGGATTGTATTGGTGCTCTGTTTTTTTTATTTTTGTAAGATGTTTTCACACCTGTTTTCATGACTTTGAGCTTTCAAAACGGGATAAAGAGGTAAAGCTCAGCGGGCATCAAGTTTCATTAGAGGCCCGCGTTTAGTAGTCCCTCAAGTACTCAACGGGGCGAAGCTACTGCGAAGGCCGTAATTCAAGGTTAAAAGGACATTTTTGGGAGTTTTTGAGCCCAAAATAATGAAATTTTTAATACTTTTTGGGTTTTTTTGTTAGACCAGTCTGAAATTGAGGTTTATTAAAGTTGATTAAGATCCTCTGCAAGACTTAATTGCTTTTTACGGCCACTTTAAGCGCTATATCTATTGCTGCTCCAAACATAAACACGGTAATTTATACTAATTTTTTAAAATTGTTTAAAAATTTTTGTCATTTTTTGAGTTGTTTCAGACTTTGATGTCAAAAAAGCTCCTCTGGGGTTTAATAATAGGTTGTTGCATGGTTTCTAGTGGTAATGAAGTGGTTTTAAACATTTTAACTTCATGAATTTTACCAATTTTTTAAAAATCAAACTTGGTTTTTTTTTTTCAAATTTTCTGACATATATTGTCATTATTCAAGTTTTCCAGCCCCAGGGGGCCAGAAGCCTCATCTAGGGTTTGCTACTAATTTACTGTAAATATTGTTTGGCCATGCAATGGTATTCAACATTTTAATATCTTTTACCATTTTTTTTGATAAAGTTGCAATTTTTTCTTTGAATTTTTGAAATTTTTATTCAGTGGCCAGTGAACCTCCTATAGGGTTTGCTAGTATGTTACTTCATAGTTTCTAGGGGCAATAAAATAATTTCCAATTGTTTATTTTTGCATTTGTAGGGAATTTTTAAATAAGGCTTGCAATTTAAAGTTTTCGATTTTCAAATTTTTTGATGTTTTTGTCATTCTCTGAGTTTAACTATCTTGACTGGCCAACAAAACTTTTTAAATGTTGTAGACGGTTTACAAAACAGGATTCAAAGTCAAAAAAATGTTTTGACCTTTTTTATAGCCCTAATTTTTGAATTTTGCTTTAAATTTTCTCTTCTCAGTTTCTTGATGCATTTGTCATATTTGTCCTGTTTATCTACTTTTAGTGGCAAATTCATCTATTTAAAGGTTTTTGCGTGAGTTAATGAGAATTTTGAAATGAGTCATATATGGCCTTCAAGTTAAAAACTTCAAGGGTTTTAGCAATGATCGTTTTTTTTTTGTTTAGTTTGTTTGATTCTTTTAGTTTCTCAACTTTTGAGATTTTGTCTTGTTGGCTGGGATTGTTCAATTGATCTGCTGGTCAGGTTCATTAGGTCTGTCTTTCATTCAATCACTTGGATTGTATTCCAGGACTTGTCCTGCTATGTTTTTTCACTTAGTTGCACTAAAATTTTTCGCTTTACGTTAGTTCACAGCTTGTTCAACAATTTGCGTGAAATCTTTTTGACTTTTCTAGGCTAGTTTCACTTTTCTCTCATTCAACTCAAAGTGCTTTTAGACAGCAGTTGCTCAGCAAATAAATTCAAAATGAACAGAGTCAGTATCAAGGAACGAAATCAGAAATAGAAACGGGATAAACTCATGAAGCCCAATTTTAGATGCCCGTTACTCGAACTGTTTTCTTAGTTACCATCTCTAATGCTTATTGGTATTGATATTATCTCTGGTGTCGTCTCACTATGAAACAGGAGTATGTTCAGCTCCAAAATGACAGCAAAATAGCTCGCTTTTTAAAATTCTTTGTGTACACAAATCTTTAAATTTTTTTTCTCTTCTTTCAATCCCAATCGTGGTTATGGAAATCAACGGCGGCTATTTTCCGGCAATGTGCTGGTTTTGTTTTTCTTAGTAGTGATTATGCTAAATTGTAAATTGACCAACAGAGTACGGTAGAAATCAACAACAGACAAAGTTCTGACAATGGTGTTATTAGTATTTTCCTCTGGATTGGCCGTCTGGCATAAACCCTGACCGCTGGGCTATTAAACAGTTTGTTTTATGCTTGTCTTTTTTAACCGAAGCGGTGATAGCTTGAGACTATTATTGATTTTTCTGGTATTTTTTTTCAATTGGCCACCACTGGCTGTAATCCATGCAACCATTTCATCCCTATTTTATCCAATTGCAACTGAGTATTAGAATGTGTGTGTAACATCCTTCGTGCATTGTTTGGCCTAATTTTTGATCATACATATGTCAAAATAGTGATTTTTTCAATCCTTTTTGACTTACATTACCAAAAAAAGTTTTTAAATGCTGCAACTCTAATGTACTCTTGAGAAAACAACTCTAAATTGAAGGTCAAGTGAGTATGTACAGTAATGAGTCTGATGCAATTCAAAGACGCTAGTCAATTTCATGTACGAAATACGGGTCTTTCTCATTATGGCGGCATTAATGGGTGGCATGGAAGTATTTTTATAAATAAAATACAATTCTAACTAGTCTTTGTGATATAATAAACACTAGTGCTCTAAAAACCGTCTATCGAATATTATCATTAATTGGATTACCACCTTGTTTGCCACGCACGGACCACAATTTGGGAGTGAAGAAAATTTTCCGAGAATTTTGTTTTATCCATTAATAGACGGCAATTGCTCTCGCTTTGAACTTTTTTATTAAAAGCGTGAAAAATTTCCTACATGACCTAAATTTTTTTATTTTGTGTAGTTTGTAATGAAGGACATATTCTGGGCAGACACTCCTTATTTGGAATCAGTGGGTGAACATGAGAAGCACATTGACCAATTGAGGGATGACATGATCAAAGCCATAAAACAGGCACAGATCCCTCTCATTGCGTATGCCAGGGCCAACGAACAGTTCCTGCAACTTATAAACACCGATATCCAGGGATACATCAAGTAAGTTTGAATCCCGTTGTTGCTCTGGCAACTTCAAAATAAATTCAGAAGTTATATTGTAACTATAAAAGTTTTTGTACCTGCTAAAAGTTGTATAGCGAAAGTATAGGGTGTCATTTTTCCTCAAAAATTGACAGATCTAGATCAAGTTCTGGCTAGTAGTTTCCGATCTGGATATGATTTTTAAAGTTGAAGAAAAAAGTGAAATTCCATCCGTTTCAAAAACAGATGGATCAACAATTTATTCTTGACCTCTGAATAATTTGGTGCTCCGAAGTTGATACATCAAGTAAGTTTGACTAATGGTGAAATGGTACTTCCATCGGTCAACATGAATCAGATAATGTATAAATTCATAAAATGCGCTAAATTACTATGTAAACAGAAAAAGGCATGCTAGAAAGGTCATATTTAGGTCATATTTTGATTGCAATATTTTAATTTCAATTTTAATTCCATATGCATAGCGATTTAGTACATCGTATGAATTTACACATTATTTGTTTCTGCCTAACCAGTTATATCGCCATTACTAATTTGAAGCCCTTTGTTGCTCTGGCAACTTCAAAATAAATTCAGAAGTTATATTGTAACTATAAACGTTTATGTACCTGCTAAAAGTTGTATAAGGAAAGGTGTGTTATTATTCCTCAAAAATTGACAAATCTAGAAAGTTCTGGCTAGTAGTTTACGATCTGGATATGATTTTTAAAGTTGAAGAAAAAAGGATAAAATTCCATCCGTTTCAAAAACAGGTGGATCAACAATTTATTCTTGACCTCTGAATAATTGTGGGTGCTCCGAAGTTGATACGTCAAGTAAGTTTGACTAATGGTGAAATGGTACTTCTACCGGCGGTCAACAAGAATCAGATAATGTTTAGATTCATAAAATGTGCTAAATTACTATGTAAACCGAAAAAGGCAGGCTAGAAAGGTCATATTTAGGTCATATTTTGATTGCAATATTTTAATTTCAATTTTAATTCCATATGCATAGCGATTTAGTACATCGTATGAATTTACACATTATTTGTTTCTGCCTAACCAGTTATATCGCCATTACTAATTTGAAGCCCTTTGTTGCTCTGGCAACTTCAAAATAATATCAGAAGTTACATTGTAACTATAAACGTTTATGTACCTGCTAAAAGTTGTATAAGGAAAGGTGTGTTATTATTCCTCAAAAATTGTCAAATCTAGAAAGTTCTGGCTAGTAGTTTCCGATCTGGATATGATTTTTAAAGTTGAAGAAAAAAGGATAAAATTGCATTTGTTTCAAAAACAGGTGGATCAACAATTTATTCTTGACCTCTGAGTAATTGTTGGTGCTCCGAAGTTGATACATCAAGTAAATTTGACTAATGGTGAAATGGTTTTTCTACCGGCGGTCAACAGGAATCAGATAACGTTTAAATTCATAAAATGTGCTAAATTACTATGTAAACAGAAAAGGCATGCTAGAAAGATCATAATTAGGTCATATTTTGATTGCAATATTTTAATTGCAATTTTCATTCCATATGCATAGCGATTAAGTACATCGTTTGAATTTACGCATTATTTGTTTCTGCCTAACCGGTTATATCGCCATTACTAATTTGAAGCCCGTTGTTGCTCTTGTAGCTTCAACATAAATCTAGAGTTCATAGTGTAACTAGAAAGTTTATGTACCCGTCAAAACTTGTCTAGCAAAAATTGTCTCGCGATGCATTTGAAAAGTTGACAGATGTCGAAAGTTCCAGCTGCTAGTTTCTGCTCTAGATATGCTTTATAAAACTGAACCAAAGGATAAAACTCCATCCGTTTCAAAAACAATCAGATCAAAAATATAAACTTGACTCCTGAAAAATTATGGGCGCTAAGTACCACACAATTACGCTGACAAAATTAACGTTTGTTGCTGTGCTTTCCCGCGTGTTTTTCTTTTTTTAACAATTTTTTCAAATTTTATACCTATGAATACCTTCAAATGTATACCTATTATGACCAATAAGGTGACTCATTTAGTCGCACTTTTGCTACAGTTCCTCCAGGCAAATGAAAGTTGGTTCAAAGGTTACCTTTGAATCGGACTAAAACATTTTGAACCTAAGGTGACTGTTATAACATTTCAACCACGTTTTTAAATAGTAAATCACCTGGATAAGTTAACTATTCTGCAAATGATCATCAAAAACTAGAATTTACTTTTATGATACTTCTTAATTGCTCTTAAATTGCTCTGGAAATTTTCAGAGATTTCTCTCAACATTTCTGTTTGACCGTATTTGCGCTTTTGTTCTAGTACATTCTGTAGCTTCTTGAGTGATTCACACTTTAGTCATTCATTTTTTAATAATCTAAGTCGTTCTGGTTCTCAATTGAAGTTCCTGGCTAAAAGCGATTGTGAATAAAAGGAAAAGTCATAGGCCAACTGATCATTCAGACTGGCAAACAAAAATATCGAATATGGTCATTCGGTGTTTTTGTTCTCACTTAATGTAATGCTCTAAGAGTTTATTAATGTTTGATAATAATTTGGTTTCAATTCATTGATTTTTTAATATAAAATTCTCTGGTTTTTTTTTTACTGTCTGATAATATTGACTCTTCTGATTGTTATTTGCAGGAAGACATTAGTTTTATCAGTTGTCGAATCATGTAGAGTATAATTCAATGAAAAGTGGTTTTTGAATTCTACTTTTTATGGGATTTGTTTTTTGATCAAATTTCTTACTAAGTCGAAAAGATTTTAGATGAATCTCTCGTGGAGTTTGTCCGGATTGTTTTATGAAATAATTTCCATTTAGCATTTGAAAACTAGTGTCAGGTTTATTTCTCTGGTTATATGTACGTTCTTTTAGCAGATAAAACTCTGAGGTTTACTTTGAGGTAGCGCTAAAGTTTTAACCTAAAATCTTAGCAGCCCTTTAACTTTCGATGTGTTATCGACCACCATCAAACCTGTTAAAGGTGATTTAAAGATTAATTTTATTATTTATTTGACGTTGAAAATTTATTGTTGAAAAATGCAAAAAAAAACATATTTTTAAGCCAAAATTTTGTCATTGCTTCTAACTGTCGTTTCCAGAGAAGTTTTTTAAAAAAGGCGAGTAAGTTTTTGGAAGCGCTTCATCTGCTCTTCATGTTTTCATATGCTTTAGAATCGATGGTTGGTAGCAAATTTTTACCGAGGAGAAATTTTTCGAATACTTTTTGAGAACTTAATTGTAGTAATATGAACGTTTTCTCAGATAAAAACTATGAAGTTATGTGTTTGCATAATTTATGCTCTACGAATCCATCCAACTGCTTTTTTCGCTGTTCGACTATTTTGTCGCAAATATACACTAATGAGAAAAAGTTTTTTCTTAAAACAGAACATTTTTGATATAAATAACTGTGTACTTTTTTCCAACTTTTCATCAGTATTCTTCGGTTTCTTTAAATTTTTATCCCAAATACTAATCTTATTATTGTGCTTCATAACAGTACTATAGGCCGCGAAAAGTTAATAGTAGTTATTGATAGGTGTATGTAGCTGGCGATTTCAAGAGTTCAAGAATTCTATCAGAAAAGAAGAACAGCTTTAAATTTCCTTAGACTTTTCAATTGATAATATAAAAAGCTGGGGTGGAATTTTTCGCTTGGTGTGAAGCCAGTTTAAAGAAATGGAAAGAAAAACCTTTGCTAGTTTCACAAAAATGCTTTTGTCAATAATCTGTTTTATAGAGCAATCTTATCTTAAGTATTCATAAGGTCATCGCACGTCTTGTTTTAGTCTTTGCTTTTGGTTTTTCGAATCTGGTCGAAAAGTATAAACTTAGCCCTTTTGGGTAAGAGTGTGCATTATATGCGTTGTACCACTTTTTCGGGTTAAGAACATAAAAGATAGCTACGGTGGTCCCTAAAAGATAGCTAAAAGATGGTGCTGCGATAGAAAAACTGGCCCTTTAAATAGTTTTTCGTTTTTTGATGAAAGTGTGAAAGCTGTTATTGTTCCTATCAACATATTTTTTATGCTGGACATCAGATGGTTTTTTTCTACTGATTGGTATCTTCATTTTTGAAACGTAGTTTTAAGCTAATTTAAGCTCAAATGCCTAGAAGCGATACCAACATATCGACTCGATCAAAATGCCTTGGAATGGACGGTCGCAACTAGCAATGCGGCAATCTCCTTGTTTTGTGGACCCTTGCATAGCTTATTGAAATAATTAGCCCCTGCATATCAAAATATTCATTTTCAAAGCTAAGTGCTCGTTAGTTTGACTGCTAATTCTTATGAAATCAAATTTCGTTCTGATGGGCAAATGGGATCTCCCTCCCCCCCCCCCCCCCCAGCTTAGTGGGTGCATATTATTTGCACCCCCCAGAAGCACGTGCAATATTTGTACATAATGATTTACCATGTAACGAAACCTGATCTATAATTGGGGGAGCATAACGTACTGGGGGCACAAACGGAAAAGATCCGGCAAATGCTCTGAAAAGAAACAACAATTTGAGCAAATTAGTAAGGGCTGAAAAGTTATTTGCTCGAGATTATTGTTGCTATGCTATAAACGAGGGTGGTTTTGATGTGAGATAGAAACCATAATTGTTTGATAATTATAGGAAAAAGCACTTTGATTTTGGCTTTGATTGTGACCGACAGTCTAAGCCAGACTATCAAAGTCATCATGACAAGAAGTCAGACGAAGGGTAGTTCTTGAAATCTTTAACTTTTCTGTCCATTGTCCATCTGTTTTTTGGGATTTATTCCCAAATTTGAAATGCTCTCTACGATGTATTAAGAATTTAAAACGGAATACATTTGCTGGTGCGAGTAAGTTTACTCGCCTCTTAAATGTGCAAATTTAAGCCTGGTAATCTAACATTATACCCATGCCTTGTTCATTTGATGTTGGTAGAAAATGCGCCCACGGTGGGGCTCGAACCGTAGCCTTATGCTTCGAGTACTTTCATAGATTTACATGTAAGAATAGTATAGTTTGATGGTTTAAAGAGATGTTCTGAAATGTTACTTTGTCAATATTTACTTCCATCACTTTGTAAACTAAAGGAAAAGTTTTTTCTTATAATTGATCTTATCGATTCTACCGATTCAAATTGCCAACCTATTTACCCCACCTATCTCATTTTGATCAATTTAGTGATAAATGCTCTTTGTTATAACTAGCCTTGATTATAAATAAAGAAACACGTGCTTTTACTGCATGGTTAGATCCAATGTTATTGGTCTTTTGTTCATTATTTATATATGGTTAGCCTTTGGTGAAGTAATATGTTATTGATAATAATGTTTTTCAGAAAAGCGTATAAGTATTTTTATCAAATAACGTATTTATAAATCATGCTTCATGCGGCCCAGAAATATCACATTTGATGTAACGCTCAGCATTGTAGATAAAAAATATAATAATTGAATAGCAGTGCTCATTTTTAAAAACAAAATAATTAAAATTAATTAAAAATTTTTGCAAATTTTCTGAAAATTACTTTTTATACCTTAAAATTCAGTGTTTGAAAACACTGATTTAGTTTCACTGATAATTGTCCTATCATAACCCTTCACACAATATTACCCAAATTCCAGCCCACTCCCTCCCCCTACCCCGTCCTCTCTTTGTAATAATCTTGCAGCGGAAAAGAGGATACAATTTATAATTGGGAAGTTAAAAATTTTCTTAATACTGATTTATTTAGGATCTTTTAGGATCACCAGGTAAAATACTTGTCAATCAATACCTAGTAAAGCGCTATTTGTCAACACAAAACGTGGGTCGGGAGGGGAGGAGGTGTTATACCCAAACGAAAAAGTTTGAATTTTGATTTGCAAAGTAAGTCGTGATTTTTTTCTCAACATTGGCCCAAAATTAGGAAAAGCCCACTTGGAGTATAGCTTTTACGACCAGAGGTTACATATATTGTGGAAGTTCGCCGAAAGGACCCGTGATTAACTAACAAAGTTCGTTTTTTAAATAATTTTCCACGTTTTCCAGGGAATACGATGGCCAAGAACACTCTGCGAGCGAGGTCAAAGCGGAAGTTGACAGATTCCTGGCCGAGAAGGAAAGGTTGGAAAACTTGATCCCTAGCAATGTGGTGATTGGACCATTTTACGTAAACGTGGAGCCAGTTAGAAAGAATCTGTCCAAGAAGTGCCGAGATCTGGCCAATGCAGTGCTGGAACTTCTGGCTAAGAAGCTAAGAGTACAAGCTGATGATGTGAGTTTCTCACGTTTCGAAAAAAATTAAGCAGATATTTGAATGAAGCATGTTTCATTCAATTAGGCAAAAATTTTTGTTGAATCAAGTTTCGAAAATTGCGCCTAAAAAAAGTTCGAAAATTTTGTATTCAACAAATTTTCGAATTGAACAGAAACTTGCTTTCGGATTTTCTAAATTCTTTTATGTTAAGTACAGCTGAAGGTCTTATTACAAAAACATTTTTCTTTTGAAATTATGCCGGATAAAAGACTAATAATCGAGGCTAAAGTCTCCGGATATGTCCGGCTGCTATTTTGGATTCATTCACCTGCACTTTGTTTGTTTTTAGTCGTGTGAGCAATTCAAACTAATCTCTCGGAAATTGCACGAGAAACCAAACACGATCGAAGAGCTGACCGAAATGCGAGAATGGATGGCGACCATTCCAGGTATACATAAACATATTTTTATTACAATTCAAAGAATTTGAATTGTATTGGGGCGCTGTCTTTTTTTTAAGATCTGTTCACACATTTTCATGATTTCTGAAGTCAAATTGGAGTAGTGATTTTGGTCACGCCGAAACAGGAAGTCGAGCAATAAAGCGAGTGGTTTTGCGGCTTGAAATTTTTTCGCTCTAAATTTAAAGTAGAGTGAGATTAAGGTGTTTGAACAAAAATTCGCTTTATCGGGAATGGTTTTTTGTTCACATGCGGCAATTTCACTTTGATTTTTACTGTTTTTTCGATTTTTTGGATCGGATTTTTTTCTAAATGGTTTTTCCAATCCAATCATAGTCCGTTCTAGGTCTAGTTTTCTGTTTAGTCAATGAAAATTCTTTGAATTGTACGTCCGGACTTGTCCTGCTATGTTTTATCAATTATTCTTTCTCTTAACGTTTTTCCTTGACCAATGGAGTAGCTTTTTTTGCAGTTACAATCGAATTGTAACACTGATTGTTGGTCTAGTAAATTAGGAATGGCGGTTTTGGGTTCCGACTCGACTGTGTGAACAAAGGACTCTTTAGAATTGTACAACACTTTACAGCGAAAGACTTCTGTTCAACTCTTTAAAGAATTTGCAGTCCACCTGCCGGTATTTCTGAACTCAGTATGTCTGATAACAAGTTTTCGTTTCAAAAACTGTTTGACATTTTGCGCATTGATACATTTGTGAGCGATCCAACATTTTTTATCCCGTGTGAGGACGGTTTTTCGTGTCATTCTATTTTTTTTTTAGTTTTTGGATAAATAATAATAATGAAAATGTGTCCCAAATGACAATTTAATTTGTTCATGCTTTCAACTAATAAGAATTTCCACGACTAACTAAGATTCTATAAGAAGATGTCTAATTAAGGAATTTTTTTTTTTGATATAATTTTTATACGTAATCTTTGATTTTTTTGCGGTTAATTTAGAAAAATTAGACAACTAAGTTGTTGTTATTGAATTATCTTCGTATGTGTGGCAATTACCGATTAGCATAACCATTTTCTGCTCTTCGCTTGTAGGTGAGATAAAGAAGCACAAAGAGACAATAGACAAGGCAATGGATGACTATCAATTGATAGAAGAGTTCTATTACAATCTGTCACAAGATGATTTCAACGCCAAGTACACAGCCCTCTTCTGGCCAAATAAGATTGAGGAACAGGTATGAAAACAAACAATAAATAAATAAACGTAAACAACACTAACCTGGTCGAGAAAAAAGTATTTTGCTGGGCAATCCATGGTAATGCAGGGTTTTGTGCCCCAATCTTGCAAGATCTCAGATGATAAAATTTAGTTTTTTCTTTCAAGATAAAAATTTAAATGGGTTATTTTTTCAGCCAGTTTTGATGGCATGGAGAATAATGGAATGTGATTTCTAATTATGCTTATAAACGATTAAAGTAACGAAACAGATTTAGTTTCTTAGCGTGTCAACTATCAAAATGGCAGTTTGATTCCATCAACGCTTAGTTTTCTATATTTTTCATCAATAATTTAGTGGATATTTTTAGACCTCTAGGCTGTATACAATTCATTATCAATGCAAACACCAGCATTTGGTTGTTCACGCATGCAAAATAAAAAAAACATTGAGGCAATTCTTGTAGAGAAACGACAACATATCCCATGTCACTAGCATGCATGTACTATGTTTCTGAATGTTCTCTGTAGATAGCTCTGTGTTTTATAGAAGTGCTCTTGAATGTGTTTGGTATATTTTGTTATATATTATATTACATTATATATATATATATATATATATATATATATATACATATAAAATTATATATATATATATATATATATATATATATATATATATATATATATATATTGCTTGTGTTTTCGCAGGTTGCCCAAACAGAAGATACCCTGGAGGCTGATGAAGAGAGATTCAGAAAGTTGCAGCAGAGTGACCAGGCCGCATTCCAGGAGAAGATAGATTCTCTTCAGGTAAATTTACCTCTCAATCACATTTTAGTTCCTTGATTAATATGGGAATCATAATTTATTTGATGATATCGAGAGATGACACTTATGCGGCGAGAGGTTATTAAGATAATTTGATGAAAAGTCAAATTACGAAAAAGAAGTTAGGTTACGTTTCAAGCAAGGTTGTGTGACTCTGCAGAAGTCACTTCGAAATTCTGACTTAATATCTCGAACCGCTTCGTGGTTCTCGGCTAATAACAGACGTTCTCGCAGTGACTTCACCAGATTCACTTTACATAAACTTAAATTCTGACATTAAATATGCGAACTTTTGACCTTGTAAAATCTGGCACTGTTGATTTTGAGCTCTTTTAAACTTACGCTTGCGTGTTTCAAGTTTTCTGTAAGAACCGTTATTTTATCTAGTAGAAAAAACCTGTCTTGGAGAAAATACTATTTTTTGCCATTGGGTCCCAGTTGGGTTTTTCTTTGCAAAAACCCTTCTAAGATGTTTGGAACCAAGTTATGTTTCAGATAACAGTTGCTGGGTTCGCCGGTTTCACTGACAAGTCGAAGGCGGTCGAGATAGGCAATGAAGTAAGGAGAGTTCATAAGAGTCTTTTGCAGGCACAGACAGACGCACAGCTGTACAACCAGCGTGAACGACTCTTCGATCAGCCCGTCACTAATGTTAGCCCGAATTCAGTTTTACTAAACGTTTTATTTTTCGCTTTGGAAATAGTTTTGCGTAAAATCATGCCACAAAACAAAGTTAGGCAAAGTTTTTCTGAGTTGGTTTTCTTTTATGTTGCCAAAATTTACATTTGTATTTTCGAAGCTGCGATGATCACCATAGAAATGTTTTAAAAATAATTTTTGGCTAAGTTAAGTGAATTGGTGCCACTATACTAGTGTAAGAGTGTAATAAACTTGAAAAAATAACTTCTCTTTATGCTAATTTAGCATCAAAAATGACCTCTATATATTTATTTCCTCTATGTAAGACATCGAATTGCTATATTTCGAGAGCCTTAAATATTCTGGAAAAATAATTTTCTTGCAAGATGATTACAATGTTGCAAGAGATGGCTATATTGTTTTCGCAAGTTCGTTCCGATCGAGCTCTGCTATTACTGGTGGTTTCTGAACCATCATTTTTCATTTTGCGCAGACCTTTCCATAATTTTACTTGACCGTGTGTTAAGAGATCTCAAAACTTTGATTGAATGTGTTTTTCGGAATTTACAGAGTTACTATTTAAATTAATAATTGTTTCTGTTACATTTCTTTTCACTCCGTTTCATTTCTTTACAATTATTCTCTCATTTTGGAAAAGAGCTCGTTTTGTTCTTCTTTTTTATTTTCATATGTTTTAATTTGCTCCGAAAGTTAAAAAATGCCGCTATATTGGTCGTAAAAGCTCGCCAAAATGAAAAATTTGATCGAAAACATCTTTTTTGCCATACGCTGATCATGATCTAACTTATTCAGATGAAATGCTTATTTGCCACAGAGGGACGGTTAACTTGCGCGATCTCTCATTTTGAGTTTTGGAATAAATTTATAAATTTTGGGATGAGTTTTTGGATTTTGGAATGAAATCTTGCAAAACATTGTGAGCGGCTTCAAGACAACTTTTCGAAGTCGACCGTTGTTTTCTTACTACAGAATCGGCATTTGATGACACTCTCTAGTAATAATTAACACTGACAGAATTGCTAACACATTTGGTAATTATATTTGAAAACCTAAAAATATAGTGGATTGTGTACCTCTAAAATGTGTTAATTTTTTCGATACTTTTTTTTTAAAATATCAGACATATTTCGCCGAAAATAACATTCCTCAATATATCAATTTCTTTTGAAAATAAAATGAGTAATGATATCTGAAATTCAATCGCACGTTGAACGAAATTTAGCGTCACAATATTTGAAAAACCCTTATTGTTGAGCAATAATTTAAGTTTTTTTTCGTTCACAGGATAAAAGGTTCAAACTACAAATTTATACAATTTTCCGCGATAGGATACAACTCTACTATAATCTATCAATACGTTTTATTTACATTAAATTTTTTTCACAATACATTTATGGTGAAGGCAATTAGAGAGCTTCCAATGGAGAAAAAGTGACTAGACTGCTAATTTTGACGTTTTGTTTTTTTAATTGCAGACTCGAATATAGGGCGGTTACAGAATGTAACATATCGATTAAATGAGGATTAGAAGTTTGTTGTGTTGAAACAGTTTTCAGTTATTTCTACAGGTTTTGTTATTTTTAGTTTTTGCTATTAAAAAACGAGAAATGTAATTTGTTTCAAAAAGCTTAGATGTGCAATTTTATTTTCTGATGCGTGTTCCTATTTTTCAGTGCAGATTCATCATAGTCTTTTAATATGATTTTTTGAATCAGGCAGTTGGGATCACATATCTGCGAAAACAATTTGCTCAACGAAGCTCTCCAAAAATTAACTTGCTGAGTAATTTTTAATAGCAAAAACTAAAAATATCAAAACCGTAGTTTGCACTGGATAAAAAGGTGAAGGACTTGCTAATCTTCAACATTTTTCCGTTGTTTTCTAATTGCAGCCAAAAATATAGTCACAATTTTCCTTAAAAGAAGTTAACTTTTGTTATTTTTGAACTGTTTCTCTACGGGTTTTTAGGTTTCGCTATTAAGGAATACTTAGATAATTTTTGGAGAACTTCGGTGTGCCGATTTTTTTGCTGATACATGTTCCTTTTTGCTTGTTTTAAGCGCGGATTTGTAAAATCTTTTTGAAAGCTCGTATTTTCTCATTTGCGGTGTAATAGGTTGTCTAAATTTCGTTGAAGCCACAGAGAGCGCAAATGCTTATCGCAGACCCACCCAGCATTGTTCGGCTTTTTAAAATCATTTGCTGTTCTCAAACTTCATAATATTGAACTATCATAATTGTTTTTCGTAAATAAATTAAGTTTGCGTCATATGAAAACCAGAGATTGCTTTAAAACTGCTGTTCATAGATCGTTTTGGTATATCTATAATTTTAGAACAAATTGTGAACAGACTGATCAGTGTCTGCTATCATCAGTGTCTGAATTTTTTGAAAAAATATTGGTGATTCTCTGCTCATTGTTAATTGTGAAATTGTCAGGTATCGCGGCCTCGTTCATTTTAAATTGGAGAAGTTTGGAAATATTTTTTGGGGCAATTTTGATGCCAAGATTTTTTTAGACAATTTTGAAATAAAATTATTTTGAAAATTTTCGTCGTTTGATAGAATCATCACTAATTTACATTTAATATTTTATATGCCTATAAATTATACGTTATTTGTAATGGCTTTTCCCGCCTCTTATTTAGGCTAAAATTATTATTACCGCAATTATAATTCAAATTAGTTTGTTCACCTAAGGTTAGGAGGACAAAGCATTCGTTAACGTGGGAAGAGATAATAGATCCCATTTTCGACTTGAAGAGTAATTTTTTATTTTGAATACGAAGTTTTCTGGAAACTTTTTAAAAATTTGCTATCGATCAAAGTTTGAAGCAATTATAGTAAACGTGTTGGTCTTTCTTATACAAAATTGTTTTGACTTTTCGAGTGACTTTTACGCCCTTGACCTTCTGCGTTTTGCGTAATCTCAAGTTCTCCCTCTTTCACAATTTCAACAGCTGAACTCAATTTGCGGTTAACTTCTAAGAGTCAAATGAAAATTGCGCCAAAATTGTTGTATTTTTTTCACTTTTAATTTTATTTGAACTTATGCGGGTTTTTTCTTATTTTTAGTACGAAGTTGTGAACAAACTGATCCGTGACTTTGAACCCTTCCGCAACTTGTGGATGACGGCCTCTGATTGGGTGAAATGGTACGACTCGTGGATGAACGACGTGTTGGAGAGTGTAGATGCTGAACAGGTGGAGTCATGCGTGACCAACTCATTCAAAAATATTCACAAGGCTGTCAAGTCCTTCAAAGACATTCCATGTTAGTTGAGATGGCTTTGCTTTACTCCGAACCTCGTGAATTACTTTTCTCAAGAAGTTGTGCGTTTAAAACCAATGCTTTTTTTACAGTTGAGAACATTTCGGTCTATATAAAAAGCTTTAAATGCTTTGTTTTTGAAGAAATAAGAAACAGTTCAAATTTGTATACATTCGAAGCAGTACACGTTTTTTTGTGGATTTTTCTGCATGAGTTGTTTTTTCTTCAATTGCTAACTGAGCAATCAATATGTTCAACCCAAACACAGTGTTTGAAAAATGGGGTCTTTTCCGCTTGTGCCCCCTCCCCAGCTTGGCGGGTGCATATTATTTGCATCCCCAAGACGCACGTGCCATATTTTCACATAATGATCCACTATGTAATGACACGTGCTCAGTAACGGGGGGGGGGGGTGTTACTAGGGGGCTCAGACGGAAAATAACCACAAAATTTAACCCAACAATAGCTCTTAGTAGATCGTCCGTATTTCTGTTTCAGCCGTGCAAAGCGTCGCCCAAGACTTCAAACAACAAGTGGAGGAGTTCAAACCGTACATTCCTCTGATCCAGGGTCTCAGAAATCCAGGTATGCGAATGCGTCACTGGGAGAAACTCTCGGAGGACTTAGGGTTCAAGGTCATTCCTAAGAAGACCCTGACCTTCAGCAAGTGCCTGGAAATGAATCTACAGAAACACATTGAAACTATTGCGAAGATTGCAGAAGTTGCTGGGAAAGAATATGCCATTGAACAGGTAAGTTGATGCAACAATTTCTGTTGAATTGTTTCCGCCACGAAATTTTATGAACAGAAAAATTTAGTTCTCGGTTTGTGTCAGGAGTACACAATTTGGCTACATTCGTAACTGAAACATTTTAACAAAGTAAAATGTTTTAAAACTTTCAAAATTAATTTAAATATGTTAAAACGTTAAAATATTAACGTTAAAACATTAAAATATGTTAAAACTTTCAAAAATAATATCAGTTTGTTGGAATGTTAACACTGCGACCGGTTGTTATTGACTTTGAATGTTTTCGTGATAAAAAGTCTGGTTTCATAATAAAGAGTAGTCTGCAAGGTCTATTTTTTAGCAATTTATAGTCTTAAATGTTTGGATCAGGTCCGAAATCAAGAAATTTTGCACTTATGACTCAACGTGATTGAAACGATCCTTCCACAAATATTGTCAAATTCAAAATAGTCAAAATTATTGAAAATAAATTATGAGACTGGTTGGGTCCATTTAGTTCAACATTTATTTGTAGAAAAAAACATGGGGAAGCGTTAAAAGTGGAGTCAACTGAAAGTCTTTTGTTTTGAAATTTTAGAGTTAAGTTTGACGCAAAAACGACTTTTTTGAACTCACTCTCACAATTTTTCTAATGAGGGTAACTGTACCTTTTTGTTCAAAATTAGACCTTCGGAAGCGTTCGGAATTGAGGCATGCAAAAACTTTCCAAGAGTTGAATTTTTGAAACCGAAATTTGTCTTTTAAACCTTTTTGATTCGATTTCTGCGAAAACAACAAACTTTTCCTATTTTTTGCTAGCGTATTTGAACAAGTCAGCTTTAATGAACAGCCTATCTTTTTGAAAAATATATATATTCTTCTCCAAGAAAGAATGAAATTATGGTTCATTTTTTGTTAGTTATATAGCACAAACAAACGCTCGTTGAAAGATTGTATGCTATCTTTATAGCAGTACAAAGACGTACAGGTTGATCTGTACGTCTTTGTACTGTGATAAATTATTTTAGTTTATTGAATAGCTAACCTCGAAGTTCTCAAAAAAATATTTTTTTTTGGAAAAGTAGCTTTTGGTGTCTGAAACTGTTTCCTGGTCCCAATTAGGCCAGAACAAGACTTGGATACTCTATTATTCGGAATTTGAACGGAAATGCATTTTTTAGCTGGAGTTAGCGACAGCATTTATTTCTGCCGTGGTGGTGTTTCCTTGGTGTATGATTTCATATTTTTCTCTTTGTCTTTTAGATGTGCTTTTTATGGTCATATTATTGGTTAATTTGGGCAAATATCAGATTCAGCCCATCTTCAATCTCGATTCTTTACCCTCCAACTGTTGAAAAAATTAATTGAGCGTATGCGGAGTGCAATCAAACCACGGCACTATTTTGTATTGCTGCTTTTTATAGACTTTCAAAAAGTTGAAACGCAAGAAAACGTGCCAAAAACTCTAGGCATGCCTTCGAATATCCGCTTTCTGATATGGGCATGTTTTAAACTTGAGCTTTGGCTTTTGAAACGTTCGCTAGCGGTTCAATTTTTTGTTACGAACTATAGTTGAAATTTATAGTTTATTTGCTGCAACCACATATAGAGATGGCGATTTGAAATCTTAAATATAGACGCTAGCCTGCTTTTTTAGTTGATTTAACAAACGCGTCGACAATATTTTCTTTTTTTTCTATAACCATGCTCTCTGTATTATAATCAGAAGAATTATGCGCAGTTTTTAAAGATCTTTTTGAATTTGATTGTTGATATTTGTAGGATGAGAAAGCGTCGATCGCCAGATTTTCTCATCAATTTTTTATTTGAATGAGTTGTAAAAATTGGTTTCTGCGAAGTCAAAACTTTGCATGCTCAAGTTTAAGGGATATCTTAATTTGACTTAGTTTTAAGGTGTCATTTATTCTTCTAAGAAATGTTAATTGGAGGATTAGCATTTTTAAAACTTTTCTCTTTTCTCGAAAATGTTAATTGTAGAATTAGCATTTTTTTGAAAAAATTTTCTCATAATTATAATTCATCTCTCTCAATTTGTCGATCTTTTAACACATTGTAAATTTAATACAATTTTAAACTTTCCCAATATGTGACGTATGTTTCATTTATACTTCTTAACACTACATTGCCTTTAAACTATGTTCTGTATTTTATAGTTCATACTCAAAGGAATTAACAATGTTTTCTTTTTTTCATTGGATCCACACCAAGCTTAATGTGCTTATTTAAAAGCAATTAACAATTTAACTATGATCTCCGACAAAAGAACGCTGCTAGTCTTATAGAGTTTCTAGAGTGACAACCAGAACCAGTAACAGGTCAATATAACTTTCTATAATTGTCATTTCGTGTTCAAAACGGAACATATATCATTTGCGATTAACTGTTGTCAGAAATCGTCCTGGTGGTTGAGTTTAATTTTTTGAAATCATTTTTTTCTTTTTTCAACAGGCTCTAAACAAGATGGAGAAAGACTGGGTCCCGATAGTGTTCGAAGTGATGCCATATAAGGAAAGTGGAACTTACATCCTGAAGAGCAATGAAGAGTGCAGTCAATTATTAGATGACCACATTGTCATGACTCAGAGCATGTCATTCTCGCCGTTCAAGAAGCCATTCGAGGACAGAATTAATAACTGGGAGACTAAGATGCGACTTACACAGGTCTAGAAAGATGGCTTAGAACAATTTTAATGGTCTGATTTTTGTATTTTGTCATTAAAGTGTTCAAAAAAGTGTTTTAGAATAAGAGAAACAAGTTGAGAACCAAGATGCGACTTGCACTTAAGTCAAATGACGTTTTCGAATGATTATGTTGGTCTGATTTTCGAATTTGATCAAAAGATAGAGAAGGCTTTTTGATTGAAATAAAGTTACACGTCTCGTGTGACACGGATAAGCGCTAGCAACTTGAGATATTTCTAACCCGATTTTCGACTATACATCTAAGCTGCTGGCGTTGAGAGTAATTATCAAGAGATTGATTTATGCGATTAAATATAATATATGTTAAATCTAATAACGCAATAGTTGAAATAATAGATTATAACATCCCTTTATTTGCCATTCCATTGTCAAAGACATTTCATTTAGGACGTTTTGGACGAATGGCTGAACTGTCAGAGGTCGTGGCTATATTTGGAACCAATCTTCTCTAGTGACGACATAAACAGACAATTGCCCGTAGAGGGCAAAAGGTACCAGACCATGGAGAGAATGTGGAGGAAGCTGATGAAGGAAGCTAAAGAAAAACCACAGGTATTTTTTTGTTCCTCTTTTGGTATTTTGTTATTTTCCATTATCTTTGGAACTGGTCGCTAGTTCATTTTGGACTTTTTTATGAACACTATTCGTTGTATTGGTGCATATTTTAGTATATTTTAATGTCTTAAAAAGTTATCGGGTTTGTTTTGATTAAGGTATTTCTATGGGGCTGTGAGTACAATTACAAACTTTCCGTGCCACAAGATTCAGCTAGAAATAGCGACTGTTTTCAACCGAGCCTCCAGAAATAATGCATATCACAGAGTACTGAATATGTTTTCCCAAAGTGTAAATCAAATAATATCAGTTTATCTTAATGTCGACTGACTCCCCCTCCCACCCCCTCCAGTTCTCGTATACTGACTATTAATTTGAACGGCTATAAATACCTGCAAATATTGTATGTTTAAATGGTCATTTTAGATTGAACTATTAAAAAATTATTACTCATTCTCATTTTTTTTGCTGGTTTTCAAGACCAGGAAGAAGTAATTTTTACATATCAGGTAATCCAACTGTGCCCGGAACCCCGCAAACTTGAGAACCTGAAGGACTGCAACAAGCTCTTGGATCAGGTGCAGAAGGGTCTGAGTGAGTACCTGGAGACTAAGAGGAACTCGTTCCCTCGATTCTACTTCCTGTCAGATGATGAGCTCCTCGAGATCCTGTCACAGACTAAGGATCCCACAGCTGTACAGCCACATTTGAGGTCAGCCTAGACTTGACGGGGGAAGTTTTGTTTGAAAATCTTTAAATTTCAAAGTTCGTTTTTTCGCTAGAATTGTAACTGATGCTTGAGGCCCCTATGATGAAGCACAACTTATAAGTACCCCGGATGAGGTTGTACATAGTTTGACCATGCACAAAGTTGTTTATTGTTCAAACATTTTTTCTCAAAGTGAGGGAATATGCATGCGAGGCTGGCTTTTTTTCTTTCCCCTTTTTTCGGTAAATTTTCACTTCTTGTTTACCAATCTTAAAGAGAAACCGCATTTTGCCCCCAGGATGGAAATTTGATATATATAAAAATTATCAGAAATTTGAAAAAGGGGAACTCAAAGGAATAATTGAAAAGAAAAAACATCGCTCGGGGTGCGACAGATCCCGTTGACATTTAAGATCAACTTTGAAATTGTAAAACTAAAAGCAGAAAAAAGTATTTTTTTTCTAAATTCTAGGGTTATTTTTGAGAACAATTCTTCATAATTCATAATAACTCCCCTTTAGAGTCTTTTGAAATCCTTGGAGAAGTAAAAGCACAGGATTCATGAAAAGAGCATCAAATCAACCAAAGTCATTATTTAAAGGTAAAGATGAAAAACTTTTATCTTTTTTATTTGTTTTTTAATAGCCGCCCTCATCTTCTCAGCCGGCTATTATAGCGCTCCTATTTTTTTTACAATCCAGGAATTGGATTGTATTGGTGCTCTGTCTTTTTTTTATTTTTGTAAGATGTTTTCACACCTGTTTTCATGACTTTGAGCCTTCAAAACGGGATAAACAGGTATAGCTCAGCGGGCATCAAGTTTCATTAGAGGCCCGCGTTTAGTAGTCGCTCAAGTACTCAGAGTGGTGAAGCTACTTGGAAGGCCGTAATTCAAGGTTAAAAGTTCATTTTTGGTAGTTTTTCAGCCTAAAATAATGAAATTTTTAGCACTTTTTCGTCATTTTTTGGATTTTTAGTTAGAGCAGTCAGAAATTGAGGTTTATTAAAGTTGATAAAGGTCCTTTACAAGACGTAATTGCTTTTTACGGCCACTTTAAGCGCTATATCTATTGCTAATCAAGGTAATATAACAAGGTAATATAAACAAATATAAACAAGGTAATTTATACTAACTTTTTCAAATTGTTTGAAAATTTTTGTCATTTTTTGAGTTGTATCAGACTTTGATGTCAAAAAAGCTCCTCTGGGGTTTAATAGTAGGTTATTGAATAGTTTCTAGTGGTAATGAAGTGGTTTTGAACATTTTAACTTCATGAATTTTGCCAATTTTTTTAATATCAAATTTGTTTTTTTTTTCAAATTTTCTGACATTTTTTGTCATTTTTCAAATTTCCAGCCCCAGGGGGCAAGAAGCCTCATCTAGGGTTTGCTAACAGTTTACTGAAAATATTTTTTGGCCATGGAGTGGTATTCAACATTTTAATATCTTTTACCAATTTTTTTGATAAAGTTGCAATTTTTTTCTTTGAATTTTTGAAATTTTTATTCAGTGGCCAGGGAACCTCCTATAGGGTCTGCTAGCATGTTACTACATAGTTTTTAGGGGCAATAAATTGGTTTCCAATTTTTTAATTTTGCAATTGTAGGGAATTTTTTATATAAAGCTTGCAATTTAAAATTTTCGATTGATTTCAAATTTTTCGATTTGGTCATTCTCTGAGTTTAACTATCTTTACTGGCCAAAGAAAGTTTTTAAATGTTATAGACAGTTTACAAAACAGAACTCCATAGTCAAAAAATGTTTTGACCTTTTTCATAGCCCTATTTTTGGAAATTTTCAATTTTCTCTTCTCAGTTTCTTGATGCATTTGTTATATTTGTCCAGTTTATCTACTTTTAGTGGTAGATTCATCTCTTTCAAGATTTTTGCGTGAGTTAATGAGTATTTTGAAATGAGTCATATATGGCCTTCAAGTTAAAAGCTTCAAGGGTTTTAGCAATGATAGTTTTTTGGTTAGTTTGTTTGATTCTTTTAGGTTCTCAACTTTTGAGATTTTGTCTTGTTGGCTGGGATTGTTGAATTGATCTGATGGTCAGGTTCATTAGGTGTCTTTCATTCAATGACTTGGATTGTATTTCAGGACTTGTCCTGCTATGTTTTTTTACTTCGTCGAATAAAAAAATGTTTCGCTTTACCTCATTTTGCCGCCTTTTCAACATTTTGCGTGAAATCTTTTTGACTTCTCTAGGCTAGTTTCTCTCTTCTCTCATTCTGCTAAAAGTGATTTTGAACATCAGTTGCTCAGCAAAGCAATTCAAATGAAAAGAGTTAGTACAAAAATGGATGCCAGAAATAGAAACGGGATAAACCCATAAAGCCCAATTTTAGATGCCCGCTATTTGAAAGTCGTTCCTATAAGTCTTATTTACCATCTCTAATGCTTATTGGTATTGATAGGAGCCCCTGTAGCCTCTCTCTAAGAAGCAGAAGTATGTTCAACTACGAAATGCCATCAAAATAAATCGAACTTAAAAAAATGTTTTTGTACAAAAATCTTTTTTTTTCAATATCTTCTGTTATTTCAATCCCAATCATGCTTATTGTAATCAACGGCGGCTATTTTCCGGCAATCTGCCGGGTATGTTTTTATATTGTCATTGCAGATCGTTCGAAATAATCACCTCTAGTATCATAGGGTACAGAACAATTTGAGGGTTAGAGACCATATGAGTTGCGAGGATGAAAAATTTAATACAAATGTTATTAATAATTTTTTTGAAAATTGGCAAAAAAATGTTTTTTTTTTCTGTTTAATTTTGAAATTGCTCTTCGAACTGATCTTTCCCAGTCTTCGGGCGTTTCTGTAAATTAAAACTAAATAGGTTGTTGATTGTGAAAATCTTCATATCAGAAACGAAGACTTTGTTCGAAGGGAAAAAATTTCTTTTCTCCCAGCTCATATAAAAATTGATAAAATTTCTGTTAGACTCAATTAGAAGCAGAGATAAAAACTGTCAAAAATATTAAAATAATGAATTTTCCGTTTTAAATATATCCAAACTCAAATCTGTGTTTTTAAAATTTAGCAGGTGGCACATTTGCGAGATTTTTATAATCACGAGTCGGTCGATTATGCGCGTTGACTGTCGATTATGAATCGCAACATTTTTCGAAAAACTTCAATTGATTCATTCCAAGTTTTAGTGTCAATTTTACAAATGCCAGTACAACTGCCCCAGGCAGTCCATAAATAGTTTTCGGGAAAAAATCCAGATCTAAATGAACGGTTACGAATCTTATGTAAAGATCAGAATCTAAACGTATGTTTTTAACGATCATTTTTTTTGGTGGCGAGGTTTGTATTTGTGTTTTATGTTTTTGTATGTGTGTGATCGCGCTTGTGTTGATGAATGTATGGTTGCTTGTTTATGTAATGTGTTATATATGTTTGTATAAGAAGGGAAGAGAGAAAGAAAGCTATTTGGAGAGAATTCCTTTCATTGTTAGTCACAAACAAAGGCAGAGTGCAAAAACTGTCAGAAATTATGAAAAATTAGAATTATTTATTAATCTCTGCAATTTGCGGCTTCAAATATATTTCCAATACCAAAATTGTGCGTTTTTAAGTCTCAGTTATAACACAATTGCAAGATTTTTCAAAAATTAATGCTCCCATTGTCCTCATGGACCAAGTTTGTTTGCCAAGTTTACTGTTACCGATACAATTGCCTCAAGATTTCTTCACCTAGTTATATAGAACAACAATTATGACATAAATGAACGGTAACAGAGGAAAGATCAGATGCCATTTTTTTGTTAATTGTTTGTGTGGGTGCCTCTGTTGATTTATGTATGTTTTTGTGTGAATTTTGTGTTACAGCAGAGATAAAGGTAGTGTGAGAGAATTCGTTCCTTCAGAGGTTAGACACAAATAGAGGTAAGGTAGAGTTCAAAAACTTTTAGAAATTGCAGTTTTAAATATATCCAAATTCAAAACTGTGTTTATAACAATTAGCTGGTGGTACATCTGCGAGATATTAATAAAATCGAATCGGCCGATTATGATCGTGAAACATCAAATATCAAAAATTGCGAAACATTTCAAAAATCTTCAAACAGTTCATCCCAATGTTTTGTGTCAATTTAACAATTATCAATACAATAACCTCAAGCAGTCCTCGTCAACTAGTTTTCCGTAAAAAACAATCAAGACCTAAATGAAGAGTGACCAACCTTAAGTAAAGATCAGCCGACAAAAGGAATTTTTTTAACTAGAATTATTCTTGTATTTGTGTTTTGTGTGTGTCTGGGCGCCTGTGGGTTTGTATATGTGGTTGTTCGTTTATGTTATGTGTGTTTTATGTTTGGTTAAGAAAGGAAGAGAAAGAGAGCTATTGTGAGTTAGTTCCTTTAATTGTTAACACAAACAAAGAGACCTCAAAAACTGTCGAAATGCATGAAAAGTTAGAAGAATTACTTAATAATTGCTGCAATTTGCGGCTTCAAGTATATTTCCAATACTGAAATTGTGTGTTTTTAAGTCTCGCTTATAACGCCTCTGCGAGATTTTTTAAAAATTAATAGTCCCATATTGTGCTCATGAAACATGAAAAGTGACAAAAATTATCGAAAAACTTCAAAAAATGAATTTCAATTTCGATTGCGCTTACAATTTCCTCAAGAATTCTGCCCCTAATTTATAGAAAAACCATTAAGACGAATGAATGGTGACAAAGTAAAGATCAGATGCCAATAAAAATGTTTTGTTTTTGTGTGAATTGTTTGCAAGAGACAGAGAGGGAGAATGAGAGAGAGAGAGAGAAGAGAGAGAGAGAGAGAGAGAGAGAGAGAGAGAGAGAGAGAGAGAGAGAGAGAGAGAGGTTATTGTGAGAGTTGGTTCCTTCAAAAGTTAAACACAAATAGAGGAAGAGTTCAAAAATGGTCAGAAAAATGTCAAAATATGAAAAATTACTCAATATTTGCTAAGAAATTGCTTTAAAAAATTCCTCATCCAAAACGGTGAGCTTTTAAATTTTTTTGATGACATCTCTGCGAGATCTTTAAAAATTGATTGGCCCATCATGCTTATGAAAAATAAAAATCGATAAAAATTTTTTTGAAAAACTTCAAAAAGTTAAATTTCAAAGTTTAATTTTAGAGTTACCTTTACCGACACAATTACCTCAAAATTTTCACCCCTTTTTTCTTTCAAAGAAACATACTCAGAAAACCCGAATGAACAGTGACGAACAGTGAGTGCTTATTTATTGTCAAAAAAATTTAAAATGTCGTTTTTGCTGTTGGGCTTTGTATTTGTGAGTTGGTGTTTGTTTCTGTACTATGTGTGGTGCGTATGTTTGTATGGTTTTTAATTGCTCTCAAACGAAGTTTGTAGCAATTATATTAGTCCTGTTGGTCTTTTTTTTATGCGATTTTTCGCTTGACCTATTTTTCGTCTGACGCTTTTGACTTTCCGTCCTCAAAAACGGGATAAACAGGTAGCGCCCAGCGGGCATTAAGTGCTCTTAGAGCCTTTCAGCTCTGTTTCACAGCTCAAACTTTTTGGAGACTCTCAAACGACCGCTCACCGGTCGTTTGAGAGCAATTCGCCCGACGTTAGTCGGTTATGTTTCTGTTTCTGCCTCTTTCAAAATGTACTACACTTATCGTTGTGGAATGACCAATGTGATTTTGTGGTTCAGACAGTACAAGTAATTTTCTCCAGTGCAAATAAGTTGCTTTCGGATACTCCCAACCGTTTCTGTGACAGAATTTAAAAGTTATTTCTGTCACCAATTTAAGTTTCTAGGTACTAATATTGGGAGTGATTTTCATAGATCGGGAGCTGTCGTATTGTTGTACTAATTGTTTGCTTAAGAATGTTGTCGAGATCTCGATCTATTTATATATGCAGAATGGATGCAGATGTTAAATAATTAAAGCTTATAATAAAAAAATTAAAAATTCATGTCGGATATCTTTTTTAGTGATTTTTATTATTCATTTTAATAATTTTTTAATCGTTTTAATTGATTTTGATACAGGAAATGTTTCGAGAATGTTGCCAAACTTGAGTTCGAGAGTGACCTGAAGATCACGAGCATGTACAGTGGGGAGGGGGAGAATGTGCCCTTCTGCAGACACATCTACCCCGAGGGGAATGTGGAAGACTGGATGTTGAAGATCGAGGATCTCATGAAGGACTCCGTCAGAGATCAGGTCAAGCAGTCCCTTGTGGACTACAAACAGGTATGTCGGATTGGTGTCCCCTCTTTTCACCCCTATTTGTTTTTCCCCTATCATTTCACCGGTTACATGACAAATTGCGCAATTCCTTTTTACCCAATGCTCTTTAATCTTTTCGTTTAATTATCCGATGTTCGTTTGTAATACTTTCGTATCAAGTCCCACTGGACATTTATTTATAAAGTCGGTCTAAACAGCCGTTCTGGTAATTTTTACAATATGGTAACTTAAAATTGGTATTGGGTAAAATGGAGTTGGTTAAATTGTCCTGACACCCATTTCACCCCTATTTTAGTATTTCATTTTATAATTGGTACCGTTAGCATTGTGAGAAGTTTCTCAAAGTGGGAGAAGGACAGATTAAAATCCAGATGTAAAATTTTTTGAGATTCTTGGGTTGTTACGATAGCATGACTGTTTGCAACAGTTAAAACTAGTTTGGCAAAAAATATAAAAGTTATTTTTTCCGGCGAAGTCGTCGGCTCAAACTTTTTCTACCTATTTCTGAGAAATTTGATTTTGATTAAGTGTGGAAATATTAGGACACTGAGAACATGAAAAAGTGAACTAATCAAGACTGCTTAGCAGATTTCAGCACAGATTTTTAGAACAAATTGACTGTCGATCGTTATTGCTGAGAACTCGAGAGCTCTACAGACCTGCGTTCGCATCTACAATTGAGCATCTGTGTTATAGAGACCCCGAACCGAGTGGGTTTTGAACTGGCCTGGCCAAGTTGTAATCGCGGGTGCCCAGACATACTGGACAGAAGAGGTCTCGGGGTCAATTGAAGAGCACGACCTGCCAGGACGACTCCAGAAGTTGACAGACCAGATCAAGGATCTCGTAGGTCTGGTCAGAGGGAAATTGACCAAGATCGGAAGGATGATCTTGAGTGCTTTGATTGTGATTGAAGTGCATGCTAGGGATGTCTGTGGAACCCTAGTTGACGAAGATGTCCAGAGTATCAATGATTTCGAATGGATTAGCCAGCTTAGGTAATTAAAACAGAGTTTTCTGTGGATTTTATTGACATATTATGGATAGCTTTTGGGTTTCTAAGTTTGGCGACCGCAGGGTCGTTTCATATTCATGTTGTGCTATCGGAGGGAAGATGCTGGCATGTTTTTATTGGTTTACTATTTTTCTGTTTACACATCCACTATCATACTCGGCCACGTTTCATTTGTACTCTTGAATCCACATCGACCTATTGATGAAGATTATAATCGTTTAAGCTTGCTTTCTTTTTCCAAAAAGGTTTGCCAAATTTAGCTAAACAAACGTTTGCAAATTCTGCTTAAAAGTTTTGAATAACTTACGTTGATTTCTGGCACGGTACTGGCATCGATGTTTTTGTTGATTTCTGGCATCGATGTTTTTGTCAGGTACTATTGGTTGATGGACGAGAACCCAGACGGAGACATGTACACGAAGGCAGTTAATGCCAGATTCCACTATGGGTATGAGTACCTTGGAAACACTGGACGTCTGGTTGTGACTCCCCTCACTGACAGATGTTACCTCACACTCACAGGTTGTTCACTCATTGATTTATCCTCATTCATAAACGGATGGTTATCTTTCAAGATAACCTTTATAATCTTGCCTCTTGTAAAATGAGCGTCGTTTTCAAGAATCTTGTCCGATAACCATCCCAATTTTACTGGGGAATGGTAGTAGCGCAGCCTCTTGAACATTTTTGTTGACATAATTTTGGGTAAACTTGTTAATTTTAGGTATTAACTAAAATGTTGTGTAAGGTTCGTGAACTATATAAGATAAGCAAAACCTTTGACATATTATACGCTATTTCGTACCTCATAAAAAATCAAGAAGAAATTGCATCAGCACCAAAGAATAAAGTTGTAATATACCCAACTTCGACTCTGACTTAAGAAATTATTACAACTTTATTCTTTGGTGCTGATGTAATTTCTTCTTGATTTTTAAATAAGCCAAGCTTAAAATCTGTATATAAGACCGATGTTTTTTAATAGTGTTAAATCAATAAAAATAAATTTGCTAGGAGCAGAAAGCAATTCAAGCCTGAAAAATAATAAATGGTGTTAATTTCAGGAGCACTCAACTTGCAGTTTGGAGGTGCCCCAGCGGGTCCCGCAGGAACTGGAAAGACTGAAACTACAAAAGATCTGGCAAAGGCTTTCGCCATCCAGTGTGTCGTGTTCAACTGCTCAGATCAGCTGGACTATCTGGCCATGGGAAAATTCTTCAAGGGTCTCGCAAGGTTCGATTTATCTTCCTTGTTCATAGTTTTTGAATTAATTTTTTCGTTTATCCTCACATTTCCTCTCTATGTTATTATATCATGGTTAACCCCAATTTCCGTCACCGTGTTTCTTTTTGAGGTCTATCTCATAGACGAGTTTTTTCGAAATCAGCTTCAGAACAGAATTAGATATTCTAATTATTATCAGTGTCCCCCCCCCCCCTTGGTACCTAGTAGAGAATCGCTACCCCTTTTGTGCTATACTTTACCACAATATTAGTTGGCCTACAGTTTAGATAGCCGAATTTCGGTTTAAGCGCAATTGCGGACCGCTGTTCACGGCCATGCCTCTCGCATGCGCTATGGGATGTAATCCGGAAATCGCGGGTCGGTTATCGCGGCGAGGCGCGCCCACCGACCCGCCAGTCGGAAATTCTTTTCGCTTTGTATTCCAATTCGGCTAATTGCCCTAGCATGGCGCGTTTTTTTCTATCCATTTTAACACAGTATGAGCATACACGGAAAGTTATTAGTCGTCTCTGATTGGTTAAAAAATCGCTCGCTTAAATTCTATTCAAGAATGGCCCCCTTTTGCAAAAGGGGGCAATTGTTGAAAAGATCCATATGTATATATATATATATATATATATATATATATATATATATATATATACATATATGTATATATAAATATACATATATATATATATATATATATATATATATATAATATATATATATATATATATATATATATATATATATAAATTCTAATAGATTATACCATCCCTCATTAAGCTCTATACATTGCAAAAACAAGCATCAACATGCTAATGTGAACAAAAATTTTTTCACGGGGAGAGGGGGCTGTTCAGTACGTACCTTATATATTATTACAATTCAAAGAAATTGAATTGTATTGGGGCGCTGTCTTTTTTACGACTCGAAGAAGAGTATTGGAGAAGTGCTTTTTTTAATCAATTTTATTGGAGTGATTTTTGAAGCGGGAAATGAAACGCATGAAAAAAATGGAGTGCTTTTTGTGCTGAATAAAAGTGAAGAGCGGAGCGAAAAGAGTGGTTTTTGTTCATACCGCTGTTTTTAAGAGAGCGAAAATTTGATGTGTGCAAAAATTTTCTCTAAGCGAGCTTATTACAATTCAAAGAATTTGAATTGTATTGGGGCGCTGTCTTTTTTTTAAGATCTGTTCACACATTTTCATGATTTTTGAAGTCAAATTGGAGTAGTGATTTTGGTCACGCCGAAACAGGAAGTAGAGGGAAAAAGCGAGTGGTTTTGCGGCGTGAAATTTTTTCACTCTAAATTTAAAGTAGAGTGCGAAAATGGTGTTTGAACAAAAATTCGCTTAGTGGTTTTTTTTGTTCACATGCGGTAATTTCGCTTTGATTTTTACTGTTTTTTACTGTTTGAAAATTCTTTGAATTGTACGTCAGGACTTGTCCTGCTATGTTTTCTGGTTCGTTTTTATTTATTTTTCCTGCTTTCGTTCTTACTTTTACTCTCGCTTTCAATATTTTTCAGCTCGGGTGCTTGGGCCTGTTTTGACGAATTCAACCGGATCGATATTGAAGTACTCTCAGTCGTAGCCCAGCAAATCGCTACAATCCAGAGAGCCCAGCAGCAAAAACTGGACCGATTCCAATTCGAAGGTGTAGAACTCGTACTCAAAGCCAGCTGTGCGGTTTTCATCACTATGAACCCAGGTTACGCTGGGCGAACGGAGCTGCCGGATAATTTGAAAGCCCTGTTTCGACCGGTTGCTATGATGGTACCAAACTACACTATGATCGCTGAGATTTCGCTGTACTCGTTTGGGTTTGACAATGCGAGAGGATTAGCCAATAAGATCACGACTACGTTCAAATTGTCCTCGGAACAGCTTAGTTCACAGGTTTGAATTTTGGATTCTCACTTATCACAAAATGGATTCCAATAAATGATTGCTAATAAATTGAATTAAATAAAAAGCGTGTGCAACGAAAAATTGGTGATAATCGACGAGTTTATTGATTTTAACCCCATTATAACGTATTACCCCAATCGTATATTGCATTTTTTACCCCAATTTATCGTATTCTTGAGCATAAAATTCTTTTTATATATATGTCCAAGCTTCAAATCTTCTTATATATTAAATGAGTGACAGTTTATAGGGCTGCATGTTTAAGAGCTTCGAGTGGCATGTTTAAGAGACCTATAGAACAAGCATAGTTAAGGGGACTCGTTATTAGAGGTCAATGACCGAAAATACATTCAAACAAAAAAGTCAATGTCCGAAAAAGTGTTTCAAAAAGGTCAGTGACCAAAAATATCCAGAACCAAAAAAAGGTCAACGACCGCTAAAGGAAATGCTCTAAAACGACTGATGATAGAAAATGGGACATTGGTAGAAGGGCCCTGATGAGTGGTTTATGCAAATTATAGATTGGTAAGCGACGAAAGCCATGATTAAGAAAAAATGAGGAGGGGAAAAGACCTCTAGTCTATATATTAATCGCGTGAACACAAAAGGCGGCATGTTTTAGAGACATCACTGAGCAGCATGTTTTAACAGTACTACCGAAGAGCACGTTTAAGCTGTTGTTTAAATGGGGTTAATGACCGAAAAAGTGTGCGTTCAGGTCATTGACCGATTAATGGTTCTAAAAGGTCATTGACCGAAAAATGTTTCAAAAAGGTCATTGACCGAAAAGTGTTGACAAAAGGTCATTGACCCAAAATAATGCTAAGAAGTCGTGTCATTTACCGAAAAATGCTTTGCGAAAAACCCTGTTGCCGATTTTTTTTTGTTAAAGGAAAAGACAATAATCGGTGTTTCAATAAACAAAAACAATAGTGTCGAAAAAATCATTGGCCAACTAGTTGCTCAGAAACAGGTTTGTGACCAAAAACTTCTTAGGAAAACGGTCTGTGACCGAAAAGCTTCTGATACGGAAAAGGTAAACGATTGAAATTGTGTCAAGACAAAGAGGTTTGACCGAAAAAAGAACTGTTTTTTGTAATTCATTGTGAAAAAATTGTTGTTGATGAGGTTGTCTTGAAAATTTGTAACAGAAAAGTCAATCACCGAAAACTTCAAGAATTCAAACGTGGATGATGGAAATTTTTTTTGTAAAAGTTTCTTTGTACGAAAGTTCTTTCAAACAGAAGAATTCATCATAGATTCGCTGTACGAAAGTTTTCTAATACAGAAGAATTCAGCGAACGAAATTTGTGAAGTATAAAAGACCCAAAAGGTGCCGATTCAAAAACCAAAGTTAGGTGCCAAAAAATTGCATATGACAACACTGAGGTCTTGAAATAAATACAAATTTTCAGTGCTCAACAGAGGACTTTCTCATATTAAGGACTGTTCTAATAAATTATTGGGAACAAATCTTGATAGGTGAATAATTTTCCTTTTATTTTTTCGAGGGAAATTTTGTTGGTGGCATTAGCCAGCCCTTTAACTCAGTTGTGTTTGTTAACTTCGTAAAAGCGTTAGCAAAGGATTGCCAACGATTCCTTTTTATAAGCATATTCCTCGTTTTGCGGCAAATCCAACGTGTTCTCATTAACACATTCATCCTTTTTATGAAAACCGAAATTCATTGTCTCACCCAGGATTTGTTTTCTCTTCTCTTTTGAACTGTTGTATCTCTCTCTCACCAATTTCGTTCTGTCTTTTTGTTCTATTGTGCGATCTTCTATTTGTGCTCTTCAAGTGTTTTCTCCAACTTCGATATTTGCTTTGCACTCAAGAAAATATCACAGTTAGATTTTGAAATTTTTGTCTTTTTGATTCGTTTTCTTGTTTCCTATTGGTTTACTTACGGTGGGCTCCCGATGTCCTACGGTTTCTGTTGCATTGTATCCTTTCTTTCTTACAGTTAATTGTAGCTGTTAAAAAAAATTTGTGTGCAGCACCTGATTGTTGCGTTATTTGTTTTGACTGTACTTCCTGTTAAAGATAATTCAAATCTTTTACTACCAAGAGTTTACTATTCAAGTCTTTTACTACTACTACTACTCAAATTTTTGCTTTTGCCTTTTGCGCTTGCTCTTTATCTCGCTGTTGTTGCACTTTCTCATGATTTCGGCTTGTTTCATTTTGCTGTCCCTTTTTCCTTCATTCTATGGTTTTTGTTTTTTCTTGCATTCTTTCTCTCGCTCACTTTCCTCCTTGCCCTCTCTCTCGCTCTTTCTTTTCTTTTCTCGGTTGTTTACTCACTTTTTTTCTTGTTATTTGACTGATTTTAATTCAATTTTTTGTTTCCTATCGGTTTTCTTAAGGTGGGTTCCTGATGTTCTTATGGTCTCTGTTGCATTGTATTCTTTCTGTTTTTCCTCTACCATCAGTTTCGATTTTTCCGTCTCTTTCTGGTTAGTTACCTTTTTTTAGCGTGTCGCTCCTGTTTGCTTTCTCCCAGACTCATTTTTTCTGTTTTCCTTCTCTGCTTTCAACCTTCTTTTGTTCTGTCTTTTGGGGTTTTTTCGTGATTTAAATCTATTTATACCTCATTCTTTATGCCTCCTTCTATCTGTTTTGATTTTGTAATGCTCTCTCAGAACGTCTATTACGCTTAACTCGCAAAAAACTTTTATTTGACATATTTGGCTCTCTTCATTTTTTGTTGATGTCCAAAGTAATTTTGCAAAAAAAAATCATTGAAACGATTGCATGTACACCAGTTATCACGAATAAGTTTTCAATGAGAATATCAGTTGATAAAGTTTCAAGATAAGATGCCCTCAGATGGCCTTTACGGACCTGCTAGTTTAAAATTAAACGATCGTGCACTTTTACATGCTGTTTTTGATTCATTGCCGGGGTATTATAAGACAGTAGTATCAGGAAATTGTAAAGGACACTATTATATTGTTTCAGCTGCGTTAATACAGCTTTGTCATTAATTAGACATAACATTTCGATAGGACTTCATTGAAAAAGAACGTTAGTATCAAAAGCAAAGTCAAAATCCCTAAAACAAAAAAATGGCTCAAAGAATTAAATGCATATTTGCTCGACCAAAAAATTTTGTTCCGAAAGGACACGATGAAAGCGATATTGAATGGTTTGTTAATTTCTCTTGAACGAAGTTCATGGCAATTATTGTAAACGTGTGTCTTTTTTATGCAAAAATTTTGCTTGACAATTTTGATTTTTCGAGTGATTTTTACGCCCTTGCCTTTTTGCGTTTCGTGTGATCTAAAGTTCTCTCTCAATCACAATTTCAAGTAGCTGAACTCAATTGGCGGCAATTTAATACTTAAAAGTCAAATGAAAAGTGTTCACTTTAAATCTTAATAGTGGTATATGTTAACCTCTAATGTGGTTATTTGAAGCCCACTATTGAACTTCTGAGTCCCATTTAGACTCACCCCCCTCGACTGAAGCAGGCTGCAATTGATTAGAGCTCCCACTAGTTGTTCGCGAGCAATTCTTCTGACGTTTAGTCGGTTATGTTTCTCTTTTGTGCTCAAGACACCAGTTCTATTCTGACTAGCCTGAATATATACCTAACAACTTTAAAAGGACAAGCAAAATTGGTCTTCAAAACGTTTGTTAAAGTTGTTTTCAATATTAATATCTAATTTTAAATAATATATAAGTTGTTTTCAATATTAATATCTAATTTACATCAAAATACTTCACACTTTTAAAATATTATCGAAAAATCATTTTTTTCTGTTCTTTCAATCCCAATCGGAGTTATGGGAATTGATGGTGCTTATTTTATTGCACTTTTTATATGTTTAATAGCCGCCCTCATCTTCTCAGCCGGCTATTTTAGCGCTCCTAATTTTTTTTCTACTTCGTCGAACTTTTTTTCGCTTTACCATTTTGCCGCTTTTTCAGCATTTTGCGTGAAATCTTTTTGACATCTCTAGGCTAGTTTCTCTCTTCTCTCATTCTGCTAAAAGTGAATTTGAACATCAGTTGCTCAGCAAAACAATTCAAAATGAACAGAGTCAGAATAAAAAGTTGAAGTCAGAAATAGAAACGGGATAAACCCATAAAGCCTACTTTTAGATGCCCGATATTTGAACGTCGTTCCTATAAATCTTAGTTACCATCTCTTATGCTTATTGGTATTGATAGTAGCCCCTGTAGACTTAAAAAATGTTTTTGTACAAAAATCTTTTTCTTCGATATCTGCTATTCCTTCAATCCCAATCATGTTTATTGGAATCAACGGTGGCTATTTTCCGGCAATCTGCCGGGTATGGTTCCTATATATAATTATTTTGAACATCAGAATCATGCGTATGATTCTAGCGTATTAAAGAACTTATTAAGATATTAGTTAACATATTAAACAGCTGTTTTTATATTAGGCATGGTTTTTGCCATCGTTTAATTGTTGCGTCCTCACTTTAGTGGGAGGGAGGAACTATATACTCAAATGGATTTTTTTGTTCAGTCAATTTTCGCCGATCGATATATTCATTGTAGAGAGTTGTGAGTGGTATCATTAAAAAGCCCGTACAACGTTGAATATAGAATTAAACGGTGATTTTTCGAGTTTTAAAGTTTTGTGAATAGTAGACCAAGGGTTTTTGTTTCTACTTCCTAGTCTCCTTGAATCAGACTATTGCATGTTTTCTAATCTAACTCAATGAGTATCTAAAATGCATGGTTTATATTTGATATATTGAGATTTTTCATTTGCCAAACTATCTTTCAGAAATATATAGAATAATCAGCCGTTTAGTTGAGCGCGCAGTTATATCAGCGCTAGAATTGTACTCTCCATGAACTCGCATAATCAAAAACTGTTCCGACTATATTGGAGCACGCTGTTTTTTAAGACCCATATCCACGAGATTGAGCTCCAATGAACTTAACATTAGCTTTGAGAATGAGCTCGTGGTTTTTAAGGCTTGTCAAAATGTTTTAGAAAATTATCTAAACTGAATTTTTATGTTTTGCCTGCACTTTTTGTTCTTTTTGCAGTCTCATGGCTTAGTCTGTCTAATAAAAAATTCAATTGTTTTGTTTTATTGGTACAGATTAAACTATACCGTGTTTTCAGTCGATATCTAATGGCTCTTATGACTTTGTATATATTGGTTTTAGGAAAATATCAGTAAACTTTTGAACTTTGCATGTGTCATGTCACACTTTTGTCGACCTTCAGCTTTTTCTCAGTTAAGTGAGCACAATATGTCTTCGATGTCTCTTTTAATTGGTTTCAATTTTATCTAATGGTTGTTTCGGCGAGTTTTTTTTTAATAAAAAAACGTTGCGATTTTTGCACGTCTGCCCACTTTTGAGGTTCATTTTTTGCATAAATTATCAGATTAGTGACAACTCCAATTGACCTCCAAAGAATTTGCAATGAAAGTTTCGGATGAATATCTTATGGTTTTGACCAATCCAAAACCATTGTCTCGCAAAATTTTTTAGATATTTTAATTTTTATTTGTGCTTCTTGCTCTTTTTTAAGTCATTCAATATATCCTTGATTATGAAAGATCTCAATGACTCTCGGATGTATAAATTAATCATTTCATTAGTTTCATATTATAGCTAAAGGTTTTAATGACTTTCAGACTAAGTTTTTTCAAAACACAAAAGTATTTTAAACCTTCTCCTTTTTTGTTCTTAATTTTGACATCATCTAAGTCGCATTATTGATAGTTATTATTAGCTTTTTGCTGAACCAAACATTCATTTGTCTGTTGGTTATGTTTTTTGACTGATATCTTTTGTGGCTCAGACAATTTGTTTTCATAATTATTTTCATGAGTTTTCTTTGCCCTTCGATGAAAGTTTCAGTTTTTTATGAACAGCAAGGGGCTCTTATAATTGTTCAAATGATTCATTTATTTGGAAATCATTTCGGTTCGCTGATTAATGGAATCCTATATATTAATCGCGTGAACACATAAGGCGGCATGTTTTAGAGGCATCACTGAGCAGCATTTTTTAACAGCACTACCGAAGAGCACGGTTAAGTGGTTGCTTAATTGGGGTTAAAGACCGAAAAAGTGTGCTTTAACGCCATTGACCGATTACTGTTTCTAAAAGGTCATTGATCGAAAAATGTTACAAAAGGTCATTGACCGAAAACTGTTGCCAAAAGGTCATTGAACTAAAATGTTGCTAAGAGGTCGTGTCATCTACCGAAAAAAGCTTTGTGAAAAATTCTGTTGCCGAAATTTTTTTGATAAAGAAAAAAACAATAATCCCTGTTTTAATGAACAAAAACAATAGTGTCGAAATTAATCGTATGAACACATAAGGCGGCATGTTTTAGAGGCATCACTGAGCAGCATGTTTTAACAGTACTACCAAAGAGCACGGTTAAGCGGTTGCTTAATTTTGATTAATGACCGATAAAGTGTGCTTTAACGCCATTGACCGATTAATGTTTCGAAGAGTTCATAGATCAAAAATTGTTACAAAAAAGTCATTCACCAAAAAGTGTTGCCAAAAGGTCATTGACCCAAAATGTTGCTAAGAGGTCGCGTCATCTACCGAAAAATGTTTTGCGAAAAAGCCTGTGCCGAAATTTTTTTGTTAAAGAAAAAGACAATAATCGGTGTTTCAATAAACAAAAACAATAGTTTCGAAATAATCATTGGCTGATTAGTGGTTCAGAAACCGGTCTCTGACGAAAAATTTCTTCAGAAAACGGTCTATGACTGAAAAGCTTCTGATACTTAAAATGTAAATGATCAAAATTGTGTAAAGACAAAAAGGGTTTATGACCGGAAAAAACATTGCTTTTTGTATTTCGTTGTCAAAAAATTGTTGTTGATGAAAAAGGTTGTCTTGAAAATTTGTGAAGGAAAACTCGCCGAAAACGTCAAGGATTAAAAGGTGGCTGGTGGAAATTTGTTTGTCAAAGATTCGCTGTACGAAAGCTTTCTAATACAGAAGAATTCAGCGAACGAAATTTGTGAAGTATAAAAGACCCAAAAGGTGCCGATTCAAAAACCAAAGTTAGGTGCCAAAAAATTGCATATGACAACACTGAGGTCTTGAAATAAATTCAAAATTTTTAGCGCTCAGTAGTGGACTTTTTCATATTAAGGGCTGTTACTATTAAATTATTGCATATAAAAGATGATAGGTATATAATTTTCCTTCTTTAATTTTTTCGAGGAAAATTTTGTTGGTGGCGTTAGCCAGCCCTTTAACTCATTTCTGTGTTTGTTGACTTCGTAAAAGCATTTGCCAACAATTCCTTTTTATCCGCACCTCTCGTCTGGGGAACATCCATCGTGTTCTCATTAGCACATTCAACTTTTTTTATGAGAACATGAATTCCTTGTGTCAACCAGGATCTGTTTTCTGTCCTCTTTTGAACTGTATCTCTCCCTTTTTTCATTTTCTTTATCTTTCTTTTTTCTGGTGTATAATTTTCTAGTTCTGCTCTTCAAGTGTTTTTATTTTCTTATCGCACTCAAGTTTTTGTTTTTGCGCTTGCTCACAATCTTGCTGTTCTTGTATTTTCTGTCTCATAGTTTCGGCTTCTTTTTTTGCTCTCCCATTTTACTTCATTCTATCGCTTTTGTTTTTTCTTGCGTTATTTCTCTCGCGCGCTTTCCTTTTTCCTTCTCTCTCTCTCTCTCTCTCTCTCTCTCTCTCTCTTTCATTTTCTTTTGCGGTTGTTTACTAACTTCTTCTTTTTTGTCTGTTTTTGATTCAATTTTTTGTTTCCTATCGTTTTTCGTACGCTGGGTTTCCGATGTTCTTATGGATTCTTTAGCATTGCATTCTTTCTTTTTTCCTCTCTCATCAATTTCGATTTTACTTTTTTTCTCGTTAATTCCCCCTTTTTTCGGTTTTCGGTCCCGTTGGCTTTCTCCCAGACTCGTTTTTTCTGTTTTCCTTCTCTGCTTTCAACCTTCTTTTGTTCTCTGTCTTTTGAGTTTATTTCGTATTTTTAAATCTATTTGCTCTTTGACTCGTTATATATTTCTGCTGCTATCGATCTCTCTCTCTCTCTCTCTCTCTCTCTCTCTCTCTCTTTCTCTCCCTCCTTATTACTCATTCTATCTGTTTTGTTTTTTTAATGCTCTGTTGTGGGTTAGTTTTTGTGGGTTTTCTGTTTTTTTTTCGCTCCACAATTTCTTCCCGTGCAAATATTTAGCTCAAATGTTAGGAAGATTTCAGCATTCTTTTTAAAGGTTAACTGGTTGCTCTCTATCAGATGGAGTGGAATTTAACGACAACTCAATTTTGTTATATAGTTCGACCACCATGTGATTTTTTAATAATACTGCGTTAAAGTTCACCATGCCACAATAAATTTTAGTTCTTGGAAATAACCTAAAGACATGGTTTTTTGACATTTCCAGCGTCATTTGGTTCCAAGATTATTACTACGATGTCAACTTGAGGACGGATGATTTGTAATAAAATTGATGACAATATGATACACTTTTTGGTTATTTTGGGTAGTTTTTGTTTTCCGATGTTTGTTGTTTTGGACAATTTGTTGTTTTTGTAATTGCTCTCGAACAAAGTTTCAAGCAATTATTTTAAGCATGTGTGTCTTTTTTGACGCCAAAATTTTGCTGGACCGTTTTCTTCTAGAACATTCTTCCGATTTCAGTTTTCGAGTGAGTTTTTTACGCTTGACTTTTTGATTGATTTGTGTTGCGCAGATTCGTAAATTAAGTCTGTTGCTAACATAAAATAGATTGTGACAGCTGGCTGACATACCGTGAAGCGTTGTTGGTAATGTCCCTAACTCTCAAGCAAGAGGATGCGGGTTCGAACCCCTCCCTAGTCAGAAATTTTTGAACCATAATTTTCTCTAGCCTACCCTTCTAAATTTTCCTCGCCAGTCGTTCGAGAGCAATTCGTCCGATGCTTGTCGTTTTTTGTTTTAATTGTAGTTTTTCATGTAAATTTTTGTTTCAGGACCACTACGACTTTGGAATGCGCGCCGTGAAGACAGTGATCAGCGCTGCTGGCAATCTGAAAAGAGAACACCCAGAGATGGATGAAGAGTTGATATGCCTCAGGGCTATTCGGGATGTGAACGTGCCCAAATTCCTGGTCGACGATCTCAAACTGTTTAATGGTGTAGTGTCTGACTTGTTCCCTGGCATCAAGTGAGCTTTCAAAGATTTGAAAACTCTTTAATATTTTTTTGGATTCTTTCTTTCTACAAAAGGAATTTTAGTTTTGCTTAACTCTATACATGTACAATGTTAGCTGCTTCTTATCTGCCGATGTGACCCTAAAGTTATTGTTTTTTCTGGTTTTAAAGATTATAAGTTGAATTGAGTAAGTATTTTTGTCAATTATTTCGACTGTATTTTGATAACATTGATACGAAGTAGAGTAGCTCAATAAGCTTCTTTTGCATCAACATATATATATGTACTGAAAATTAAAAGTATATAGCACTTATGAAGAGATCAAAAAATTGTTCGACCGACCTTAATTTCTGCATTTTGCTCGAGTGTTTTCTTTTCTCTTGTTAATTTTTTCTAATCTCTGTTCTCTTAATTTTATTGTTAAAACTCCGATGATAATGCAGCAGACTAATACATACTTGACAATTTGTCAAAATATAAACTTTTTTGTTCATAGGTTATTAATCTTTAAAAGGTTGATAAAATCAAAATATGTTTCTTTCTTCAGCGACAACAGGTACTTCACATTCATCGACAGACTACATGAAGGTTCCATGCCTCATCTTAGAAACAATTTTTAAAATTTCTGCTCCATAAATCACGTATAAGAATCATCTTTAATATAGATTGTCGCTTCTTGCTCATAACGACAAATGTTTAAATCAGTTCAAATTTCTAAATTGATGCGTTCATTTAAAAGAAATTTTTGCTCAGTTTAATCAGCTTTCTCAATTTATTGAAAATTTTTTTGCCATTTGTCCTTAGCGGTTCAATTTATAAAAAAGTATATGTTTTTTTAAAAAGAGAAACTTGAATTCCAATTTGGTAATATATTACATAGCATAACTTGAATATGGTTAGTTATAAATTAAGCATATTTAAAATAGAAGAAGGGTTCATCATTGGCATTAATATTAAGTAGATTAAATCGTTGCTTAAATCATGTTAATATTAAATCACGGCTTGGGTTTTTGGGATTTGTCAAAAAAATTTCCCTATTTTTCCAGGCAAGAATCAATCGATTATGGAGAGCTAGACAGTGCTCTACGGAAAACATGTCTTTACAAACAGGACTTGAAAGACGTTGATGGATTTGTTCTGAAATGCATCCAACTCTACGAAACCACAGTTGTCCGGCACGGGCTAATGTTGGTCGGGCCCACTTGTTCGGGTAAAACCAAGTGTTACAATACCCTACAAGCAGCATTGACCTCTCTTAAAGGTCAACCCGCTATCGGTGGAGGTCAATATGAACAAGTGCACACTTATGTGTTGAACCCGAAGTCTATAACAATGGGTCAACTTTACGGAGAATTCGACCTTCTAACGCATGAATGGTTAGTGATTTTTAATTCCTCTCGAATGAAATTTAAAGCAATCATTGTAAACGTGTGTCTTTTTTCTGCAAAATTTTTGCTTGACCGTTTTTTTCTCTAGAACATTATTTCGATTGCACTTCCTCTGTGACTTTTCACGCTTGACTTGTTGATTTTTTGGGTCTTTCCCATTATAGCCCCCCCCCCCTATGAAATTATAGCCCCCCATGAAATTATAGCCCCCCATTATGGTATTTATACCATGATTGGGGGGGGGGGGCTATAGGATATCTGACCACTAAGCTGGGGGAGGGGGGCTATAATGGGGAAAGACCCGATTTTTTTGAGCGATTTATTTGAATTGGGGCATTCAGAATAGCCTGTCGCTAAAATAAAACCGATTGTGAGTGTTGAACGTATGTAGCACGCGTGTGACGAAGAGGTTTACGTCCCCGACTCTTGTGTGACAACATAGTCGTGTTCAAAATATTCAAAATCTTGCATGAACGAATTTTTACTCTTGCTTTGATTTTGATTAGAAGTTCAAAGCACGTTACCATTTATTTATACAGGGAAGGAAACATTTTTTCAAAATAAATCACAGATGAGATATATTGATTATCAGCAGATTGGTAATTTAATAAATTGGTTATAATTTGGTAATAACTTGTATGGCCTAATAAGATATTGGACTAACCATTACTAGTAGTACATGCCTCAACAAATTTCATTATAAAATATCAATCGTATTCGGTCACATTTCGCCGGAAACGAAAAAAAAACAAAAAACAGTCAATTCCCATCTTTCTGGTAGTGAAATTATTCTAAACTCTTTTCCAGGACTGATGGTATTTTGTCATCACTGATCAGAATAGGAACAACAGCTCAGAATGAAGACAAGAGATGGTACATGTTCGATGGGCCAGTAGATGCTGTCTGGATCGAGAATATGAACACAGTGCTGGATGATAACAAAAAACTCTGTCTCAGTTCCGGAGAGATTATCAAACTCACTGAGGTATCCAACCTTGAAGTTCTCTAGAATTAGTTTTTAAATTTTTTTAACAAAATTAATTGGTGAATAAATTGCTGCCTGCAGTCGAGTGAGTCTTTTGATTGCAGAGATATAAACAAAACAGTTTGCCTGTGCCATTGAATTAATTATAACAGTACACAAATTATTATTAATAGCCGCCTCAGTTTCTCAGCTAGCTATTATAGTGCTCCTAATTTTTTTTACAATTCAAGGAAATCACATGCGGTAATTTCATTTTGATTTTTAATGTTTTTTCGATTTTTTGGATCGGATTTTTTTCGAAATGGATTTTCCTATCCATTCAAGGCCTAGTTTTTTGTTTGAACCAAAGATCTTTTTCTCGCTAGTGGTTTTTTTGTTCAGATGCGGCATTCTAAAAGTGCTTTTAGACAGCAGTTGCTCAGCAAAGAAATTCAAAATGAACAGAGTCAGTATCTAAAAACGAAATCAGAAATAGAAACGGGATAAACCCATAAAGCCCAATTTTAGGGTGTCCCGCTTTTTCAACCCTATTTATTTAACCCCCCATCATTTAACCCCGGTTTATTCACCCATGTATCATTTAACCCCTTTATCTTTTAACCCCTCTATCATTTCACCCCGATTTAAATCTTTCTATAAAATAAGGATAATTAAATTAACAATATAATCATTTGGCCATGCCTCAGCGGCCCGTGGGACTTGATATGAAACTATCACAACCGAACGTGAGATTAATTTATCCACTTAATTATGACAAGGCATGCCTTTAATGTCGACTGCTAAGTGACGGGATTAAATGATAGAGGGGTGAAAAAATCGGGGTTAATTGATAGGGGGTAAAATGAATAGGGGTGAAAAGAAGTAGAACCCAATTTTAGCTGCCCGGTACTCAACTTTGTTCTTAGTTACCATCTCTAATGCTTATTGGGTGTTGATACTAGCTCTGTGTTGTCTCACTACGAAACAGGAGTATGTTCAGCTCCAAAATGACATCAAAATGGTTAGCATTTTAAAATTGATTGTACAGAAATTTTTTTTCACTAGTTTTTTTTTCTTCTTTCAATCCTAATCTTGGTCATGGGAATCTGCCGGGTATTTTTATATTACAAATTGCAACTTAATATAACATTAGTAGACGTTAGTAAAAAATCGAAAATCGCGGAAACTTCGACAGGGGTGTACAAGGAACAGCTACAAAATTAATTTCCAGATTTCTGTTTTCAATTGTCAAAACCGTGTTCGAAATGCATTGTCTATAGGTAAAAGGAAACTGAGTTTTAGGGATCTCAGCGAGTTTCAGAAGTTCCTGCCCATCCAAATTCCAAGGAATTTTTGGATCTAATCTGTTTTGCCCCCAGTGTTTTTTACGCCCCCACCCAGTTACAAATTATATGTTATGTAGCACATTACTACGTAAAAAAATAGCACGTGCGCCTGTGGGGCATGAAAGATATAAGCCCACTAAGTTGGGGGGGGGGGGCAGAATAAATCCGAATTTTTCATGAATAAGTTTGATTTTCGAACAGAAAAAAAACCTGATTTTCCCAAAATTTGCATAATAACCGTCGGGTTTTTTCGAAAGCTTCGCATTTTTGAATTAGACTAATCTGATTTTATTCAGGCGATGACGATGATGTTCGAAGTGGCAGATCTGGCAGTGGCATCTCCGGCTACTGTGAGCAGATGTGGTATGGTCTACCTGGAACCCAGTATCCTCGGACTCTCTCCCTTCGTGTTCTGCTGGCTGAGAAGATTGCCAGAGATGTTCTTCGACCACAAAGCAGCTTTTGAGCAACTATTTGAGGTTAGTAACTGAAGTGTGTTTAGACTTCTATCTGTAAATTTATTGCATTTTCTAAGTTTCAAAATGTCAATCTTAAGCAGCTAGGTAACTTTTCTACCTATTTTTTTCTCAAAATTTGGGCACAAAAATTCCTTATTTGAGTTTTTTGTCTGGTTCTTGTGACTCAAATGTTTTACGAAAGCAACTACTGGACTCCATAACCGCAATAAAGCCACGCATAGCGTGCAGCTCAGCAGCTATTATAAAACATTACCGACTGACCTCGGAAGAATCGCTCTCGAACCACTAATGTGAGCTTTAATCAATTGCATGATTGCGGCTAAGAACTTCACTGGGTGCTTTAAATAACCTCATCAGAGGTTAATATATAACACTATTAAGGTTTAAAGAGAATAAATGGCAGCAGTTCAAGGGTGCAGAAATTCAAGGGTACAGAAACTCAAGGGCGCAAAAGTTACCCGAAAAGTGAAAAAACGGTTAAGTGAAAATTTTGCATTAAAAAAACAGCCGGTAGAGTACCGGAAATGACTCGAAGCGTTGGGCATTATAACATATAAGCTAACCTTAACAAAATCAGAACATCAAAATGTTCACGAGAAAAAGCCAAAATAGCCCAATAAAACATTAAAAAAGTGTTTTAGAAAATGCAGACACTATTTTTCAGTTCAGAGGTGTGGGCGGGTGTGTGTGTGTGTGTGGGGGGGGGGGGGGGGTGGCAGGTAGGTACGGGGGCGGGTAGGTGGGGTCTGTAGTTTATAAAAGTAGGAGTGACTTATGTAGGATTTCTAAAAAATCTCAAAACGACCTCTTCACCTTGAGTATTATCAGCAGTTCCTAATTACTATAGATTACAAATAGCTATTGTTAAAGTCCAATATTCGAAAACATAGATCAAGAATCAAAAATGGAGGTGAATGTTCGAATAGAAAAAGTCAGAATTCAAGTCATGAACAAAACAAATTTGTATTCTGCTAAAGGCATAGTTGGTAGAACACTATACGACTCGATGAGTCGTGCCATATAATTACTAACCTAACCTTACCTTACAATAGCCTAATAAAACTGTAGACATGGTTTTAAAAAATGGTTCACAGCTTTTAGTTAAGTAGTCTTGGTAGGCGGGGGTAGGTGTAGAGGGTGTGGGTGGAATGGAGTAGTTTTTTTGGGGGATAGGTGGGTGGTGTTGTGTGGAGTGGATAGGGAGAAACGACTGTTATGGGATAAAAATTTCTCATAATGATCTTTTCAAGTTGAATATCAGCCGCTGTTACTAATTTCTATGTGTTAGAAAGCTACTGTTGAATTTGAAGGTTCGAAAACAGAACTCAAAAATGAAATCAATGTTTGAAAACAAAAGTCAAAAGTTCAAGTCATGACTTCAGCTAAAAGAAACATAACCGGGAGAGTACCGGAAACGACTCGAAGCATCGTGCAATAAAATTTTTAAACTAACGCTACCAAAATCAAAATGTCAAAAAAGAGTGAACAAGAAAAATTGTTAGCCTAAAAAACTGTAAACTGTAAAATGTTTTTAAAAAATGCAGACACAATTTTAACTTCACAAAGGGGTTGCGGGGATAGGTCAGGAGTCGGGCGTAGGTAGAGAGTTGAGGGTACGTGGGGGTTAGTTTAGGGGGGATAGGTTGGGGTGTAGGAGGTAGTTAAATGGGGTTAAAAATTCGGGTCTTTGCCATTATAGCCCCCCACCCCCAGCTTAGTGGTCAGATAACCTATAGCCCCCCCCAATCATGGTAAATATACCATAATGGGGGCTATAATTTCATGGGGGGTCTATAATGGGAAAGACCCAAAAATTCTTTAATTGACCGCTTCACCTTGAATGTTGTCAGTAGTTTCCAACTGATATACATTACAAACTAAGCTATTGTTAAAGTCCAACGTTCGAAAACAGAAGTCAAGAATCAAAAGCGGAGGGAAATGCTCGAATAAAAAGAATTTAAAATTCAAATCTTGAACGAAGTTGCTGTTTTAAAAAGTCTATAAAAACAGCCGGTAGAAAAGAGGAGACGACTCGAAGAGTCGTGCACTATAATCTCGTGCACTATAAAATTAGAAAAATCAATGGGAAAGAGCCGGGGGCTTACCTATATTGGGAATATCAAAGAGAAAAAAATAAATGCCTAATGGAGCTATAGGGTTAGGTGATAGGTAGGTGGCGGGTTCTGTAATTCGGATATAGGGAGGGACGAAAACGTATCAAAATGACCTTTCGACCATGAACATTACCAGCAGTACCTAATCACTATGTATTAGTAACTAAGCTACTGTTAAAGTCCGTTGTTCGGAAACAAAAGTCAACGTTCTAAAACAATAGTGAATGTTCGAAAACAAAAGTCAAAAGTACAGGTCATGAACAAACTTGCTTCCGCTAGGAAAAAAACCAGTAGAATCTCAATACTCCTCTTCGAGTCGTACAAACCTGTAGAATCTCAATATTCCTTCGAGTCATAAAAAAGACACACACGTTTACAATAATTGTTTCACTTTGAGAGCAATACCTAACTCAAAAGAGACTCTGAACTGCACATATGCTTCAAAATTGGTTGATTTTCAAAACAGATGAAAATGTTAATTCAAAACAACAATCAAATTTCACCTTAGCGAGATATAAGTTCTGTGAATACTTAAAAAGTCAAAGTTTTTTTAATCCCCCCAGCACTTCCAAATGTGTTGTTTTGTAGCAGGTTGCTATATAAAGAAATAGCACGTGCGTCTATCGAGGGGAAGAAAGAGTGCGCAAAAGTTATACGTCCACTAAGGTCCGAAAGTTTAAGGGGTATTAAATTTGCAGCAAAATATCTCTCTGTCGGGGAATCGAACCCCGGTCTCCAGAGTGACAGTCTGGGATACTCACCACTATACTAACAGAGATCTGAGAACTTCAGCAGTTCAACGAATAGAGTTTCAGCAAAAAGTGTTTCAACCACTATTTGAAGATCCAAATAAAATCCATCCAATCAATGAAGACGTTGAAATTTTGGACACTAAATTATACTTACTCATCGTTTTAGATCTACATGGAGCCGGCAGTCCAGTTTATCCGGTCTAGTTGTAAAGAGATTGTGACGTCAGTGGATGGATGTCTCACTTTCTCCCTCCTCAAGCTACTCGAGTGTTTCTTCACACCTTTCCTCCCCAAAGAGGTAACTCATGCTTCACTTTGTACGGGTTTTAACTTTTTTAAGCCATGAGGCAATAGTTGAATATATAAAAGATCGTTTCGTGGTTTAAGCGACTCTAAGATGAGTGTGTGGTTACTAAATAGTTGTACGAATAAATGATGAGAGTTGCCGCTGCTTTTTACTGCAGCAGTTCTATTAGCATTTCGGATCTTTTCGGTTTTTGCCCCCTCCCCAGTCCTATATAACCAGTCCGTTTGCACCCCCAAATATGTAATTTTAGGTCCTTAGAGATCCCTTATTTTAGTCATAAATTGCCGGCACCGCTATAGGATTGAATGCATTTTTGTTTCCGGTTGTCAACAAAATTAGTGCCATAAAGCTATTCTGCGAAAGATAAGCGCAAAAATAACAAAAACACGTATTATTATTTGTTTGCTTACGTTATAAGAACAAGTGAATTTCTTTAAATATGTTAATTTCAAAATTTTGCTGCATCATTAAATTCTGAATGCCGTTCATACATAATTGTATAAATAAGTGTATGAAATGCAAACAATATGCTATGACATGTGTAAATTAGGGGTGCAAATGAACGGGGGCAAAACAGAAAAAAATCCAGGAATTCGACATAATAAGAAATATTAAATCAATTTTTGTTAGTAGAATGAAGTTTTCTGCTCAAGGGACGTGTTGAATTGATGTCTTTTTGACTTTGACCATTTTCTGTTTATGTTTCAATATTTGTTTCGCCTAATTGGGCTCACGGGTTTGTTTAAAGTTAACTAGGAAGGAAAATTAGATTTTTAGTAAGGTATTCGGAAATTTTTTTATTTGTGTAACTGATTATGCAAAATTTTTCTGCCTCTTTTCTGTTATAGCCCCCACGTTGATTTGCACCCCCCCCCATGGAATATTGTTTGCATTTCATAAACTCACATAGTTAAACACAAACTGCATTTACAATATAATGATGCAGCGAAGTTTGAAATTCACGCGTATGTAAGAAGTTACAATTTGTATATAATTGAAGTGATAGTTGAATAATGCGTGTTATTGTCAATTCGATATGTATTTTGCCCATCAACAATTTTATCAATCTATTTTTCAAGTAATCGAGAGCTAAAATCCCTTCAATTTATCTCTGATGACGACATATTACACTTATCAAAACAAGTATCGATAAGCAACAAAAATTGAATTTCTGGGGGTTGCAAACACATTGGCTATATAAGGCGAGAGGGGGGCGGCTAAAAAAGAAAAGAGCCATTTTTAGCCAACTTATGCGTTTCAGGTCCAAATTGTTTAGGAAAGCTGATGTATCTTCTTTATTGTGGCTTGATTTTTCCTGATCCATAAGTTTTTAACAATTTTAGTATCACATATTTTGCGTGTAAATTAATCATTAAAGTTGGTCAATCGCTTAAAGTAACTGAACTGATTTTCTTGTCAATTTTGTTCTCTTAGCGTTTTCCCAGCAACAAACAACTATTCAATTTTTTTTTTACAAAAATGGATGGAAGTATGTGTTTTTCTATTTCATTAGCTCCGTTAGATTTTTCTGGCGTTTACCTTTTTTGAACAGTTTGTGGACTTCTGAGGTTTTCATCGGTTTGCTTTTGATGAATAGAGTGACGTTTTAAATTTATTAGTTAGTTTACTTCAAAAATGTGAAAGCAGCAATTTGACTGTTTGCAGACCCGGGCTGAACTGCAAGTCAAGATCAGTACTGGGCACGTCAAATTGCAAGTCTACAAGCATATATCAGTACTGTGCACGTCTAAAAACAAGTCTGCAAGTCTGACAAGTCTTTACCAAGACTTGGATTACACTTGCAAGTTGATTCCCAAGTAAAAACCAATTTTTCAAAAAATTTCGAGTGAAATTTTCGAATTCAAAAAAATTTCGCAACGTGCCACGATTTTTGCATTAATTTTTCGGCACTTTCTCGGGACCCCTGAAAACGGATGCAGACCGATGCCAACTCATTCCAACTGATGCCTCAAATTGGGCCGTTTTTAGGTGTTTCTGGGCCGTTTTCAGCCATTTTTCAGCCGTTTCAGCCATATTTCAGCCGTTTCAGCCCCTAAAATGCCAAGACTTGCATTTGGACGTGCACGTCTTGGCCAAGACTTGCATTTGGACGTGCACGTTTTGGCCAAGACTTGCATTTAGACTTGCACGTCTAGGCCAAGACTTGCATTTAGACTTGCACGTCTAGGCCAAGACTTGCATTTAGACTTGCACGTCTAGGCCAAGACTTGCATTTAGACTTGCACGTCTAGGCCAAGACTTGCATTTAGACTTGCACGTCTAGGCCAAGACTTGCATTTAGACTTGCACGTCTAGGCCAAGACTTGCATTTATACTGACAAGTGTAAAAAGTGACATGATCATAGCTCTGAATCAGTACTGATATAAGACTTGCAATTTGACGTGCCCAGTACTGATCTTGACTTGCCGTTGTCCGGGGAGCGTTGACTTCCGTTTTCGAACATTGGGTATCAGTTTCGTTCTAGACTACTTAGTTGATGCAGTAGTTTGTAATCTCTGGTCATTTTCCAGCTGAAAAGGCCAGTTTGAGAGGTCTAGACGCAAAAATGAATTTGACATTTTGTTCTCGAAAAGTAGACAAACAGGTATAGCCTGGAAGATATTAAAAAACTCCCTCTTATTAGAGCTTCACTAGTCCCTAAGTGTATCTAGCATTCCTCAAAGCTGTTGAGAAAAAAGAAAATCTTTGTATGAAAGTATTTTTAGTCAGAAAACTGCAAGGTACTTTTGCGCCTCAGAAATGACAATCTTTTTGTTGTGAAACCTAAGTTTTAAAAAACATGCATTTGCACATTTTACGTCGTTTTTACGCAACATGCATTTCTATCGTCTGCTTTGTATGCCTCATAGATGTGAATCCTGTTTCTAATTTTTTTCTACTATTTTCTGGCAATCTCGTTGCTCATTATCATAATTTTTACGTCATATTGTACAAATTTTAATGTTTTATTTTGCTTAGATTTGAACAGGCGATTTTGGTTTCTGAAAAGGGTAATTTCTATTGAAAAGAGTGTTGAAATAAGTCTTGAAATTAGATTATTTGCCCAATTTAGATGGCAAAAATGGTCGGTGGTTAATGATTTTTTTTTGATAATCATTTTCTTAATTTTGGTTATAGGGTGAGCGGCCAATCTCCCAAGATGTGATAGACCAGCTGCCGAAGCTGATCGAACCCTGGTTCATGTTTGCCCTTGTGTGGAGTATCGGGGCCACATGTGACGAAAGCAGTCGGGAGAAATTCAGTAACTGGCTCAGACAGACCATGAAGGACAATAATGTGAGTAATTTTGGTTCCATTCGTTTTGTGGCGTGATATAAATATTTATTTTTTATACAAACGGAAGAGAAGAATGATGCGTTTTTAAATTTAATAATGGGTGGCTCAGCTACACAATTAAGGAATGAACTAAACATATATGCCGGTATTATAGGGAAAAAATAACATTCCTTAAAAGTTTTTTAATAAACAAACAGGTTTAAGTTCCAAATATTAATCAATCTTTGCGCTGGAACTGGAAACTATTCGAGTACGTCTTCTGGTAAGTTGTGCGCGCAACTATACTTTTATGCAAAATAGTTTTCCTTTCAGTTTATGTATTCCAATTTATGTTTTTAGTGCCTGAATTGTTGATCGTTCATACCTTGGATATTTTTTCAATCCCAATCTTTGGGGTGGGGTTTTATTTTTGATTCCTTTGTTTGCAGGCGCAGCTTCCCTTCCCAGAGGGTGGATTGGTGTATGACTTTGTTTTTGATGATGGTGGACTCAGCCAAGGTGGAGATTCCGCCGGGGGAGAGGAGGAGGCGGATGATGATGCCAAAGCTGAGGTACTTTTTTACTCCTTAGATAGTGGTGTCAAGAAATTTTCCTCAGTTTATCTCGATAAGATCTTTTAGATTTTGTCAAGTGTTCCCTGCCAAGAATTCTTGATGTTTCCAATTCTTGACAACATGTTTCTGATTTTATCGCCAATTTCAAGATCTTACATATTAACGTGGGAAATATTAAGTTTCATTTAACTGAGCGCTTTTGACCATTTATTTTAGTCCAGTTTATGTTGTGGTTGTCTTGGTTGCCCCAGATCAAAACTGTAGATACTGGCTCAGAACTTCAATATGTTGATATCTATCCGATTAGTAGTATCGTATGTATACAGGAAGATCGGGGGGGGGGGGGGGAGATCCTTTGGAGATCCGTTCGGCAGAGGGGGATCACTGATCCCTTAGGGGAGATCCTTCGAGATCCTTTCGGCAGAGGGGGATCACTGACACCTTAGGGGAGATCTTTTATGTTAAGAAAGTGGTAATTATGCTACATGTATCTGTCTGGCGGCTTATTGTTGGTATATATATTTCGCGAGTGTGAGGGAAGATCCTTCATGTGAGCGGTATTTTCGCTACATGTATTTGTGTGAATATACTTTGGTTGGGAGTGGTCAATCCTAGGAGGTACCATTAGGATTCATTTTGCCAGAATAATATTTGTTGAAAAGGATGGCCAAAACGATAGCAACCATTGATCTAAAAAATATTCATGAAATTTACCTGGAGATAAAGAACAATTATCCAAAATACGGTGAAAGGTTTCTGTATTTTCTAGCTGCTTGCCAATACCTTGACCCTGATATTGATTTCGAGGCAACATTGAAGCTGAGACCGTATGGAGGTCTAATTGGAATTGATAATTCGTCGCTGGACAACTACTTCAAATCGTCCAAAATACTTCGACTTCATGCAATACTCCACGATGCATCAGGTTTTATAGCAGAGTACAGTCGTAGAGGCCCTGGATACTCCTATGTGTTACCTTGTCCAATTACGAACGAGTATTTGGGTCACATCACGGGATTGGCTTTTTGTTTGTTTGTGAAGACGTTCAAAAACAATTTGTTCACTTTGTTGGAATGCTGAAACAAGAAATAGTGATATTGGATTTTGAAGGTTTTCGTTACAAGAAAACTGGTTTTATAATAAAAGAGTTATCGCTTTGTTCAAATAATTATTCGGACACAATTCTTTTTCTTCCGCCAGTTTCCTACAACTCACTTTCCGCTAGTGACAGGAGATCTCATAAGTGGGTTACTAAATTTTTACATGGTTTGTCTTGGAACAGCGGTACTTATCCTTATTGGTTTCTATCGCAAATTTTTGTCGCCATTAAACTTCGGTTTCCGTTAGGGAAATTTTATGCCAAAGGGAAAGAGAAAACAGAATCACTCCAAACTCTCTTGTAGAAAGAGGTAATAGATTTGGAAACTCTTCTATGTCCGAAAGTTGAAGATATTAAATCGCCAATTGATAATATTACTTGTGCTCTCCACTCTTTCTACCTACCGGAAAAGCAAAAGAGGAAACATTGTGCTAAAAGGAAAGCACAGCTGTATTTCTATTGGATCTCTCTGCCATCCAATGAGCCGTCGAGTGGAGAAGGCAGCTCCGTCAGTTCTTCAAGTGAATTTATCTCCAAGTTTGACAGTATGCAGTTACATAACGAATGATAATCAGTTCACATTGACTTTTTTAAAAGAAGAGAAAATAGAATCACGGGGACAGAATTTTCTGCGAAAACAACAGATTCTCTGCAACACTAAAGAAATTGAGACGCTGAAGAAATATCTTTCATTACTTGAATATTTTCAAATGTATCATGTCGTTACAACAGAAAATGAGAAAACTGAAACTAACCCCTTTACCTACGCCCAAGTGGCCAGCACCAGTTCAAGTACCTCTGGACGATGACAATCTCCCTGATGAAATTAAAATGTTGGTCAGTGAAGGCAACGTAGAGTCTATTGTCTACTATGGAAGTGGTTACGGAATGCAGGCAAACTATAAAGTGACTTACAAAAAAGACGACAAAGACTCTAGATATACTACTTATGAATTTTTTGGATTGAAAGAGAGACTAACAAAAATGCAATTTAAACTAAAAATCAGAGTGTAAATTCATTTTTGCAAATAACTTATTTTCAAATGAGTGTTAAAGAAGACCAGATAGACTCCGCTAATGTAGGGGGTTTGAATGCTTTAGTTTTTGATGAGGAAAATCATGAGAGGCGTTCGTGGAAGTTTTTTAATTCTCGGCTACCACGTTCCGAAGTCGTCTATTTTACTCAAATTTTGATAATACTTTTTCTTATTGTAGTGTCTTTAACCAAGCTTATGTTTTCCCAACTTGATTGTGAGGAATCAACATTTTGGTTTTCATTGCTTTCGTGCACAGTTGGCTACGCTCTTCCAAATCCAAAGCTATGAACAATATAATATCCACTAGCGATAGGCTTTTTATGGCTGTTTGTGGTCCGTCGTGTTCTGGAAAAACTGAACTTATATTCCAAATGTTATTGAGAAACACCTTCTATCCAACCTTTAGTTCTATTTACTTTTTCTATCAACACGAGCAGCCAAAGTTCAGCACAATAGAGCGTAAAGTGAACATTTTTTTCACTAAGTTTTCTGGATTCGAATTCATTTCTCAGCTGGAAAATTGTCTGCTTGTGTTTGACGATTCGTGTGAAGAAATTTTCAATGACAAAGAATTTTCAAAACTTGCAACTGCGGGACGCCATAGAAATATTAGTGTGATTTATGTTAAGCATAACTTATTTCAACAGAGTAAATGGTCGCGAACGATTGATCTGAACACAACCCATATCATTTTGTTTAAATCACCTAGAGACATACAGCAGATCACCTATGTCGGAAAACAGTTGAACAATACAAATTTTTTGAAGGAAAGCTATGAACTTGCAACAAAACAACCCTTTGGACACTTACTCATTGACTTAGATCCAAAAACATCAGACTCCTTGCGTTATTGTTCAAATATTGTACAACCAGGTCCAACAATTTTTTATCTACCGTCCTCCAAAGCGTTTATCACTACTTTGACAGATGAGAGAGAAAGAGTTATGTATGCTAAAGCAAATTCTCGAGCTGCCCGAGAGCAATTTCAGAAAGTTCCTCAAACAAGCACCAAATAGCTTTATAAACTTTCTCTGTGAGTGTTTGCTCAATGTGATCAATGGCAACGTTCCAGTGAACAGGCAGTTACTTAAAAATCAGGAAAAATCATTTCAACAAATATTATCAAAGAAAACAAGTTTGGAGAAAAAGCGAAACGTTTTAGCCAAAAAACCAGAACTCATTCGAGCGTTGGGATTGTCGTGCTATATTTACTTGAAGGCAGAATAATGCATGCAGAAGAGTTTGTTTTGATCCCTAAAAGAATGTTCATTTCAAAAAACCCAACCAAGGAAGAAATATTTGATAATCCAATGTATCAGCAAAAAGCAACTCAGTTAGCACTCCTACAGAGGACTAATCCCAATTTTGAACGAAATAATGAGAAAAAAGTACAAGATGCGGACACTAACACTGATTGGTCGATCAAGAGAACAAAGAGTAGCGGTGATGTGACAAGTGATGCAGACGATGTAAGAAGCTAATCGTTTTTTAGCGATGACAGTGAAATAGAGCCAATAGTGAGAAAAAGGAGGGATTCAGCATTCGACTCAATAATGCTAGAACTGAAACTAGTGGATGAAAACAAAACAAAAAGAGCTGCAATTATCCTAAATAAAATTTTCAATTCAAATAATGTTTCTATTAGTGAAGAGACCAACATTCTGCACATTAACGATGAGCCTCAAGGAGTAGATGTAACAAGCTTTTTGTACAATTTACAACAACCCACAAAAAAAATTGACTTGTCAAAGTATACCAAAATCTTGAGTGAACTTGATATATCAGCTGACTTGGTTTATAATACTCACGCAAAAAAAGTTGTAGATCAGTTTTACAGTGAAGATGAAAAGGAAACTGCATCCAAACAACTAAAGCAAGAAACAAAAAAAGAGCAGGAAGGAAGACGATCTGAACCAACGAAGAAACATGCAAAGCCAAGAGTCGATGAAAGTAAAGAGAAGACAGCGGAAGAGGCGCGTAGAAAAGACTGGGATATCTATTGACGATGTGCGAAAACTTGACAAGCTCTATTTAAACGGTCCTGCGTCATTTGGAAGCGCAAAGAGATTGCAAAATTTGAGTAACTTATCAATGAAGAAAATTAAAATGTATCTGGAAACGAAACCATCTTTTAACAAATACCGATCACGTCGCCTCAGGTTTCCAAGGCTTAAAGTTGTTGTTAACGACATAAATGAGATCTGGTCCGTAGATCTAGCATATGTTGATAAACTTGCAAAACACAACGGTGGTGTAAAATATCTGCTTGTGGCTGTTGACTGTTTGTCAAGATATCTCAGGGTTGAGCCACTGAAAACAAAATATGCCACAGAGACAGCACAGGTCTTCAAAAAGATGATCAAGCACAAACAACCTGAGAAAGTTTGGGTTGATGATGGTGCAGAGTTCCTAGGTGCCTTCAAAGCCCTATGCACTGAACGCGGAATTCATTTATACAGTACATTCAGTGAGAAAAAGTCTGCTTTTGCGGAAAGAAATATACGCTCTTTGAAAAATATAATCTACAGATATTTGGAAGAAAAGTGGACTTATTCATATCTAGACAAATTGGATGCGTTTGTTAAAACAATCAATTCTAGAGTAAATCGAACGATAAAGCTCGCTCCGAACAAAGTCACGAAGAAAGACGTTCCAAGGCTTGTGTCCTTGACTGCAAATACAACAAATTTTCAAAAGCCCAAATTCTATATTGGTGATTTTGTGCGCATAGTGAAAAAAGAGCAGACTTTCGGGAAGGGCTACAAACAGTCGTTTACTGACGAGATATTTGAAATCGCATCTATCCCGACATTGCATCCTCCCACGTATTCTCTTATTGATGCGGATAAAGAAGTTATCCGGGGTAAATTCTATCAACCCGAACTTCAACCAGTACGAGAGTCTCCTCTAAAAAATGGAAAGTAAACGATTCGAAGACAAGTTTACGGTACATGTTATTTCTAGCGCTTCGATGGAGATCTTTGATCAAAACACACTAGCTTCGTTCAGAAATTTTTTCAACGATGAAATTCAACTATCTGGCGACTGGAGGGTAGCTCTAAGCGAAATTATTTTTCCGACCAAAATTCAGCATGTGGTGAATGGAGATTTGATAGCATATAGTCTTAAGGGTTACGAGGACTCACAAAGAATCTCATCTGATGCCAATGTCATTTCTCGACCTTACAGTGGAGAAAAATTCTCTTTCATGACTGGAAACTTTGAAACTGTTGCTCAACTTTTATTTACTATCAAGCGAACAGTTGGACTACCTAATTTTTCGTTTCGTGAAATCAAGAGTACTGGAAAATACGAAATACTTTTTGGTAAAAATGAGGGAATCACTTTTCCTAGTGAAGAAATACCCAGTATTGTGGGTTTTACAGGAATTCCAGATAAACATGGTGTACATATTGGGTACAAAATGAATACAGCTACATCAAATAAATTAATGAAGAGCGATGAGACAAAAGCTTTTTATGGAGAATTCCCTGCTGATCTGTGCGCGGGAAAGCACTTAATATTCATATACACAAACATTATCGAGTATCAATATGTTGGTGATGCTAAGGCGCCTTTATTACGTGTCATTGATTCGAAACAACGTCTGAAAAACGGTAGCGTGTGTGAACTTGAACCAACACATAGAATAGTTTTTTCAAATTTGGACTATAAAAAACTACTTTCAAATACGATTCAATCAATTTCCATAGAGTTACGTACCGAAACAGGTCAATTAGTCCCCTTTTCAGGGACCGGTAAAGTAATATTGACGTTACAGTTCAAAAAATTTGGTGATTAAAACAATGGAATCGTACTATACCAGTCAAGCATCTTCGTTGCCTTATTTTTCTGGACACTATAGACAAAGAGGAAGTGGCTTTGGAGCTTTAGCAAGTGGCATAGGTCGAATCGCCTTACCGCTTGCACGAAAATTCATTCTACCCGCAGCAAAACGTGTCGGAAAAGAACTTCTCTTACAAAGTGTGCCAGAGTTAGTGGATGTTGTCAGCAAAAAAAAATCCGCAAAGCAGGCGTTGAAAAACACAATTTCGAACACAGTTAAAAAGCAAACAGGAGGCTCATTAGCACTGCGAATGAGACGACAAAACCGAATGAATCGGAGACGGTCTAAACGATCTGGCTCAAAAGCTAGAAAAAGTACTAATGTGAGAAAGACTGTCATTTCAAAAAATAAACAGCCAAAAAGAAGTCGGTCGGATTTCTTCGCTAGAGTTAAAGATGATCGGTAATATGTTACCAACAGAGGCAACACATAGTTCCCTGGATTTGTTTGAAAAACCAGCGCTTCTTGTAACTTTTGATGGTAGTTTTTGTCAAAAAGTAGGGCCAGTGTACAGCCCTAACGGACCCATGCTCGAATTTGAGGTGGCTGGAGACAGAAATAGTTTTATTGACCTACAAAAAATTTTTCTGGAAATCAAATGCAAGATAGTTCAAGGTTCTGAAGCCGATTTGAAATATGACGCTGGAGCTGCAGCAGACGTCACCAAAACAGACGCCCCTTACTTCTGCAATAATGTTTTACATTCGCTCTTTTCTGACTGTACAGTATCTGCCAACGGATTAAAAATTTCAAATGCAAATGGAAATTATGCTCACAAAAGTTTCATTGAAACTGAATTTTCTCATAACAAAGATGCTAAAGCAACTTGGTTGGCATGTCAAGGTTATTCCTACGAAGAGAACCCCGGAGCAATTCTGGCAGCTGAAGTTAACAGACGAAAAACTTTGGTTAGACAATCTGCCGAATGTACTTTTTACGGAAAAGTAGCTGTAGATTTTTTTACTTGCGATCGACATCTTTTGAGTGGTGTGAAGCTGCGAATTTCTTTTCGACGATCAATAGATGATTTTGTCACAATTTCTGACGATGCTGCAAAATCCTACAAAGTAAAAATTATAGAAGCTAATTTGTATGTAAGAAAAATGACGTTGAACGATGACGTGGTTTCTGCAATTGAAAAAACTTTACTATCAAGTCCAGCGTCCTATCCGTATTTGGAGACCATAACTAAAACGTTTCTTGCTTCTACTGGCTTGCAAAGCTGGAAACAAGAAGATGTTTTCAGCAGGGAGCCAATTCGACGTCTAGCTATTTGCCTTAACACAAATGAAGTGTTTTTAGGAAGCAAACAACTCAATCCTTTCCACTTTCGTAAATTCAATCTGGAGCAGATTTGTATTTACCGAAATGGACTTCCTGTTGCTGACAGTCCAATAAATACAACTGATGACAAACGCTTATATTTCAACACAATGTCAGACTTAGCCTATATTGACAATGGTCATGGAATTAAATTGTCTGAGTACCCGAGCCATTTTATTATGGTGTTTGATCTCACAAGCACTCAGCAGGCGTCGCATGATTTTATTCACCCTGAACTCACCAATTGTTCAATTTCAATAGAACTCAAGTTTTCAGTTGCCTTGCCAAGTAATATAGAAATTTAAATTATTGGTGAGAAAGCGAGCACTATTTTCATCGATTCGGCTCGGAAAGTTTCTAAAAATCATATTCTGACAAACTAATGGATGAAGACGAGATAAACAGCCTGATTCAAGCATGTAAACTTCTAAAGTACAAATTTTGTGGTGTCTTTGCAGCTGATAATTTTCCCTTGAAATTGTCACAGAACAGATTCATTATTGTGAATGTATCCAGCTCTGATTCTATTGGAACACATTGGACACTTTTGTGTAGGAAGAATGGCAATTACATTTTCGCTGATCCGCTTGGACAGAAATTAACATCATACAAATGTTTGTACAACAGACTGGCCTCCGCTGCTCTTGATATTCAAAACGTGTATGAATTGCTTAGAAATCAACCTATACAAACACAAAACTCTATTTTGTGTGGCTTATTTTGTATTTATGTTGCTCATTACATTTATCACAACACAGAAATTGTAAAAATGAGTGATGTTGATTTGATTCGATTTGCGCTTCATATGATGCTCTAACTAACTCTACTAAAACTCTGCTTAGTTGAATAAAGTTTTTTTTTTCAAAATTTTATTTTCTCTTCATACACCATGCGTACAAACAAAACATCAGTATCAACAAGCAAATTACCATATCCGCTCAAACAAATGTCCATTATTTGGCAGAAAGCACCTGAGTGTGGCCCAGACAAGATATTTTGAAATCTCTTTAGAGATTCACTTGCAAAGCTATCAGTTTGAGTTTGTTGGTTATTGGACTTTGTAATACAATTTTGCAATGACTTTTGATGGAGTTGAAACTGTACGCTGCTTCCTTGCTGTAGTCGTCGTTGATTGTCTTCATTCAACGTCACGTTGCTGTTGTTGTTGACCTTTTGATTAGAAGCTACGTTAGAGAAGTTTGGCAACAGTTTCTGAATTGAGTGGGAATCTATGCTCAAATTTTTGTTGTATTCAACCGCCAAAACAAGCTTTTGAAAAATTTCTCCATTCAGCTCTAGGGTATTTGAATTGGCGAACAAAATCTTAAATGTTGTGTAGAGACAAGGCACTGTATAGCTTTTTTTAAACTTTGATTTGTCTGAAGACTTTGTCACGTCTGATGTATCCACCAAAACATGGTAATGATTAGTTTTCAAAGTGCAAAAGGGGTTTTCAAAATGAACACACACAGCATAATTTTTTACACCATTCAACTCTGGTTTTTCATCGCAAACTGAAAATTTGAACGCCTTCTGAAATTGTTTGAAGAAACCCGGCGATCGTTCAAACATTGCTTCAACCATTTTGATTAATCTGTGGAAGCAGCCGAGGATGAGGACGCTGATTCGTATCCAGAATCTTTTTCTGCTAGTTTAGGTTTTTTAGCCACCGGCTTTTTAGCAACCGAAGTATCTTTTTTCCCTTCTGACTCTGGCACCGAGTTTCGTATCCTGCCACTTTTTTTCATAAGTTTGTCAAATTCCTCTGTTGTAAGGGATATTCTCTGTTCAAATTCGTATTCATTGTCTTTTCTCTTAAAAAGTTTCAAAAAGACATACGTCCCGGTGTTTTCATAGGTTTTGAGAGTAGCTCTTATCAACCTCTTTTCTGTTTTGGATATATCGAAATAGCAATCACCGTACTCTTTGTCTTTGCTTGCAGTGAAAGGCATTTGTACCAAATTAGCTTGGAAGTTTTTGTTGTAGAACGTAGTCAACTGTTAGCGAAAGGTTAAATTATTCAAATGTTAACTATTCATTCCAAAACGGTACTGATAAGGGTGTTTCAAGTGATTTACATATATCACATGTCTTCAGAGGCCCATGTATTTCCCATATAATTTATATATCGCGGAGTTATATTTAGATCAACAAGAGGTATTTCTTGGCATTGCCTTGATAACCCACACACATACACAAATACACACTGGTAGTAGTCCCTAACACCATGAGTTTCAAAGAAACTAACTGATAAGAGGGGAATAATACGTGTTAGGTGTGATAATTCCCTCGTAACAAGGAACCAAAGTGTGGTTTCAATTACAAGCAACGTGCTCCCCACCTCAGGCGCGCGGCATGCGTGGGTTACACGTGTGTGGTCTACTTATCCAACTTGATCCAAATTAATGAAAAACACCTGGCGTTCAACTAAAATTTTGTAAATACATGTGCAGTTTTAAGGCGTGTGCCTAATTCTGTTATAAACAAAGTAGTAAAGCACATATGTTTTCAATCAAAATTCCGGGCCAAAATAGTTGGCCTTTGGTTGTGCCGGGGGCAGATAAGAGAACTGCCACTGGACTCACATTGTTAACTCGCATAAACTACATGGGGGTAAATTCCCCGCTACATTTTACTTCATTTCGGTTCCGAAACAGCAACTCTTTAAGTTTGTTGAAAGTCCACTGTCTGAGCAGAAGTCAAATTTTGTGAACAAATTTCCTTGCGCTTAAAATACCTTCACAACTTTTTCTTGTTCAATTATCAAAAACATTCAATTTGCTTATCTTCTCTTCAAAGCATTCCAAAATTCTTTAAAACATTATTATCTCTTCAAAATTCTTCAACCGCAGAAAATGTCTTTCCATATCCTAAGCGACCAAAACAATGTCTGGGAGCGAACAATTGTGTACCAAACCTTTTACGAAAACTTTGTGGTTTTTATCCAACAAAAAAGGACAAACGAGAAAGAGGAGAATTGGACAACGCTTGAACACTTTATGATACCTAAAATCTTCATTAACTTCGTTGCAACCTTGCCGGACAAAAAGGAGAGTGAAGATTGCGGTGGAACCTTTATCACTTCAGGCGGGTTCGTTCCACCTTTGTCGTTAACACATCCTCTTTACCCGTATGACATTGTGACGCTGCCAAAAGAAACTCGAACTATTCTATACAAATACGATTGTGACTGCGTGCCCTTTTTCGAAAACCAGTTGGGAGTAGTTCGGGCCTGCAATGACCTAGCCGATTTGTGGGGCCTTCCACATTCTCCCGAGTCACCACCACCAACACCAGGATGTGTTTCAACGCCAACTTCTGATCCTAGTGCCACTGTGACTCCGGAGAGCTCACCGTCTCTGTTTTCACCCGTTACAGAGAAACTTGCATGGAATTTTGGCTCACTGCCAACTGCAAGTCAATTGATGCAGAATTTGTCTGCGACCGACTTGGATGGGTCACAGAGAACAAAATCTATGTTCAGTCATATATTTTTGTCTTTATCTTATCACCCTACAAGTGGAAGAGTGATGAGGAAACTACTGAGAAGTATCTCATATGATGTAAAACAACACGCTCTAAATTTTTGGTACCCATAAACTTTTTCATATCTGTAACAGAAAAAAAGTTATTTGTAAAAAAGCAAAAATTTTGTGAAAACTATAAATTTTGAAAAAATTTTTTTCTTTCAAATAAATTGAAAACATGCAATTTTTCAATGTTTCAATGTTATCCCTATGTTTTTTACTACAATTTGAAGGTGTTACTTTAGAAATTCCTCATAAAAAGTTTTAGAGAAAAAACACTTTTTTTCTGAAAAAAAGGTCATTTTTTCCGAAAAATCGAAAAAAATTGATGATGTGGTTGTTTTGCTGAAAAATAGTCAGAATGAGTTTTTCTTACGACTTTGTAACAGAAATAAAAGGTTATGATGATCATGGCCAAAAAACCCCGGGAACACGGTTTTCGCAAACACCTGTTTTCAATTAAAAACATGTGGCTGCCAGATGTTTTGAAAAATCGTGTTCCCGAGGTTTTTTCACACTTCTGTAAAAACCGGTCTTCATAAAATCTCACGCTGTGAAACTTTGATCATAAGAATGAGGAAGCTAGCTGCTCGCCAAGTATGAGTTCCATTAAAAATGGCAAAAAAACCCAAAAAAAATCAATTTTTTTTCCAACTTATAAAAACATTTTTTCTTAGTTTTTTAAAATCTTTCAACCCTCAACTGATTCTGCTACTACCTCCAGTAATCATTGATGGGACTTGTTATACTAAAATTCAAATCTATTTTCAAAAAATTTTTTTTCAATGTTTTTGGTTAAAAAAACTGTGATAATCAACTTTTTTATGCCTAAAAAGAGATATTCAGTTGCACTAGAACACCAATAAAGCCATTTAACCATATAAGGCTCGCTAAAACACGTCATTGCATAGTCATTACGCATATATTGCATAGAAAATACGCATAAGTCTTCGACTATTACGGCAAAACATTGGTATTTGCATTTTAATTCAACTTTGCATAAGACATGATTGTAGCCCTCTTTGGCCAGAATACCAATCATATATGCAAATGGATTTGCATAAAACATGATCTACGCCCTCACTGGCGAATGATGGAATTTGCATAAAGCAGGACTAAATTTGCATAAAATGCTAGACGCCCTCTTACGGGATAAAAAAATGTTGTTTCTAAAGCTTCATCCATCTCCTAATTTAATTAATAGGGCTGTGAACATTGGACAATGATATTATTCACTCTTGTGTAATCCTTTAGTTAACTGATTGGAAAGAAACTTTGTCCCTAGAAATTTCGTTTTGAACATGTTTTCAAATTCAACCAATCAGGACGTTGGTTATTTTTAGAGAGTTGAAGGTTTGGTTTAGCTCGAACTCAAAACCATTTTACTTCAAATTGATTCAACAATGAGTTTCTCGTGCAAATTTTGTAACGCCAAATTCACATTTCGCACCAACCGCAATCGTCACCAAAGGAACTTGCATCCAGATGAAGTTGGAGTGCCAGTGTACCGCTGTGAACACTGTGATTTCACTACAAGAGATCTACGAACTCTCGAACGACATTTCGGAAACCGACATAATCCGTTAGTACAATGTTGTATCTACTGCTACATTGGCTTTGATTCTGCTGATCGCTTTGCCACACACATAAGAGATCAACATGGACTGCCCTCGAGAACTAGTGAAACAAGCAGAAGACCAACAGAATCCGCCTTTCAAGGAGCACTTCAAGTTTTCACTATTGATGGAACAGAGGACGACCAAGATCCATGGAGTTCATGCTGAACAATAGAGACATCATAACGGACCTTATAAACAGCGAAGTTTCGACTGCAGCCAAAAAAATTCAGTTTGTTGTGTCTCTGGATCTGTACAAAGAAAGAAACGAAAATGACAACGAAGAACAAGCTATCGAAATCTTTGCTAGCTCTGAAATGACTACAGTGTACTTGGATGGACTCTCAAACGAAGATTTTTTCAAGATGTTGTGTAAGATGTTGAATATTCTCTTCATGTTTTCGTCACAAGGCAGTGGATGGATTCTACGCAAAGTAAACAGACTGGAAATCAAGATAGCCGCCTTTGCCCCCGTGCATGCATCGTCATATATAGCTCTACCTGGTTTCCTGAACGGATGCCGTTCATTGCTCAACATACGAAACCATTTTGATCACAACTGCTTCGTGTATTGTTTCGTTGCCGCGTATCACATCAAAAATCGAATCAATTTACTGACAGAAGGTCGATCGGGAACTGAAAAGACGAATCCAGATACGTACAAGAACGCGGAACGACAGCCGGTTGGAGACTATCAGATGCCCATGCCCATAAACAGGATCCCATACTTTGAGGACGCCAACGACGTTCGCGTCAATGTTTTCGGGTAAGTGTTTCTTTAATAATATCAATAAAATTCAAATATTCCCGCTCAACGAATCAAAATGTTAAAACTGTATTGGTCTCCATGAATCTGTTTTGTTTACAGAATCGAGGGAACACGTTTGCTGATGATCTACGTTTCCAAAAAGTCAAACAAATCCTTCACAATGGACCTTCTTCTCCTCCACGATGAGAATGCCCATCACTACGTTCTCATCTTGAATCTGGAACGATTTGTCGCATACTTCAAAGGTATAGCGCACCGTGCAGCGCAGCGTATTTGTCGAAATTGTTTTCATTTGTGTACAAACAGAGAAACTTAACAAAACCATGTTAAAACATGCAGTGAACATGCAGCAGCAGAAATTGTTATGCCAAAAGAAAGCAACACTTCCCTACAGTTCAGAAACTGGAAAGCACGCTGGTTTCTTCCTATCGTTCTATACTTTGACACAGAATCTTATCTTGTTCCAATCGCTACAGCACAACCCTCACCCTCTACTTCCTACACAGTTGCAATTGAAAAACATGAACCTTGTGGTTATGCAATAGCAGCCATAGAACACGGTAAAGCAACTCCTGTCTACTTTGAACTCAAAAGAGGTGACAACTGTATGAACGAATTTGTAAAATCTTTGCACGTACTGGCGCGGGACATCTACAACCGAAAACGAGCTTTCTACGGACCCTACCGAGGACCTGTTCCAGCGCGTGAAAATAACACAAGATGTTGGATCTGTGAAAACGAAATAAACGATGAGGCTGAGCTTGTTCTTGACCATTGTCACTACGATGGTCATTTTCTAGGGTGGGCGCATCAACTCTGTAACACTCGTCGCAGAACATCTAACTTTACGCCAATGATTGGTCATAATATCAAAAAGTATGATATTCATCATATATGTCTTGCACTAGCAGAGTGTGAGCCAGAAACGAAGTTTGAAGTTATACCTTCTACGGACGAAAACTATATATCACTCTCTGTTGGAGTGTTCATAAAAAATTTTGAGTCGGAGGCCGGACAACAAGTACCCATCTTCGAATACATAAGGTTAATTGACTCGTTTAACTTCATGCCCCAATCACTCGAGTCCTTGGTAGCTGATCTGCCTGACAATCGCTTTGACATTCTACGCTCTAAGTATGAATCTTATTCCAATAGCGATTTTCAACTTCTCTGCCAAAAAGGTTTTTACTGTTATTCCTACATCACATCAGAACAAGTGTTTGAAGAAAAAGTGTTGCCTCCATTATCGGAATGGAAAAATACATTGCATGGCGGTGAAGTCACTATCAGCGAAACCGACTACAATCATGCTCAAACAGTGTTTTCAAAATTTGGTTGTCAAAACATCGGCGACTACCACGACCTTTATCTAACCAGTGACACTTTGCTCTTGGCGTGCGTCTTTGAGGCTTTCAGAGATATCTGCTATGACACGTACGGTTTAGATTGCGCACAGTACTATGGAGCATCAAATTTATCAGGAGATGCGTTCCTCAAGGTGTGCAAACCCGACCTGCATTTGCTAACCGAGAGAGAACAACTTGAACTTGTAGAGAACATGATGCGCGGAGGAGTGTCTTCAATCTATGAGCAACGACTCTTTCAAGCAAACAACTGCCATCTGCCGAACTATGATGCTTCTAAGCCGTCTACATATGCGTTGATGCTAGACGCAAATAACCTCTACGGCGGCGTAATGCAGAGCGATCATTTGCCCTTGAAGGATTTTGCGCTAGATGCACACATCACGCTCGAGGAAGTACTCAAAATTTCGTCAACGGCACAGCATGGATACATAATTGAAGTTGATATTGATTATCCACCCGAATTTCATGAAGCTCATCAAGATTACCCTCTGGCGCCATCCAAATTGAAAATCAAACATTCTTCGCTGAGCGGTTACCAGAAAAATTTGAAAGTACAGATGCACTTACCTGAAAAGTCATCTGGGCCAAAACTCGTCCAAACGCTGTTGCCTAAAACCGCTACACGCTACATTATCGGCTTGCCCAATTCTACAATTCAATGGGGCTCAAAATTACAAAACTTCATCGGGCATTAAAGTTTGAGCAAGCGAACTGGATGCGACCCTACATGGAGCTAAATACCAGTCTCCGGATTGCTGCCAGTACTGCTTTTGGCAAAAAGTTCTATAAGGGCATGAATAATTCAGCGTTCGGAAAAACGTGCGAGTCGAAAAGGAACCGTGATCAAGTCGTTATTGTTCGAAATGCTCAAAGTGTGCTACAAAGAACGCAAAACTTTCATTTTAAATCGTTCAAAATCTTTGGAGAGAGCATGGCTGCGATGAAAACTGCAAAAAAACGGATTTATTGGAACAAACCCACTATTGTAGGGGCATGTGTACTTGATCTGGCCAAATTACACATGTTCCAATTCCATTATACAGTGATGAAGCCAAATTTTGATTGCAAAGTTCTCTACTCGGATACTGATTCACTGCTATATCGAATCAATACAATAGACGTTTATGAAGATATACGCCAAAAAATTCATATTTTGCAACATTTCGACTTCTCTAATTATCCACCACAGCACCCGCTCTTCTCCAAAGTGAACGAATATGTCGTCCTGAAGTTTAAGGACGAGTTTGCCAGCGTGCCTATTCAAGAATTTTGTGCTCTCAAGCCGAAACTCTAATCAGTAATTGCAATTGGTAAGTTAGTTTTCATCACACTCACACGTATCAATATACAGCTTGTTAGTTGGGACTGTTCCTAATGTTCAATATTTTAATTTAGATGGCGGGGAAAAGAAATCAGCTAAAGGCGTCACAAAATTAGCACAACGACAACTGACGCATGACAGATTCAAAGAAACGCTCTCCTCTGGTCGTTTGATCCGCACGCAAAACCATAGAATAGCTTCTAGCAGCCACCAACTCCATACAGTAACCATTAATAAAGTGTCGCTCAACGCTTTCGACGATAAGCGATACATTCTTGAAAATGGGATCGATACGCTGCCGTTTGGTCACATAAATATTGTCCACGATCGTTTCTTCGACGAAGACGACAATTTCGATAATGAATCGTTGAGTTCCTGGTTGTCTGGAGAGTTGTACGAAATTGAAAACCAGAGGGAAATTGAAACCACAGTTGAAACGAATACTGTCAACGCTGAAATCCCTGACCCCGGCTTCGTAAGAACCGCCGCAATCACAGAGTCTGATATTGATTCTGATGAAATTGCCGATGAAAATGAGATAGAAGAAGAACGTCCGGTCTATAACCCATTTATTGATTATGAAGCGATAGAATCGGACTCTTAATTAACAAAACAATGCGCTATTTTGTATGCAATTTGACGCTTTTGTACGTGTTTAATTCTCTTATCTATAACAGTTTCTATAACAATTCTATTCTATATGTTGTAACGTATAAATTCAGGTTTAATTCAAATCTACTTTGCTAGGTTTTGCCACAAATAAGCAAGAAAAGTTGAAACTGGAATGGCTTTCCAATAGCGCAATACCAACAATAAGCCACCAGACAAATACATGTAGCGCAATTACCACTTTCCTAACTTAAAAGATCTCCCCTAAGGGATCAGGGATCCCCCTCTGCTGAACGGATCTCCAAAGGATCCCCCCCCGATCTTCCTGTATACATACGATACTACTCCGATTACTTTCCAAAATTTTGTAACCACCAAATGATAATCTGTTGTGGGACTCATCTGAAGGCGCAATGTCATCTGAAGGCGAAATCTGATATATGTTGATCACATTAATATGATGTTCTTGAAAATGAAACTTGATGATAAAAAGAACACTTGAATTCCAAGGACAGATATGGTTACCATGCCAATAGGTGTGTAGGGTGAATGTAGAATTTAACTGTTGTTTAGTCGTGGAAAGAAAATGCATCAATTATATCAATATTAACTGAATTTAAAGTTTCGCCATGATAGGCTCCCATTACAGGTTATGAGAAAATTGAAATTCCTTAAAGAAATCGGCCCTGATTTTTTTTCACTGTTTGAAATTTAAGGTGATTACTAATTGAATTAGATATGAAATTACTCCAGGATTCTATAGCTCTGGCGAAAAAGCTGTTTTTGAGGTATTGTGATTTGTCTTGACGTCGAAATGGAGGAAATTCGTTCGTCTGTTCTTTGGTACTGCAGTGTAGGAACCACTAATTTTATGAAAGTTGGAGCTCTATTCGATAAAATTTTGTGCAATTAGGTGGGTTTTTTTAATCTTCAAAAGGTATTCAAATGGAAGTATTTCATACTGTAACTTTAGGTCAAGAGATGTGTCATACTTTTTCTGTTGGAGCAAGACTGTTTTTCAAATGAAATGAGATCAGGACGCTCTATGCTATTGCAGAAGACAGCACTATAACGGAAATGACTATCACTTATAGTGCATAGAGAGCTCTTGATTGCATAAATTGCTCTTACTCCTCAGGCCATTTTTCTACAGCGCATTTTTCACTTCCTCCTGGTAGTTAAGATTTTTGTCATAAAAATCTAAGTATTTCACTGCATTTTTAATTGCAAACTTTTCACCAGAAACAGTTATGGAACATGTCTTTGTTAAGCAATTTTTGACTTTTTGCAATTTCATTGAGACAAGTTTAATGGTTTGTTCAAATATGCAAGATCTGGCTTTGCAGTTTAAGAAAAGCAGACCTTAATCCAGATTTTACGCTAGTTCTCATGAATTTTTATGGAACATCAACTCATCAAGATGTAGACGAAACAATCCAGTTTCTAACAAGAAAATGAAAATCTAATTAAAAATAAAATCTGTTGGCAAGTTTAGCAAGTGTTTTTCGTAGCATTTGTTGTGTTGATTAAGGGCTGTTTAGCGTTTTTCGCAAGACTTTAATTTAGTAAACCTGCATTTTCTTACATCTTTTCCGTGTTATTTTTTGACGATGTTTTGTTAAATATGGACTTGGGTGAATTTTTGTTGAAAAGTGATGAAGTAGATTATATTAAGTTTTATGTTTATTACAATCAGTTTAATGAGGAGAACATTCATTTGTTTTATGTCGCTGTGTTGTTTGCTGAAGATTGTGCCCACTTCGACTTCGAAGGATATTGTGAAACCCATTACTTTTCCATACATTGGGGAAGTGCCCGGACGTGTAATAACTACACTCCTTTTACAACATCTAGATTTAATTTTCATCAATGTATTATTTAACCCTGTTCATGCTAAATTATGATTGGTTCACAAATTTATATATAAATTTTATATTCATCATGTCTATAAGATTTTTGTCATCAAGATTTTCGACCAATCACAATTTACCATTGTTATGCGTATTTTTGATTATGTGATTTTTCATCGTTGAATGTTAGTTGCGGCGCACCTTTGGTGTTAGATAAGATCTATCCGCGTCATGCCCTGTTCATTTAATGTCGAAAGAGCTTCAAATTACGCGTTGAACCGATTTATAGAAATTATTCCATGTAGTCAGCGAAAACTAATAAAAGTCTGTCCTCTGAATCGACTGGATTTTTGGGATGTCATGGAAAACATATGTATTGGTCACGTGACTCTGATGAAGTGACTAAGAAACGCAGCGCTCAGCGAGAATCGGGTAGCGGTTCGAGATATAACCCAGAATTTTGAAGTGACTTATGCGGAGTCAAGTAGCCTTGAAACCTGAACTTGCAGGTTTTGAAATGCCGCAGTTTTCAAATTTAGCGCTGCATATATAAAAGTTTGGAATTCCTAAATCTGGAGCTGTATATAGAAAAATCGGGTCCTTCCCATTATAGCCCCCCATTATGGTATAGGGCTATACGTTATATGAAATTAATCTGGGGGGGGGAGGGGGAGGAGGAAATAATGAGAAAGGCCCAAAAAATTTAGCATTAAAACTCGGACGTAAGTTAGCAACAGTTCTGTTCATCATCGCCTCAGGATCATAACCCTCATATGTCCATAAGTTATCCCTGTATTGTTTATTAGATTGGGTGGGTGAATTGGATGAAGGGTGCCGAAAACTACACAGTGGCACCTGGTATCTCCTACAGTGACATTATGGTACCCACTTTAGACACCATACGAAGTGCTTACGTCATACACATGCTCATCACCAACAAGAAACCGGTTAGGCTAATAGTATAAACCAGTTTTGTGGTTGAGGACTTACAATTGCTTGCCTGTTTGTACATTCTCATGTGCTTATCTATTTCGCGATTTCTGCCGCAAAATTTTAAACTTCAATTCATCGTCAAAAGTGGTTAGGCAACGTTAGATGCGTGAACTACCAAAATTATTGTCTGGCCTATTTGTTTTTGTTTCATGTCGTAGAGGTTCTCAAAATGGACGATGAGAACTTCAAATTACACGCATTTTAGTGAGATGTTCAATAAATTTTTGATCTGTTCCAATTTTTGAATTTGAATGAAGGGATCAATTTATTCATAGAAATTTAAAACTGCAACTGATATTACATGCATCAATTTTTTTCGCGAAAAGAATATGCTTCCCATTTCTGAGTTTTTATTTTACTTAACTCTTTTTTTTCTTACTGGTCTCGCAGAGGCTGTTTGTCAATAGAATAGCTACCATGTTTGTACTAATTTTCTGAAATAATTCAGTGGAGGAAATAGTTGTCAAAGTAAAGAGTTGTTTTTCTAATCGGGACCTTTTAGTTATCAGCAGGTTGCCACATTCATTTTCTGGAATTAATTCTTCATTTATGAGACCTCTTCTTCACATTGGAAAGTAATCTTTACCAGTCTAAACCATAAGATAAATTTACGGATAAAAACTTTTTTGCGGCTTACGAAATTATTTTAAGGTGATCATTAAATACAGATTTTATTTAATACTTGATGTAATTAATTTAAAACTTGATAATTATAAACGGTTTAAAGACTATTGGAAAATTCAACCGACTGGTATAACCTTATCCCTTAGCTCTAGAGAATTTGATTATTAATTGCTCTCAAACGAAGTTTGTAGCAATTATATTAGTCCTGTTGGTCTTTTTTATGCGATTTTTCGTTTGACCGATTTTTCGTCTGACGATTTTGACTTTTCGTCCACAAAAACGGGATAAACCAGTAGCGTCCAGCGGGCATTAAGTGCTCTTAGAACCTTTTAGCTTTGTTTCAGCTCAGACTGTTTTAGAGACTTATACTGATGGTGTGAAGAGCGGTTCTTAGAGGTTAAAGACACCCCCGCTGTTGACCCCCCACCACTATTGCCCCCCCCCCCACCACTTCCCCCCCCCCCCCCCACCGCGCTGTTGCCCCCTCCACCCCACTGTTGCCCACCCCTCTCCCTCCCCATCAGTCCACCACCCCGTGGTGCACCCCCCCAACCTTCCGTGGCTACGTTCGAACAACTGATCGCTAAAAACACGCAATTTTATACTAATTTTCACAATTTTTTTAAGCTTTTTGAAAATTCTGTCATTTTTGAGTTTCTTAAGTCCTAGGTGTTAAGGAACCTTGTCTAGGAGTTTATAATAGGTTACTGCATAGTTTCTAGTGGTAGTGGCATGGCTTCAACATTTTAAAATCACGAATTTTAGCATTTTTATGACAAAACGTGCAATTTTTTTCAATTTTTAACATTTATTTTTCATTATTCATGTCTTTGCAGTCACAGGGGCCAGAAAACGTCCTTAAGGTTTTCATATTAATTTACTGCATTTACTTGCATTTTTTTCAAGTTTTTTGAAAATTTTTGTCATTTTTTAGGTTTCTCGAGCCTCAAGAGCCACATAAACTCCTCTAGGGTTTGAATATAGGTTGCTGCATAGCTTTTAGGTGTAATGCAATTTTTTCCAGGATTTTAATATCAGCAATTTTTTAAAAATTTTTGCAATTTTTTCAAGTTTTTTAAATCTTTTTGAATTTTTTATCATTTTTCCGGCACCAGGTTCCTCATCCAAGGTTTGATGATAAGCTATTTCATAGTTTTCATAGTTAGAGTTAATGGAATGGTTATCATTATTTCAATGACTCCAGTTTTAGCAATATTTGATAATATTTATTTTTTTTCAAATTTTCGGAAAATTTTTATCATGTTCCAAGTTTATGCATCTCGATGACCCAGTGAAACTATTTAAAGCTTAAAATAGGGATACTGGATAGTCTCTTGAGACAATGAAATCTTTTTGAATTTTTTAATATCTTGAATTTTAGCAATATTTTGTTAAAATTTGTGATTTGTTTCGCAAATTTTTTGAATATTTTTGTCCTTTTCTGAGTTTAGCGAGAATTACTGGCCAACGAAGCTTTTCAAGTCTTTTTAAATTTCATGTCTTTTCAAGCTGTTCAAGTCTTTTCAAGCTTTTTTTAAATTAAATTTTGCAATATTTTGCAAATTTTTAAAATATCAGTTTTTTTATTTTTTTTTTACTAAAAAGGCTAGAAAACTAAAAGTTGCAGAGTCAAATCAAGCTAAAACAGGCCTCACTTAACCGTGGCTAGCTGCTAATGATGTCAACCGCTCGCTGGTCGTTTGAGAGCAATTCGCCCGACGTTAGTCGGTTATGTTACATTTGTTTATCTTCAAAAGCTCGAGACCGCGCCTGCTTCATATTTTTCTCATATAATTTTAACTTTATTCTTAGCTATTTCAGAACAATTGCTTTAGCTGTTATGTGTCGGTCCTACTGGAACTGGAAAGACACTGACCATAGCTGACAAGCTGCTCAAGAACATGCCCTCAAACATTGTGACTGAATTCTTCACATTTTCTGCCAGAACTTCAGCCAATCAGACCCAAGATTTGATCGACTCCAAACTTGACAAACGGTTAGATGTATTCTGCTAAATTTATTTTCATCTAATCTGAGCCGGATAAATCAAACTGTGTTTTCCATTATTTCGGAGAATTATTACTTAAATTTGCAAAAAAATTTTAAAAGTTTTCAGTTTTTTTCGTCATTTGAAGAAAGACGTCAAAACTTGAACGCAGATTTTTTGGTGCCGAAACGTTGTTGTCAAAATTACAAAAATGTCGTTTATTCTATAAATTTAATCGCTGATTTCTGCTTTACGTTTGTTTTTCGTTTATTAACGGTTGTTTAAAAAGTGCTGAAACGTTGTTGTCAAAATGCATCCATTCTATAATTTCAATCGCTTTGTTTTTTAGTTTACCTTTTAATTTTTCATGATTTTATCAAGTACAGCCTATGCGTGATTCCTGGTTTGGAAGTACTTAAGATAATAAAATTGGTGTCAATTAGTTGTTAAATGTTTTTGGAATTGGAGCGCTAAAAGTTCTAAACTTTCTCCCGGTTTTGCAGACGCAAAGGAATCTTTGGCCCTCCTTTGGGCAAAAATTCCGTCTTCTTCATTGACGACCTCAACATGCCCGCTCTTGAAACCTACGGAGCCCAACCGCCCATTGAACTGATCCGACAATTCATGGACCATTCTGGCTGGTACGACCGCAAGGCCATCGGATCGTTCCGGACCCTGGTTGATATCACGTTCCTGTGTGCCATGGGACCCCCTGGGGGTGGTAGGAACCCAATCACGGCAAGGTTGACCCGACATTTCAACTACCTGTCCTTCACCGAAATGGAAGATAGCAGCAAAATGAGGATTTTCTCGATCATTCTCAAAAGTTGGCTCGGTGAGTAAACAAATCTGATTTTTATAAATTTTTGGCCCACGTGTTATTTATGTTTAGGTCATAACCAAAACGAAGGCTGATGGTTTTATTCATAACTTCAAATTGTATTAAAGAAATGCGCTTTGAAAATTAAGTGTTATAATTAACTCTCTGCTATCATAACTAACATATTACTGTAATAGTCGCCAGGGCCAATCACAGGTATATGAGCTAATCAGAAAGGTATATAAAAATTTGATATTGCTATGGGGTGACAGTTTTCCTGCTAAGGGGGTGGTTTCGGGGTAGTTTCGAGTCCTCTTAGCTGTAATAATTTGATGCAATTGATGTTCGAGAATAAAAGTCAACTTGTCTCTTTGTAAAAACGGAACACTGAAAAAATTGTACGTTACGTAATTGACTTCAAATCTGATCAATGGTTCCAAATTATTGATTTCATACTATAATTAATAGCCGCCCTCATCTTCTCAGCCGGCTATTATAGCGCTCCTATTTTTTTTTTTACTTCGTCGAATAAAAAAATGTTTCGCTTTACCTCATTTTGCCGCCTTTTCAACATTTTGCGTGAAATCTTTTTGACTTCTCTAGGCTAGTTTCTCTCTGCTCTCATTCTGCTAAAAGTGATTTTGAACATCAGTTGCTCAGCAAAGCAATTCAAAATGAACAGTCAGTATAAAAAATTGAAGTCAGAAATAGAAACGGGATAAACCCATAAAGCCCAATTTTAGATGCCCGCTATTTGAACGTCGGTCCTATAAGTATTAGTTACCTCTCTCTAATGCTGATTGTTATTGATAGTAGCCCCTGTAGCCTCTCTCTAAGAAACAAGTATGTTCAACTACGAAATGCCATCAAAATAAATCGGACTTAAAAAAATGTTTTTGTACGAAAATCTTTTTTTTCAATATCTTCTGTTATTTCAATCCCAGTCATGCTTATTGGAATCAACGGCGGCTATTTTCCGGCAATCTGCCGGGTATGTTTGATTATTGTAATTGAATTGACCGCCTTCAATAACCAAGTTGATTAATTAAAGGTTTTCTGGAGAAAAAATGGCGTTGACAGTACAGCGATTGGTTGTTACGTAATCACGAAATAATTGACAAATTTTGTTGCATAATTTTACAGAGGATGCAGAAATGCCAGGTTGTGAAATCTTTCTCTTTAACTTAACCTTATCTATCAGAAACTTTTTTTTCCACTCAAATAAAATTTAGTTTTGGTTAATGATATGTTTAATGTCGATATTTTACAGCACAAATCATTTTCATTCAAATGATATGTCTTATTTTATATTACATTATAGAAATTAAGAATAGGTAATTGTTCTAAATATGTCCTGCTTTTCAGTCTCTAATATTTCAACCCTATTATAAATTAAGTACATTGATTAATCCATCATCATTTAAACAAAGCTTGTTTACATCCAAATTAAGTTCCATCTTGTTAGGCGAAGGGGTCGGTCGGGTCTTTGTTTTCATTTTGGGCATAAGGCAATGTACTAATCTTCTCTTTCATCCATTTTGTTTCTTCATGCCGTAAAGGACGAGCACCCGTTAATAGTAAGTGTTTACATTTCACATGCAGTTTCAGTTGGTATTCTAATGCACGTTTTCATCTCCGCACCATTCAAGATCAGACCAACACTGTCTAAGATTTTTCACGTGTTTAGAACCTAGATGTGACAGTCGGTGATTTTCATAGAAGTTTTTCACTTACACAAACCTATGCGAGGCTATTATGTCGATACCGATTCCGATTCGATATATGCAAAAAAGTATTCAATATTTTTTGATGAAAAACTCACGTATGCCTAATTTTCTTTAGCATGCAGAATCAAAGATTTCCCTGTAGAACTGTCAGTTATTGATTGTAGCATATCGCCAGGGGGAAGTTTCCCAATATTAATTTGATTTTTCCCTGCAGATAACGGCCCACTAGGAACTTCCCAGTGTGACTCAATGACTGAGGAATCAATCCATGTCTACAACACAATCGTTGCACAACTACTTCCCACACCCGCCAAGAGTCACTACACTTTCAATCTGAGAGACTTGTCCAAAGTATTCCAAGGCATTCTTATGGTAGATCCTACCAAGATTGAGGTATGATTGCATTTAGGGAGGGGGTGGGGTGGGGGTTAGTCCCTTATTATAGCCCTGTAAAAGTGAAGCCACCACCCCCACACACGTTAAGCCGTCAAAGTTAATGAATTGTATGTGAAGGGAGGGGGATTTGTTCCAGCACCACTAAACAGGGAGGGAAGGGAATTTTAACGTGAGCTAGGGTCCATAAATGGTAGTTTCAGCTTTAGTGACTGATGGATGTGATCATACAAGCAGTGATATGAATGGAAAGTTTGCACGATATGAAATATGTTAGAAGACCCATTGTTAGAACATAAATGCCTGTAGTGGTATAAATATAATGGGGGGGGGGCAGGGTAAGGGGTTGTCATGCTATAGCCTCACTAACCGACGGGTTCGGGTTTTCATTCTATTTACTCAAGTTTGTACTTCTGCTTCGTAACTTTGTAATACCGCGAGGCTTCCGGAGGAAATAGAGGATTAAAAGTACTCGTTCTTGTTATTTTGGTTTTTCAAACTCGTTGAACGTGAACTATTTTCAATTCTGAATTTCGGTTGCTAAATCAGAGCGTGGGCGAATTTCCATCTGTTGTTTCAGTCAAAAGAGCAGCTGTACCGACTGTGGTACCACGAGAACCTCAGGGTCTTCCAGGACCGTCTGATCAATGACGAAGATCGCACCTGGTTCAGCAACCTACTCAACCAGAAAATCACTGACAAGTTCGCCTGTCAGCTGGACAATGTTCTCAACCAGTACCCAATTCTTTACGGAGACTTCATGAACCCCAGCTCGGATGTGAAACTGTATGCGGAGATTCTTGACCATGAAAAGGTACAGATTATTTGGATCTCCTTTTAGGTACTAGCATCTCCTGTACCCGATTCTTATCAGAATCGGCTATATTCATCCATATCACAATTATGAATCTTTTCCCGAAAAACCTTCTGTGCGAAGTCGGTACAGTTGTTACATGTGATTTCTGTTCTTCATCGTCCGAGCGTGTTTATGACCCCAGTTACAAATTATGAGTTGTGATAAAGCAGGTTTTACAGTACATACGTGCGAGGGGTTTAAAAGTTTTATGCCCTCAAACCAACAATAGATGCTAAATATTACTTACATAATAAGGCTTCGGTGGGATGTCAGATTTTTTAAATCAATATTATCAATTGAGGGTATTGGGTACGAAATATACCTTGAAGTTATTTCATGGTTGATGTTTTTGAAGGAAAATGTATTTTTAAAGCAGATCAATAGTGTATTGATTTTTGAAAGAATGGTTATTTAAATCAAAATAATCATCAAGTAATTGAGAACCTACGAGCTGAGCACATCTTTCGCTGCTACTCTGTGTTTTCAATTACTTCGTTAACTGATATTACGAGAAAATCTTTCTAGAGCATGAAATGTGAAAACCTGTCCCACGATCTGTAGTACCACAGTAATGACATAATAGTGTCGGGCAAAGTAGCTGTGAAATATTTCGAGCAGATATCAATTGAAGTAATGGTTAAGTGACTCTGCTTGAAGTCACTGAGAACTTCAGGCGTGTATCGAGAACCGCTAAGCTGTTCGAGATATTAAGTCAGAATTTCGAAGTGACTTCTGAACAGGAAACGCGCACGTTTTAAAATGACGAAAGTCATGGGAAGTCAACTTCTGGCTAAGTTGCAACTTCTGGCATTTTAACTTCTGGCACTGCAGACTTTCGGCATTTTAAAATGTGCACGTGAGTGTTTTAAGGAATGCTAGTTTGCTGTGATGGGTTTAGAAAACCTGTAACGGAATTGAACCGAGATTTTCATCAACTTGATTGGAAAAAATATGGATCTCTTCTGTCCCCCCATTACAAAATATGTGTTGTTATATATCATGTTACCATATAAAAATATAGCACGTGCGCCAGGGGGCGTAAAAGTTATATGCCAACTAAGCTGGGGGGGGGGGGGACAAAATAGTGACCCAAAAATGTTTATCTTAAGTTTTTTCCAGCTGAGTGCAGTTCTGAAAGAATACCTGGAAGACTTCAATCAAATAAACACAGCAAGGATGAACTTAGTACTGTTCATGGACGCAATTCAACACGTGTGTCGAATCAGCCGAGTCATTCGTCAACCAATGGGAAACAGCCTGCTGCTCGGAGTCGGTGGCAGTGGTCGGCAGTCGTTGAGCAAGCTGGCTACTCATATGGCAGAGTATGATCTGTTTCAAATTGAACTGACGAAGAATTACGGAAACACGGAGTGGAGGGATGATTTGAAGAGTATTATGATGAAGGCGGGGCTGGAGAATAAACCGACTGTGTTCTTGTTCCCAGATACGCAGGTTAATTTTTTAAATATTTTTGAAAGAAATACTTGTTAGAAGGTTGAAAGGGGGTGAAAGGGATCTTTTCCGTTTGTGCCCCCCCCCCCAGTACGTTATGCTCCCCCCAGTGACAGAGCACGTGTCATTACATAGTAAATCATTATGTAAAAATATTGCACGTGCGTCTGGGGGTTGCAAATAATATGCACCCACTAAGCTGGGGGGGGGGGGGGGGGGCACAAACGGAAAAGATCCGTTGAAAGAGAACAATCTAATGTAAATTATGCATTAAGTAAGCTTGGCTTGGCATAGCTGGACAAGAAGCTCTAATTGTTCAACGCATACTTATTTTGATAAATGAGGCTAGAGAATTGAAGTCTTGAGGAGCAAGAAAGAATGTGAGAACGGGTTATAAGAGATGCCCAAATTCGAGAATTGCAGACCAGTTGGTGTAATGGTTAGCACAATAAGCTAGCAAGTAAGAATTTCGGGTTCGAATCCAGTGCTGGTCCATTTTCAGACTTGCTGCCCCTAGTTTGAACCCCTCGCCCAACAATTCTGAATTTATAAAACTTGAACTGTTTCCTTTTCCGCAGTGAGCCAAACTGTGAGTGGAAGCGGTGTAATGCGCATAACAATCAATAAACAACACTGTAAAGGTGCAAATATATCAGTTATAGACGGTTAATTTTTACTTCGGGGACGGAAATAATTCCGAAAAGCTTTCAAAAAATCAAAAAAGAACCTTTCCGGACTTGAGTCTCAGAGTTTTTCAGCGCTAAACCAGCACATTTCAAGAGTAAAAACTTAATTCCGTTCTGAAACATTGTATCTCCAGAGTATTTCAAGTTTCTTTATGTGCAGTTTTTCTTAATTATGATTACATAAAAAGTTTCTATAAAAAATTTAAAAGTTTCAAAAAAAATTTCAGATAAAGAGCGAGTCGTTCCTGGAGGATATAAACAACATCCTCAACTCCGGAGATGTGCCCAATATCTATGTGAATGACGAGCCAGATAGGATCAACACTGCTATGAGGCCAATTGTGATTGATATGGGACAACAACCCACTAAGAGTAACCTGTTCTCAGCTTACACGAAGAGAGTCAGGGCTAATCTGCATCTGATTCTCTGCATGAGGTATGTCAATTCATTTATACCCAGACTGTCCAGAAAAAGATGCAAAAATAGCTTCAAAAAGACACGATCAAATAATAATACTTTTGTTTCCGCGTAATCGCAGCATTAGGTGTTTAGACCGTAGTGAATTAACATTCGCCTGTTCTCAGTTGTTCTTTTCTGTTGTTCCCCACATTTGAGACTGTTCATTTTGTGGACATGCATGCTCTTTTTTGGTAACTATGGTCACGTTTTTGCGTCTGGAACCATCACATGGTAGTGTCAAATGAAAAGACACGAACAAGTTTTAATAAAGAAGAGAATTGCAGGATTTAAAAATTCCGATTCTACAATCATTTTGTTATATCGAATGGATATCTTGAAGAATGATTTTAAGGGAAAATTTAGTGCAGAATAAAAGCTAAAAGTTTTTAGCTGTTAGTTATCGCATTTAGTTATGCCACACATGGCAAATGATTATCTAATGAATAATTTTAAAGGGAAATTTACGAAAATGATTAACAGACATGAGCAAGTTTCGATATATATAATGAAAAAAATGTACTTGAAGAAAATTTAAGGAAAAAATAAGTGAAGGAATGCTTTTGATAATCATAGGCATGCGGTATATCAAATAATTTATATAAAGATGGAAGAAAGAGATCTGCTTTTACAGAACAATTGCAAGAATTAAATTTTTATTTGTTTCGATGTGAGAAAACCTGTGCATGAGATATATCAAATTATTTATCTGATGTGTAAATTTAAGCGGAAAATAAAGCAAGAAATGTTTAACAGATAAGGCTTATTTTTAGGCAAGAAAAGGTTTTTAAAATTTTGGAATTTTAAAATTATCTTGTAGATGATTTCAAAAACGTAATGTAATGACAAATTAAATGAAGGATCCTTTTCATAAATTCTAAGCAAGCATGAAGAATATCGAAGAATGTATAATAGTAAAGAATTTAATCTACAAAATAAGAGACGAAATACCTAAAAGACTCGAACAAATTCCAATAAACAAAACAATTGATGGATTTAAGCAACTTTGAATATATATTAATTTTTGCATGTCAATTGATTATCTTGAAGAATAATTTTGAGTAAAAATTTGATGAGGTAGTGATTTTTTTTAATCGGACGCTTGAGATGTAGTCAAGTGGTTTATCTAAAGAGATTGAATTTCAAGAAATGTTAATGAAGTGTTGAACACGGCTATACTAGGCCATCACTTTTTCTCGTATTCTTTTTTGCTCTTAGATTTAGTTTTCGAAGTATTTTGGTTCTTTAAGTTTAAGTTACATCCAAACAATGCTCTTGCAACATGACTTTATAGAAGTGATTGAAAAATCAAATAAAAATGGCTATTTACATTGAAGCTAATGGCAAGAATTAACAGAAGCAGCAACAACTAGTTAGTAACCTAGATTGCAGTAACAACTAGTTAGTATCAAATAGCGCCCTTAGAAATGGAAATTGAACTGAGATAGTTGAAAATATGTTGTAAGTCAAATGTTCGGTGTTTCTTTAAAAAAATGTCGTAGTTTCTAAGGATTGCTTTAGAAAAGCTTATGATTTTGATTTTTTAGAAGGGATCTGAAAATTGTACATTGGTGTGCTCTTAGCTCCAATGCAATTTCTGCATAAGGCTACTAAAATTGCCTTGTTAAAAGAAATTGTTGTCTCCTCTTGCTGGTACCAGCGCTTGTGTTGCAGAAAAAAATGTAGAACGTGTAATTTGGTTTCGGTATCGAAAAGCTCACAAAAAATAACTCCATTTTATGTTGGTAAGAAGTCTTTGCGCTTAAATTTTCAGTGAGCATTTAGGTGTGTTGATTTAGCTCGTTCTTAAATAGAGTTTGGATTAATCAACAATTCTGAGCACCACTAATGAGTTTTAGGATCTTTTCCGTTTGTGCCCCCCCCAGTAGGTTATGCGCCCCCAGTTACAGAGCACGTGCCATTACATTGTAAATCATCATGTAAAACTATAGCACGTGCGTCTGGGGGTGCAAATAATATGCGCCCACTAAGCTGGGGGGGGGCTCAAACGGAAAAGATCCGTTTTTCCTTATTGTCACTGTTGTCCACGCACGTTTACAACTCTAGTCTTAAATCGAGAAAAATGCGGACATTTTTGAATAAATTTACTGGATGAAAGGACAGCTATGTTTTATGAGGTTTATAAATATAGGTTTTAAAATAGATTTAGTAACTAACTGGATCTTGCACTATTATTTGTGTGTGTTACCAGTCCGATTGGGGAAGTGTTCCGTGCCAGACTGCGCCAGTTCCCTGCCCTTGTTAACTGCTGCACCATTGACTGGTTCTCAGAGTGGCCAGAGGAGGCTCTCCAGAGCGTGGCTCATTCTGCTCTGTCTGAAATGGGAGATTTGGAAGCCACTGAAGACGAAATTGAAGGAATGGTTAGTCAACTCTATCCAATTTTTTTGGTTACATTCGGGGATCGGATCTCTTCCGTTTGTGCCTGTTCGGTTGTGATAGATTGATGTCAAGTCCCACGGGCCGCTATGTCAGATTTAGTTTAATTGAACGCCTAAAGTTAAATTTCTCAACCAATCAGATTTGAAAATTCTATATTTTTGTACGTCTATTTGTTGAGACATCACCAATATGAATGAATACTTTCAAGCGATATGCTGACTAATAATAATAATATGCTTCACTGATTTAAGTCGTCTCATGCACCTCCCTTTTGGCCGGGGCCTTATAGTCATCAAACCTTTAGAGGAATGAATTCCAAGCCATGAAGACCAGAGCATCGGTGCGAAGAACCTCTGGGGTCCGGCTCTTTGAGGAGTTGAGTCCTGTGAGACTTCTCATGTACTTTTTCCAACGAACTAACGCAACGATTTCTTTAATGTCATACAAGGAAATAAGATGTATGACGTCATCTATGATCCTCGTTTGACTACTTTTAAATGGCTACCAGGATTTTCGACTGGAGCGATCTGATATTGAATTATTGAAGTACAATTCAAAGTATTTTGAATTGTAATATTTTTCAATCATCGAATTTTTTTTGCCCGCCTTATAATATTTTAGGTTACTGTGGAGTCTAAATTTCCAGGCTAAATATGATGAAAGGAGTGTTTATAGCGTGGAAAAACCGAACTTTTTGTCATGTTTAGACAGCATACGAAATTATCAGCGTACTCCTTTCGTAAGATAAAAAATATATAGACATTATAGCCAGAGTACTTTCTGACTATAATGTCGTTCATTTGTGTGATTTGGTCTATACTAACCCTAGCGTTACTCAAATTACTTCAGATATACATGAATTTTATACATATTCCAATGTTATCCTTTTCTAAAAGTGGCCCTAGCTTTGTTCCTGTTTTAGACACTATTACAAAGACTTGTAAGCTTCTCGTGGTTACTAATATCATGTTCTAGAATATTCTCATCATAAGCGCTCTATTCACACACATTAAGTAATCAAGATCAATCGCAAAATTAAATCGAAATTTTGTATATATATTTATTTTCAAATCAAAATTTCTTGAAACTCAAGCTTTATAAGTTTGCTCCCATTTTTGTCATGTTATTTGAAAAATATAATTTGTAAAACATGAAGTAGAAGTTTATGCTAATCAATGATACACTTCTCAATTTCGGCGTTTTTTAAATTTCGGCAGAGTGCAATACCATCATTGAAAACAATTTTAACTTTTTTAAAATGAAAACTGATCCCAGAACGTCATATCTCTCATTTTTATCTCTCATCACTTCATCGATCATTTTAAAGCGCTAGCAAATCACAACTAACTTATTTTAATGGCTTTTACCGTAACTCTAGATCAAAATCCTACAACAGGTAAATCATTTTTCACGCGAGTTTATTATTTGCAAATTACTTTTTAGCGCAGAATTTCTGAAAACTAAGATTTCTAACTCTTTATGTATTTCTTAACCGAAACCCATTGAAATAACGAGCACAGGAATCTGTGTATTGATCACGTGACACAGATGAAGTCACTGACAAAGTATGGCATTCGATTGTAGGTCTGAGTTCGAGATTTATGTCAAAATTTTGAGGTGACTTTAGCAGAGCCGCACACCAGAATATGTCTGGTAAATCGTGAGACTGTACAAAGTAACACATCTACCAGATAATAAATTTTTTGATGTTGAGTTAGGTTTTTAACGAGATTCAGTTTTTAAACAAAATTTTGTCTGAATGCATTAAAAAACTGCAAATTTGTTCGGAAAAATTTCAGAGTTTCTGAAAATAAAACCTGAATCTAGAAGCGACAAATTTGAACTGATTGTTTTTTTTGTTGTATTTTTCAAGAATATGCGACAACCAAACCCTTGACAGAAAATTTTTTCATGTTTTGGAAATGTCAAAACTCGGCTTACAAATGATTTAATTCTATACATTCTCTTTTCGGAATGTTCTAGAAGCAAATCTGCGTCAACATCCACCAAGGGGTGGCTGTGAAGTCGGAGGAGTATCTGGCGGAACTGGCCAGACATAACTACGTCACTCCTACTTCATACCTGGAACTGCTGTCCATATTCTCAAAACTAGCCGGGATCAAGAAGCAAGAACTGAAAACCGCGAGAGATAGAACCAAAACTGGCCTTACAAAGGTTTGATTCGTTTTTGTAATACTGGTCACGTGACAATTTAACCAATTTCTAAACATTGATGTACCAAAAGAATAAAATTAAATGAATCATCTGATCTGATGTTCGGTTCTGATAGTTTCATATCAAGTCCCGCAGGCGGCTGAGGCATGGTCATGGCCCGACAGGCGTGGTCAATTGAACTAGTCTTATATCTAAAACTTGCTGATTATCCTTAGGTAACATGTTAGATTATCGCATTGACGCGTTATTATGCTAGTCTTTCTGATAAGAGGGTGAAATATTGCGTGCATTTATGGTATATTTGTTCTGACACCTTTATTCTACAAAATCTTATAGTTTAAGGGTTCGGACTCTGATCACTGGATTGAACGTGCAAATTGCTAACTTTTGCGCCAAGAAATCATTTGGTTTTTAACTTCAAAAATAAATATTCGCGAACCGCTTGTTTAATTTTGACCTACTTACTGTTTGAAAATTTTCTCGCTGATCTTTATTCTAGCACAACCAGCAATTCTTTTTTATGTGCGACGGTGACAGTTTTGTCAAAACTTTTTAATGACGACTTTTTTTTAAAGAGTTTGAGATATAGTGAGCAATATGATATACCATTGTCCTCACTGCCATATGATGTAGGCTAAATGTTGCCTAATTGAAATCTGTTGGTTAATGACATAAGATTTATCTTTATCCGACACAAAGTGCTTGCCACGATTCCATAAATCAATTGGTTGTACTTGATTTTAATTCCTTCCCGCTTCTGTAAAATTCTAAAAACGGCAGCGTTGATGCTAAGTGGTCCCGCAACCTCGATCCAAAAAGTATTCACATCAACGAAAAAATTGCCCTTTGAAGAAAAAATTCACACTACTAATATTACCAACATTACTTATGACAAAACTGCGACTGCGACGAGTTGACCAGTTGAGAATAGTTAGCCAAAACGCTGCTGTTCCCAATTAATTGTTTGATTTGCTAATTGGGGCCCATCATTGAATTAATCTATAGTTGATCCAGTTTTTAGAAAAAAGGTCAAAGTTTTTAATTAGTGAAATAGTGATCCACCAATTTTTTCTGTACTGTCAATTGAGTTGCGTCATATTTGCGGCGTTATGGTTTCAATTTGATGTTTGATTCTAGCTTCACTGATTTGACTTGGACCTCATTTTGTGGTTCTTACAAAATGAAGGCTCTAACTAGCTTCCCTTCATAAACGTTCATAAAGCAACCAGACTTCACTAGTTTTTTTAAACTACTTTAAGTTGCTTTCAAAATGTTTGTTTTTTTGTTTTGTGTTTGTGTTTCCCATGGCCAGCATAGTGCTTCAAATTTATTTCAGCCTGGCAGAAATTTTATCTACGAAAATATTTTTCTCATTTCTCTTTATACTTTAGGAAACGAAACAAAAGTGTTTTCAGATTCTACCCTTAAGCTTATTGGACAGAATTGGGCTCAACTGTTTGGTCAGGGGCGGGAGCAAAGAGAACAAATCTAGATACCAAATGATTTAATCCAATGATCTTGTTTTTTTTTGAAATGGTCCTCATAATAGGCTCTTTCAAAGAGTGCTCAGTGCAATTTTTGAACAACAATCAGTATTTAGGCTTCCACAGTTTTTTTTACCTGATGGCTAGTAAAATGTGAGTTTTCTTTGCTTCTGTGCTTTGTCTTTTGTTCTCTCTATAATAAAGAATTCGAATTGTCTTCTGTGTCCCGCTTCATCTCGTTTTTGACCGTGAGCTCTAATTAACTTTTACTATTCAAGGTAATCGGCAAAAGAGCTTGCTTAACTGGATCATAGTTATTGAATTTTTATCGAGCACGTTAAACTGCTATTTAAAAAAGGGATCTTTTTCTGCTTTTTTACCTTGGCTTTTTGAGGCTCTGCGTTTGTTTTTGAGAATTGAATAGTTGCGTGCATAATATCACTGCAAAAATTGGTTGGCAACTGTTGATCTTTTTCTCAAGTGTAAGAGCTTTTATTTATTTCACTAATGATCTCATTTTTTGTCTTTCTCGTGATATTGGTCATTTGAAAATTGGTATTTTTTCTGCGTTTGTTTATTGCAAGCAAGCTATTGAGCCACTCGCTTTCCCGCTTTTTGTTAATTTGGGAAAGTGTTCTGGATGATTTTTTTATATAAAGGTTTTTATCCGACAGCTAGTAAAAAGTGGGTTTTTTCTAACATTTTTGACTTTTTTATATGGGGTATGTGTTAAACTGTTCTCCGTATTTAGCTAGATGCCATTTATCTCACTAATTTTTGTGATCCTCGCTCTATCTAACGCTCTTGTGATTCTCAAGAGTGGTAGAAAAGAATTGCTTCATTAAATCGTAGTTGTTGAATGTTTTTTGAGAGAGGTGTACTACTATTCTTTGAAGAAGAGTTTCAACCTTCAGTTTTTTTTAAACTTTTTTTTTGCAATTGTTCATTCCGACGTACAATTTATTCCTAAGAGTTGGACCGTTTAACTATTTTTGTTCGTCTGGTTTTAGACATCAATACACGAGAGTTTTTGAGATTTCGCCCATAAACTTGAAGGGTGACTCGCAGGGCAGCAAACGCAATCTTTTAGTTTTTAAAACTTTTGGAAGAACATTTGCGCCTCCCAATAGTTATTTCAATAACGCAATCACTGAAAACATTAAAAATGTATACTATCCTAAACTCAACGAAAATTCTCCGCAAAATGAAGAAATTAAGCGGCACGGCCAGAAACATTGAGCACAACTGCTAAACTTGTATAGAATTAGAAGTATGTTATGTGTTCTGTTCCGATGAGACTGAAACAGTCGACTAACGTCTGAAGACAATTCCCTACGCGCTTAATTTTGGATAGGGATCTTTCGTGAGAAAAGATTTGAATCATGGGTGCAGTAATATAGCAGAGAAGTTTCGTATATTGCAAATATAGTTTAATGGGACAGCATATATCTAATCTAGCTGGCTGGTTGTTATAAAGAGCTGAGCTTTTCTCAAGACTGAAAAGACCAATTTGCTAAAATTTGGTAAAGAAAATTGCTATGTTTATTCAATCAGCTGCATTCAAGTTATCAGCAGTCAGAGTATTATACACCAGTTAACTCAATCTCCTTCAATTGAAGTTAGCAGAAGGCGTTTCCACAGTAGGGAAAGTCACTTTGAGATTGAAATAAATCACGTAACCAATACTTCAATCACGCGACTAATCAGGAAACGTGCTCCACAAAGAATAGTAAATCACGTCACGCACAAAAGTCTATCGATATTGGGAAAATGAAGGAATGATTAAAAAATGCATTTGAAGTTTGCGTGACATCATGGCGAAAGAGAAAGGGAAAAATCAGAGGGGATGGAGAACGAAAAACCATGTGAATAAAAAAAAGAACGAGAGAAAAAAGGCCGAATAATAAACAAGAAAACTACAACCGAATAGGCAAAAAACACAGTTCAGTAGAAGATTGCATGATTGATTGAAAACAAAGAAGATTTGAGGTGCCGGTAACCTCATGTCGCAGCAATAAAAATATGAAAAAGGAAGTGAAGGGCAAAAGTATCGGGTCTTTCCCATTATAGCCCCCCCCCCCAGCTTAGTGGTCAGATAACCTATAGCCCCCCCCCCCAATCATGGTAAATATACCATAATGGGGGGCTATATTTTCATGGGGGGGGGGGCTATAATGGGAAAGACCCAAAGTATCTTCGCTCAGTTATCACCTTCTTATTGAAATATCTCTGTATCTGGGTTTTCTCGGTAACTGACTTCTCTTTGATTCCTTTTTTTGGCGCATGAGTCTTTTGGCATGAGCATTTCTCAGTGTTGACTCTTTTTGCATTTCGGTCAATGACTCTTTTTCATTCAGCACTTTTTGGGAATTGACCTTTTAGGAAATCAATTTCTTTCGGTCATTGACCTCTTGCGATCTGTGTTTTTAACCCTGCTGCTCGAAAGCACGTGGAAACGCTGTTCAGAATCCGCTTAGACATGCCTTTTTGCCTTTCATTAAACATGGTGGCTTTTATTGTGCAATTAATATATAGGATAGGATTATTGTTTGCAACTACAAGTACATGCGCTGTATTACCGCTTGATGTTTTAATTGTTTAATTGCAGATTTTCCTTAACTGGGGCTGCACAATCTACTGGTCAGGGGGTCAAACGGGAAATATCCATATCTAGAGTGTTTCAGTTAAGTTTCTGAAAATGTTCCGTTTTTGAAAATGGTAATCATAGTATGATCTGTTAATTTAGTAAAAGAATTTTTCTGGCCGCTCTTTTTGCAGATTAGGAGGACATCTGCCTACCCTAAGTAGGAGGACATCTTCTGCCAAGCCTTCAACTCGGTTCTTTGGATTCAATATCCAAGGTGCTAACCATTTTACCACAGAACCATAAATCAGGATAGAAAATTTTGCAAAAGTTGCCTAAAATTGTTGTAAAGCATTGTTTTCTACTCATTTCAGTAACTTTTGCACTGATTCATTTACTTTTATCGATCCATTTACTTCTTTCTTCTGAAAATTATTTAGTTTGTCTATGTTTTTTCTAGTTGCAGAATGGATCTCAAATTGTTTGTCGATTCAGAAATGTTAGTATTTTCAAAGTCAGTTTTCTTTTGAGTGTTCATTTTTTTGCCTGCAATCTCTTGAGCTTGCTTGCAATGTTTAAAACATGAGACTGGTTGTTACCCTTCAATTTGCAGCTTTTGCAGAGAAAATGAACGGTAATATTGAAGGGTTCAGGCAGGCTTTGAACTCGGACCTTCAGATTCACAGTCCAAGATGCTAACCATTACACCATAGAACCATGTGTCTGTTTTGTTTTTATTATAAAATATTTAGCCCACTTGCGTGCAAAAACGCTTCTCATTGACTTAAAGTGCTTGGCGCAATGGCCACGGGACAAACACAGAAAATCCAGGTAGAGAATGATTCTGCTCAATGTTCTTGCTTGTTCTTTTACAGGTTGCCATTATAATAGTATCTGTCGAGTTTTGCTGTGCAAGTATTGAAATCGAAGCAATTTTTTTAAACCAGACTCTATTTAAGCGCTCTTTTTGCCGAATGCGCCGAAAAAAGGGAAGTTGTATTTGTTTACGTTCTACCGTGATTTGAACTCGGATCTCGGGATTCACAGTCCAAGATGCTAACCATTACAACATAGAACCATGTGTCTGTATTGTTTTTCAGAGTTTGTTTTTTCGATCATTTTACTTCCTCCTCTCGGAAATAGTTGTTTTCTATCTTTTGTATTTGCTAAATTGAGCTCAATCTGTTTATCGTTTCAGCAATTTTAGTGTTTTCATTGTCAGATTTTTTTGAGTTTTCGTTTTTTTGCCTGCATGCTCTTGAGCCAGATTGCTATGTTTATAACTTGAGACCAGTTTTGAACCTTCATTTTGCAGTATTTAAGGGGATTAGGAACACGGAAATTTGTGGTTCTAGCAACCCCTGAACTGGGATCTTTGAACTCACAGTCCAAGGTGCTAACCATTATACCGTAGCACCATATGCCTGTCTTCTCATTTCAATAGGTTTTCAGAATTTGTTTTGTTGATAAATTTATATCTTCCTTTCTGAAATAGTTTAATTATTTGTTTTTTCTATTTGCAGAATTCAGCTCAAATAGTTTGCGGTATCGACAATGACAGTCTTTTCAAAGTCAAGATTTTTTTGAGTTTCTGTTTTTTTTTCATGAAAGCTATTGAGCCCGCTTGCATGCGAAAATGGCAAATTTTTGTTTTTGCAGCTTCTCTTTAACTTAGAGTGCTTTGCGCTCCGGTCACGGGAAAACACAGAAGATCCAGGTAGAGAATGATTCAGCTCATTTTTTTTCTTGTTCTTTTACAATTTGCCCTTATAATAGTATCTGTCGAGTTTTGCTGTGCAATTTTGAAATGGAAGCAATTTTTTTTAACCAAACTCTATTTGAGCGCTCTTTTTGCCGAATGCGACGAAAAAGGAATGTGTATTTGTTTACGTTCTACATGGATCTGAACTCGCGTCTTCGGATTCACAGTCCAGGATGCTAACCATCACACCATAGAAAAATCTATCTGTTTTGTTTTTCAGAGTTTTTTTAATCAATCAATTTACTTCTTGCTTTCGGGAATTATTTAATCTTTGTCTTTTCTATTTGCATAATTCAGCTCAAACTAGCAGGTCCGTAAAAGCAATCTAAATAGCAATCTATAATTTTTTCAAGAACTTTCTAAAAACTTTGGATCAACAAATGTGCGCATCCCAATATTAATTTTATTGATAAGTTTACCAAGAACTGAAAAATTGCATACAATCGGAAAATAATTGAAAAAAATGGCAAAAATAAGGAAAATGAGTGCAATCGTCACAAATACTAAGATTAAGCAAAACTGCTAATTTTGTATATAAATGAAAGTTTTGTGTTCTGTTCTAATGACATTGAAACATCTGACTAGCGTCCACAGAAACACCCTAGAAAAGAAGTAAGGGGCTAAATGCAACCTGCTTTGGCGGTTAGCTAAAAACTTTTTCAAGCATCTTAAAGCAAAGTCCGAGCCTCCGATAAACTGTTTAATAATTTAACTTGGTGCACATTTCACCTCACTTTCGAAAGTAAAAATAGTGCCTGAAAATGGGAAGGTGAAAATCGTGAATACAAATCAAACAAGTATATCAAAAATCCAGATATGCCAGCCAAAAACTGTGCCTAAGAAATTTTGATGGAAAGCAAATAACGGATAAATTATTCGGTCGTGAGCGAAAAATGATAAAACGGTTGACTCCTTCAGTAGCTAGCCACAGTAGCTTGACTGAAGGAGTCAACCGCCCCTGTGGGCGGTTGACTCCTTCAGTAGCTAGCCACTGTTTAGTGAGGCTAGCTTTAGTTTAATTGAAGGGGCGTGAGGTAAACGCAGCGGGGGGGGGGCTGGCAACAGTGACGGACGGGGCAATGGCGGGATGGTGATCTTTTTCCAGCACGGTGCCTTACAGCCTAAACGATGTGCAGGTGTGGGGATTGGTGGAGGGCTGTTGTTGGGGTTGGTGTGGGGTGGTGGATCTGTTTCTAAGAGGCACTCTTCACACCATAAGTATAAGTCTCCAAAACAGTTTCTGTGAGTCGCATACTTGGATACAAACGAGCTGAAAGGCTCTGAGAGAACTCAATGCCCGCTGAGCGCTAGCTGTTTATCCTGTTTCTGAGGACAAAAGAAAACAAACTGGTCTGAAGAAAAATTGATGAAGCGAAAACGCAAAAAAAGACCAACAGGATTAACATAATTGCTACAAGCTTTGTTTGAGATAGAGTGTAAGAGATAAGACGTGAAGGAGAAAGAGAAGTAAAGAAACCCCAACTGGCAGAGATAGGGAGAGAGAGAGAGCTAGGAATCTTTTCCAAGATGAGATTCAACTCAGCAACTTCTAGTTTTCTAGCCATTTTAATAATTAAATCATATAAAATCTGATATAAAAAATAAAAGAAAAGTTTCTAGATTTCGCAGTGGAAAAGATATTCAGAACCATTTTTTGTCCCTGGAGTTCTTTCATAAAACCCATCTGCGTTTACTTCTTGCTTTCGGGAATAAATTAATTTTTGTCTTTTTGCATAATTCAGCGCAAACTAGCAGGTCCTTAAAAGCAATCTAAATAGCAATCTATTATTTTGTCAAGAACTTTCTAAAAACTTTGGACCAACAATTGTGCGCATACCAATATTAATTTCATTAATGCATTTACCGATAAAAATTGCATACAATCGGAAATTAATTGAAAAATTTTGGCAAAATAAGGAAAATGAGTGCAATCGTAACAAATATTAAGATTAAGCAAAACTGCTAATTTTATATTTAAATGAAAGTTTTGTGTTCTGTTCTGATGGCAATGAAACATCCGACTAACATCCACAGAAACACTCTAGAAAAGAAGTAAGGGCATAAATGCAACATGCGTTGTCGTTGAGCTAAAAACTTCTTCAAGCATCGTAAAGCAATATGAGAGCCTCCGATAAACTGGTTAATAATTTAACTTGGTGCACATTCCACCTCACTTTCAAAAGTGAAAATAGTGCTTGAAAATGGGAAGGTGAAAATTGTGAATACAAATCAAACAAGTATATCAAAAACCCAGATATGCCAGCTAAAAACTGCCTAAAAAAATTTGATGGAATGCAATTAACGGATAAATTTTTAGATCGTGAGCGAAAAATGGTAAAATTCCCGACGCCAACAAAACCTACTTTGCAAATGTTGAAACAGAACCGACTAAAGTCGAGCGAATTGCTCTCAAACGACCGGCAAGCTGTTGGCTCCGTCAGTAGCTAGCCACGGTTTAGTGAGGCTAGCTTTAGCTTAATTGAAGGGGCGTTAGGTAAACGCAGCGGGGGGCGGGGCAACAGTGGTGGATGGGGCAATGGCGGGATGGTGATCTTTTCCAGCACGGGGCCCTTACAGCCTGAACGATGTGCAGGTGTGGGGATTGGTGGAGGACTGATGTTGGGGGCGGTGTGGGGGTGGGGGATCTTTTTCTAAGAGGCACCCTTCACACCATAAATATAAGTCTCCAAAACATTTTCTGTGATTCGCACACTTGGAGACAAATGAGCTAAAAGGCTCTGAGAGAACTTAATACTCACTGGGCGCTACCTCTTTATCTTGTTTCTGAGGACGAAAAGACAAATGGGTCTGAAGAAAAATTGATGAAGCGAAAATTCAAAAAAAAGACCAACAGGATTAACATAATTACTACAAGCTTCGTTTGAGATAGAGTGTAAGAGATAAAACGTGAACGAGAAAGAGAAGTAAAGAAACCCCAACTGGCAGAGAGAGAGAGAGAGCTAGGAATTTTTTCCAGGATGAGATTCGACTCAGCAACTTCTGTCTTTCTAGCCATATTAATGTTTAAATCATATAAAATCTGATATAAAAAAATAAAAGAAAAGTATCTAGATTTCGCAGTGGAAAAGATGTTCAAAACCATTTTTTTGTCCCTGGAGTTCTTCCATAACACCCATCTGCGTTTACTTCTTGCTTTCGGGAATTAATTATTTTTTGTGTTTTCTATTTGCATAATTCAGCTCAAATTAGCAGGTCCGTAAAAGCAATCTAAATAGCAATCTATTATTTTGTCAAGAACTTTCTAAAAACTTTGGACCAACAAATGTGCGCATCCCAATATTAATTCCATTGATACATTTACCGAGAACTGAAAAATTGCATACGATTGCGAACTCATTGAAAAAATTTGGCAAAAATAAGGAAATTGAGTGCAATCTTAACAAATGTTAAGATTAAGCAAAACTGCTAATTTTGTATATAAATGAAAGTTTTGTGTTCTGTTCTAATGACAATGAAATATCCGACTAACATCCACAGAAACACCCTAGAAAAGAAGTAGGGGATAAATGCAACCTGCGTTGGTGATGAGCTAAAAACTTCTTCAAGCATCTTAAAGCAATATGAGAGCCTCCGATAAACTGGTTAGTAATTTAAATTGGTGCACATTCCACCTCACTTTCAAAACTGAAAATAGTGTTTGAAAATGGGAAGGTGAAAATCGTGAATACAAATCAAACAAGTATATCAAAATTCCAAATATGCCAGCCAAAAACTTTGCCTAAAAAATTTTGATGGAATGCAATTAACGGATAAATCATTCGATCGTGATCGAAAAATGGTAAAACTCCCGAAGCCAAGAAAACCTACTTCGCAAAATTTGAAACATAACCGACTAACGTCGGGCGAATTGCTCTCCAACGACCGGCAATTTGTTGGCTCCGTCAGTAGCTAACTACGGTTTACTGAGGCTAGCTTCAGCTTAATTGAAGGGGCGTGGGGTAAACGTAGCGGGGTGGGGGGCAACGGTGGCGGATGGTGCAATGGCAGTATGGGGATCTTTTCCAGCACGGGGACCTTGCAGCCTGAACGATGTGCAGGTAAGGGGATTGGTGGAGGGCTGATGTTGGGCGCGGTGTGGGGGTGGGGCATCTTTTTCTAAGAGGCACCCTTCACACCATAAATATAAGTCTCCAAAACATTTTCTGTGATTCGCACACTTTGAGACAAATGAGCTAAAAGGCTCTGAGAGAACTTAATACTCACTGGGCGCTACCTCTTTGTCCTGTTTGTGAGGACAAAAAGACAAACGGGTCTGAAAAAAATTGATGAAGCGAAAATTCAAAAAAAGACCAGCAGGATTAACATAATTGCTAAAAGCTTCGTTTGAGATAGAGTGTAAGAGATAAAACGTGAAGGAGAAAGAGAAATAAAGAAACCCCAACTGGCAGAGAGAGAGAGAGAGAGCTAGAAATGAAATTTTTTCCAAGATGAGATTCGACTCAGCAACTTCTGGTTTTCTAGCCATATTAGTATTTAGTTCATATAAAATCTGATATAAAAAAATGAAAGAAAAGTTTGTAGATTTCGCAGTGGAAAAGATGTTCGAAACCATTTTTTGTCCCTGGAGTTCTTTCATAAAACCCATCTGCGTTTACTTCTTGCTCTTGGGAATAATTAATTTTTGTCTTTTCTATTTGCATAATTCAGCTCAAACTAGCAGGTCCGTAAAAGCAATCTAAATAGCAATCTATACTTTTTTCAAGAACGTTCTAAAAACGTTGGACCAACAAATGTGCGCATCACAATATTAATTCCCTTGATACATTTACCGAGAACTGAAAAATTGCATACGATCGCGAACTCATCAAAGAAATTTGGCAAAAATAAGAAAAATGGTTGAAGTCGTAACAAATATTAAGATTAAGCAAAACTGCTAATTTGATATATAAATGAAATTTTTGTGTTCTGTTCTGATGACAATGAAATATCCGACTAACATCCACAGAAACACCCTAGAAAAGAAGTAGGGGATAAATGCAACCTGCGTTGGTGGTGAGCTAAAAACTTCTTCAAGCATCTTGAAGCAATATGAGAGCCTCCGATAAACTGGTTAATAATTTAAATTGGTGCACATTCCACCTCACTTTCAAAAGTCAAAATAGTGTTTGAAAATGGGAAGGTGAAAATCGTGAATACAAATCAAACAAGTATATCAAAATTCCAAATATGCCAGCCAAAAACTTTGCCTAAAAAGTTTTGATGGAATGCAATTAACGGATAAATCATGGTAAAACTCCCGAAGCCAAGAAAACCTACTTCGCAAAATTTGAAACATTCAAAAGTGAAAATAGTGCTTGAAAATGGGAAGGTGTAAATTGTGAATACAATTCAAACAAGTATATCAAAAATCCAGATATGCCAGCTAAAAACTCTAAAAACTTTGCCTAAAAAATTTTGATGGAATGCAATTAACGGATAAACTTTTCGATCGTGAGCGAAAAATGGTGAAACTCTCGACGCCAACAAAACCTACTTCGCAAAAGTTGAAACATAACCGACTAACGTCGGTCGACTTGCTGTCCAACGACGGGCGAGTTGTTGGCTCCGTCAGTAGCTAGCGCGGGTTTAGTGAGGCTAGCTTTAGCTTAATTCAAGGGGCGTGAGGTGAACGCACCGGGGGGGGGGGTTGGGGGGACCTTGGGGGATGGTGCAATGGCAGTATGGGGATCTTTTCCAGCACGGGGACCTTACAGCCTGAACGATGTGCAGGTGTGGGGATTGGTGCAGGGCTGATGTTGGGGGCGGTGTGGGGGTGGGGCATCTTTTTCTAAGAGGCACACTTCACACCATAAATAAAAGTCTCCAAAACATTTTCTGTGATTCGCACACTTTGAGACAAATGAGCTAAAAGGCTCTGAGAGAACTTAATACTCACTGGGAGCTGCCTCTTTATCTTGTTTCTGAGAACGAAAAGACAAATGGGTCTAAAGAAAAATTGATGAAGCGAATACGCAAGAAAAAAGACCAACAGGATTAACATAATTGCTAAAAGCTTCGTTTGAGATAGAGTGTAAGAGATAAAACGTGAAGGAGAAAGAGAAATAAAGAAACCCCAACTGACAGAGAGAGAGAGAGAGAGAGAGCTAGGAATCTTTTCCAAGATGAGATTCGACTCAGCAACTTCTGGTTTTCTAGCCATATTATTTTTCAGTTCATATAAAATCTGATATAAAAAAATAAAAGAAAAGTTTGTAGATTTCGCAGTGGAAAAGATGTTCGAAACCATTTTTTGTCCCTGGAGTTCTTTCATAAAACCCATCTGCGTTTACTTCTTGCTTTTGGGAATAATTAATTTTTGTCTTTTCTATTAGCATAATTCAGCTCAAACTAGCAGGTCCGTAAAAGCAATCTAAATAGCAATCTATACTTTTTTCAAGAACGTTCTAAAAACGTTGGACCAACAAATGTGCGCATCCCAATATTAATTCCCTTGATACATTTACCGAGAACTGAAAAATTGCATACGATCGCGAACTCATCAAAGAAATTTGGCAAAAATAAGAAAAATGGTTGAAGTCGTAACAAATATTAAGATTAAGCAAAACTGCTAATTTGATATATAAATGAAATTTTTGTGTTCTGTTCTGATGACAATGAAATATCCGACTAACATCCACAGAAACACCCTAGAAAAGAAGTAGGTGATAAATGCAACCTGCGTTGGTGGTGAGCTAAAAACTTCTTCAAGCATCTTAAAGCAATATGAGAGCCTCCGATAAACTGGTTAGTAATTTAAATTGGTGCACATTCCACCTCACTTTCAAAACTGAAAATAGTGTTTGAAAATGGGAAGGTGAAAATCGTGAATACAAATCAAACAAGTATATCAAAATTCCAAATATGCCAGCCAAAAACTTTGCCTAAAAAATTTTGATGGAATGCAATTAACGGATAAATCATTCGATCGTGATCGAAAAATGGTAAAACTCCCGAAGCCAAGAAAACCTACTTCGCAAAATTTGAAACATAACCGACTAACGTCGGGCGAATTGCTCTCCAACGACCGGCAATTTGTTGGCTCCGTCCGTAGCTAACTACGGTTTACTGAGGCTAGCTTTAGCTTAATTGAAGGGGCGTGGGGTAAACGTAGCGGGGGGGGCAACGGTGGCGGATGGTGCAATGGCAGTATGGGGATCTTTTCCAGCACGGGGACCTTACAGCCTGAAAGATGTGCAGGTGTGGGTATTGGTGGAGGGCTGACGTTGGGGGTGGTGTGGGGGTGGGGAACTTTTTCTAAGAGGCACCCTTCAAACCTAAAATATGTCTCCAAAACAGTTTCTGTTATTCGCACACTTGGAGACAAATGGGCTAAAAGGCTCTGAGAGAACTTAATACTCACTGGGAGCTGCCTCTTTATCTTGTTTCTGAGAACGAAAAGACAAATGGGTCTAAAGAAAAATTGATGAAGCGAATACACAAGAAAAAAGACCAACAGGATTAACATAATTGCTACAAACTTCGTTTGAGATAGAGTGTAAGAGATAAAACGTGAAAGAGAAAGAAGTAAAGAAATCCCAACTGGCAGAGAGAGAGAGAGGAGCTAGAAATCTTTTCCAGGATGAGATTTGACACATCAACTTCTGGTTTTCTAGCCATATTAGTATTTAAATCATATAAAATCTGATATAAAAAAATAAAGAAAAAAGTTTCTTGATTTCGCAGTGGTAAAGATGTTCAAAACCATTTTTTCCTCTGGAGTTCTTTCTTAAAACCCATCTGCGTTTACTTCTTGCTTTCAAGAATCAATTAGGTTTTGTCTTTTCTATTTGCATAATTCAGCTCAAACTAGCAGGTCCATAAAAGCAATCTAAATAGCAATCTATGCTTTTTTCAAGAACGTTCTAAAAACTTTGCACCAACAAATGTGCGCATCCCAATATTAATTTCATTGATAATTTTATCGAGAACTAAAAAATTGCATACGATCGCAAAATCATTGAAAAAATTTGGCAAAAATAAGGAAAATGAGTGCAATCTTAACAAATGTTAAGATTAAGCAAAACTGCTAATTTTATATATAAATGAAAGTTTTGTGTTCTGTTCTGATGAAAATGAAACATCCGACTAACATCCACAGAAACACTCTAGAAAAGAAGTAAGGGCATAAATGCAACCTGCGTTGGTGTTGAGCTAAAAACATCTTCAAGCATCTTAAAGCAATATGAGAGCCTCCGATAAACTGGTTAATAATTTAACTTGGTGCACATTCCACCTCACTTTCAAAAGTGAAAATAGTGCTTGAAAATGGGAAGGTGAAAATCGTGAATACAAATCAAACAAGTATATCAAAAATCCAGATATGCCAGCTAAAAACTGCCTAAAAAAATTTGATGGAATGCAATTAACGGATAAATTTTTAGATCGTGAGCGAAAAATGGTAAAACTCCCGACGCCAACAAAACGTACTTCACAAAAGTTGAAACATAACCGACTAACGTCGGGCGAATTGCTCTCCAACGAGCTGCGAGCTGTTGGATCCGTCAGTAGCTAGCCACGGTTTAGTGAGGCTACCTTTAGTTCAATTGAAGGGGCGTGAGGTAAACGCACCAGGGTTCGTCTTTTCTATTTGCATAATTCAGCTCAATTTAGCAGGTCCATAAAAGCAATCTAAATAGCAATCCATACTTTTTTCAAGAACGTTCTAAAAACTATGGACCAACAAATGTGCGCATCCCAATATTAATTTCATTGATACATTTATTGAGAACTGAAAAATTGCATACGATCGCAAACTCATTGAAAAAATTTGGCAAAAATAAGGAAAATGAGTGCAATCTTAACAAATGTTAAGTTTAAGCAAAACTGCTAATTTTATATATAAATGAAAGTTTTGTGTTCTATTCTGATGAAAATGAAACATCCGACTAACATCCACAGAAAAACCCTAGAAAAGAAGTAGGGGATAAATGCAACCTGCGTTGGTGGTGAGCTAAAAACTTCTTCAAGCATCTTAAATCAATATGAGAGCCTCCGATAAACTGTTTAATAGTTTAACTTGGTTCACATTCCACATCACTTTCAAAAGTAAAAATAGTGCTTGAAAATGGGAAGCTGAAAATCGTGAATACAAATCAAACAAGTATATCAAAAATCCAGATATGCCAGCTAAAAACTGCCTACAAAATTTTGATGGAATGCAATTAACGGATAAATCATTCGATCCTGATCGAAAAATGGTAAAACTCCCGACCCCAACAAAACCTACTTCACAAAAGTTGAAACATAACCGACTAATGTCGGGCGAATTGCTCTCCAACGAGCTGCGAGCTGTTGGATCCGTCAGTAGCTAGCCACGGTTTAGTGAGGCGACCTTTAGTTCAATTAGAGGGGCGTGAGGTAAACGCAGCAGGGTTTGTCTTTTCTATTTGCATAATTCAGCTCAAACTAGCAGGTCCATAAAAGCAATCTAAATAGCAATCTATACATTTTTCAAGAACGTTCTAAAAACTTTGGACCAACAAATGTGCGCATCCCAATATTAATTTCTTTGATACATTTATCGAGAACTGAAAAATTGCATACGATCGCAAACTCATTGAAAAAATTTGGCAAAAATAAGGAAAATGAGTGCAATCTTAACAAATGTTAAGATTAAGCAAAACTGCTAATTTTGTATAAAAATGAAAGTTTTGTGTTCTGTTCTAATGACAATGAAACATCTGACTAACGTCCACAGAAACACCCTAGAAAAGAAGTAAGGGGCTTAATGCAACCTGCGTTGGTGGTGAGCTAAAAACTTCTTCAAGCATCTTAAAGCAATATGAAAGCCTCCGATAAACTGTTTAATAGTTTAACTTGGTGCACATTCCACATCACTTTCAAAAGTAAAAATAGTGCTTGAAAATGGGAAGCTGAAAATCGTGAATACAAATCAAACAAGTATATCAAAAATCCAGATATGCCAGCTAAAAACTGCCTAAAAAATTTTGATGGAATGCAATTAACGGATAAATCATTCGATCGTGATCAAAAAATGGTAAAACTCCCGACCCCAACAAAACCTACTTCACAAAAGTTGAAACATAACCGACTAATGTCGGGCGAATTGCTCTCCAACGAGCTGCGAGCTGTTGGATCCGTCAGTAGCTAGCCACGGTTTAGTGAGGCGACCTTTAGTTCAATTAGAGGGGCGTGAGGTAAACGCAGCAGGGTTTGTCTTTTCTATTTGCATAATTCAGCTCAAACTAGCAGGTCCATAAAAGCAATCTAAATAGTAATCTATACATTTTTCAAGAACGTTCTAAAAACTTTGGACCAACAAATGTGCGCATCCCAATATTAATTTCTTTGATACATTTATCGAGAACTGAAAAATTGCATACGATCGCAAACTCATTGAAAAAATTTGGCAAAAATAAGGAAAATGAGTGCAATCTTAACAAATGTTAAGATTAAGCAAAACTGCTAATTTTGTATAAAAATGAAAGTTTTGTGTTCTGTTCTAATGACAATGAAACATCTGACTAACGTCCACAGAAACACCCTAGAAAAGAAGTAAGGGGCTTAATGCAACCTGCGTTGGTGGTGAGCTAAAAACTTCTTCAAGCATCTTAAAGCAATATGAAAGCCTCCGATAAACTGTTTAATAGTTTAACTTGGTGCACATTCCACATCACTTTCAAAAGTAAAAATAGTGCTTGAAAATGGGAAGCTGAAAATCGTGAATACAAATCAAACAAGTATATCAAAAATCCAGATATGCCAGCTAAAAACTGCCTAAAAAATTTTGATGGAATGCAATTAACGGATAAATCATTCGATCGTGATCAAAAAATGGTAAAACTCCCGACCCCAACAAAACCTACTTCACAAAAGTTGAAACATAACCGACTAACGTCGGGCGAATTGCTCTCCAACGAGCTGCGAGCTGTTGGATCCGTCAGTAGCTAGCCAGGGTTTAGTGAGGCTACCTTTAGTTCAATTAGAGGGGCGTGAGGTAAACGCAGCAGGGTTTGTCTTTTCTATTTGCATAATTCAGCTCAAACTAGGAGTTCCATAAAAGCAATCTAAATAGCAATCTATACATTTTTCAAGAACGTTCTAAAAACGTTGGACCAACAAATGTGCGCATCCCAATATTAATTCCCTTGATACATTTACCGAGAACTGAAAAATTGCATACGATCGCGAACTCATCAAAGAAATTTGGCAAAAATAAGAAAAATGGTTGAAGTCGTAACAAATATTAAGATTAAGCAAAACTGCTAATTTTTTATATAAATGAAAGTTTTGTGTTCTGTCCTGATGAAAATGAAACATCCGACTAACATCCACTGAAAAACGCTAGAAAAGAAGTAGGGGATAAATGCAACCTGCGTTGGTGGTGAGCTAAAAACTTCTTCAAGCATCTTAAAGCAATATGAGAGCCTCCGATAAACTGGTTAATAATTTAACTTTGTGCACATTCCACCTAACTTTCAAAAGTGAAAATAGTGCTTGAAAATGGGAAGGTGAAAATCGTGAATACAAATCAAACAAGTATATCAAAAATCCAGATGTGCCAGCCAAAAACTGTGCCTAAGAAATTATGATGGAAAGCAATTAACGGATAAATTATTCGGTCGTGAGCGAAAAATGATAAAACGGTTCACTCCTTCCGTAGCTAGCCACAGTAGCTTGACTGAAGGAGTCAACCACCCCTGTGGGCCGTTGACTCCTTCAGTAGCTAGCCACTGTTTAGTGAGGCTAGCTTTAGCTTAATTGAAGGGGCGTGAGGTAAACGCAGCGGGGGGCGGGGCAACAGTGGTGGATGGGGCAATGGCGGGATGGTGATCTTTTCCAGCACGGGGCCCTTACAGCCTGAACGATGTGCAGGCGGGGGGATTGGTGGAGTGCTGATGTTGGGGTTTTTGTGGGGTGGGCATCTATTTCTAAGAGGCACCCTTCACAACGTAAATATAAGTCTCCAAAACAGTTTCTGTGATTCGCACACTTGGAGACAAATGAGCTAAAAGGCTCTGAGAGAACTTAATACTCACTGGGAGCTACCTCTTTATCCTGTTTCTGAGAACGAAAAGACAATTGGGTCTGAAGAAAAATTGATGAAGAGAAAACGAAAAAAAGGACCAACAGGATTAACATAATTGCTACAAACGTCGTTTGAGATAGAGTGTAAGAGATAAAACGTGAAGGAGAAAGAGAAGTAAAGAAACCCCAACTGGCAGAGAGAGAGAGAGAGAGAGAGAGAGCTAGGAATCTTTTTCAGGATGAGATTCGACTCAGCAACTTCTGGTTTTCTAGCCATATTAGTAATTAAATCATATAAAATCTGATATAAAAAAATAAAAGAAAAGTTTCTAGATTTCGCAGTGGAAAAGATGTTCAAAACCATTTTTTGTACCTGGAGTTCTTTCATAAAACCCGTCTTCAAGACTTAAAAGGTTTCGTTGGCCAGTAATGATTGTTATAGTCAGAAAAGGTCAAAAATATTCAATTTTTTTAAGAAAATTGCATATATTAACGAAATATTGCTGAAATTTGTGATATTAATATCTTCAGAACCTTTTCATTGTCTAATAAGACTATCCAGTATGCCCATTTTGAGCCTTAAATAGTTTCAGTGGATCATGAAGATCAATAAACTTGGAACATGATAATATTTCTCCGAAGTCTGAAAAACTTAAATTTTATCAAATCAAAAAATCAAAAAGGGCATGGAAAAATCAAAAAGATTCAAAAATTTTCAAAAAACGTTGAGCTCGTCTAGAAACTATACAGTAAGCTATTATCAAACCCTAGAGGAGGTTCCTTGGCTCTTGAGGCTGGAGAAACCTAAAGAAATCACTAACGGTTTCAGAAAAATTGCAACATTTAAAAAACTGCTAAAATTTGTGATGTTAAACGGTTGGAAACTATTCCATGGCAAATAGAAATTTTACGGTAACTTATTATTAAACCATAAAGGAGGTTTTCTTAATAATGACAATGAAGCTCAAAAAAATTAAACATTGCAAGTTTTTTTTTTTAAAAAAGCAAAATTTCGTGATATTTAATTCTTGAAAAACATTCCATTACATCAAGAGACTATAAAGTAACCTATTATCAAACCCCAGAGGAGGTTTTTTAGCTCTTGAGGCTGGAGAAATCTAACAATTGTAAAAAAAATCAAAATTTTTTAAAATTGCAAAACTTGAAAAACTTGAATAATGACACTAAATGTCAAAAAATTAAAAAAAAATTGCAAGTTATGCCAGAAAAATGCAAGAATGCGTGATGCTAAAACGTTGAAAACCATTACATTGCCACCAGAAGCGTTGCAGTAACCTTTTATCAATCCCTAGATGAGTTTCATTGAACTGGGGCTGAAAAAAAGACAAAAATTTTCACAAAACTTTTCACATTCAAAAATTGTAAAAATTAGTATAAATTTGAGTGTTTTTGTTTGCAGTACCAACACAGATAGCTGTTAAAAAGGTCATAAAAAGTACTTATGTCTTGCAAAAAACCTTTACCAGCCTCAATTTTGGAGTGGTCCAACAAAAAATTCGAAAAATGACAGAAAATTCAACAATTTGGGCTCAAAAACTCCTAAAATGACCCTTCAACCTTAAATTGTCTTCACAGGAGCTACAACTTAATAGGCACTTGAAGGCCTACTAAACGCTACTAAAGGCCTCTATTGGATCTTATTGCCCGCTGGGCGCTACATGTTTAGCCCGTTTTAAGGACGAAAAGTCAAATGGGTCAGAGAAAAATTCGGCCAAGCGAAAAATCGTATAAAGAAAGACCAACAGGGCTAATATAATTGCAACAAACATCGTTTCAGAGCAATTACACGGAGTAGTTAAACCTCATGCATTCGCAGCTACCATATTGTCAACGAGATATAAAGAATTCAAAGGCAAAAAATAGCAATGCCCTTTCTTGGATCTATTTCTAATTGACATTTTTTTGGTGAAGGACTTTTCTTGCATCCCTGTTTTTTTTGCGGCGCGTGTATTTCTTGGGAGCTGGATTTTTGGTCATTGACTCTTTTTGCATTTGGGTCAATTAATACTTTGTAGTCTGCGCTTTTTCAGACATTGACCTTTTACTAGTAATTTTTTTCGTCGTTGTCCTCTCGCAATCTGTCCGCTTAAACATGCTGCTCGAGAGCTCCTAAACATGCTTTTCAATAGTTCTTATAAAATCTTGTCTGAGGAATCTTAAACATGCATTTTCGGTTTCGTTAAACACGGTGCCTTATGAACTGTCATGTTTTTAACATATTGGATTGTTTGTCGTTTTAGCGGTGTTAATATTGTCGTTTCAGCGGTGTTAAGTCTGAGTTTTTAGTTTGTTTTTGCATGAAAGCTTTTGAGCCCGCTGAAATGAAATTAGGCCAACTTTTTTGCAGATTCTCATCAACTTAGAGTGCTTCGCGCACTAGTCAGGGGGACAAACAAAGAAGATCCAGGTAGATAATGATTTAGCTCAATGTTTTGTTCTTTTACAATTTGCCCTTATAATAGCATCTGTAGAGTTTTTCTCAGTGCAGTTTTCGAAATGGAGAGGATTTTTTAAACCAGACTTTTCTTGACAGCTTTCTGCAGAGTATAACGAAAGAAGTCAATGTAGTTTATTAGGTTCTACCGAGATTTGAACTCGGAGCTTTGGATGCAGGGTCCAAGGTGCTAACCATTTGATCATATAACCTGGATATGCCTGGCTTCTACTCATTTCAATAGGTTTTTCACAGTCCAAGGTGCTAAACATTACATCATATAACCTGGCATTTTCCTGGCTTCTACTCATTTCAATAGGTCTTTCACAGTTTGTTTTTTGATTAAATTAATTCTTTCTTGCGGAAATAGTTCGAATTTTTTGTCTGTTTTAACTCATTTCAATAGACTTTTCAGTTTATTTTATCAATCTATTTACTTCTTTCGGAAATAGTTTGTTTTTTTTTATCCTTTCTATTTGCAGAATTCAGCTTAAATTGTTTTCCGTTGCAGCTATGTTAATTTTATCAATGTCAATTTTCTTGAGTTTTCGCTTTTTCAGGAAATCTATTAAGCCGCTTGCATGCAGAGATTTCACCTTTTAGTTTTCTTTATCTGCTCAATAACTTAGAGTGCTTAGCGTACTGGTCAGGGGGACAAACAAAGAAGATCCAAGTAGAAAATGATTTAGCTCAACGTTCTCGTTCTTTCACGAATGGTCCCTATATTAGTATCTGTTATATTTTGCTGCGCAAGTTTTTAAGCTGACTCTTTTTGATCACTGTTTTCTTGCAGAGTCGGACAAAAAAAATTGAATGTAAATTTTTTAGGTCCTACCGAGAGTTGAACTCGGGTCTTTGGATTCAGAGTCCAAGGTTCTAACCATTGTATAGAACCCTAGACGAGGCTAGAATATTGTGCAGACGTTGCTTAAACTGGTTCTAAAGAATTTGTTTCTACTCATTTCAGTATATTTTTCACTGATTGTTTTATCGATCAATTAACTTCTTTTTTGGGAAATTGTTTACGTTTTCTATGTTTTGTCTTGATGCAGAAGTGAGCTGAAATGTTTTGTCGATTCAGCAATGTCAGTTTATTCAGAGTCAGATTTTCTTCTGATTGTTTATTTTTTTTAACTGTAAGCGCTTGAGCCAGCATGAAAAATTGCAATCTTCAAAATTTGAGACGTTTTCGACCCCTCATTTTCCACTTTTGGAAGAGAGCAGGAACGCTGCAATTTTTAGGTTCTATAGCAAGCCTTGAACTCGGATTTTTGGATTCTATACTCAAGGTGCTAGTAATTGCACCATAGAAACATTTACCTGTCTGCCACTCATTTCAATGGGTTTTTCTTTTTTTTTGGTTTTATCGATCAATTCCTTTTGGGAAATAGTTTTGGTTTTTAATTGTTTTTGTTTCTATCTGCAGAAAATACTAATTTTTGCAGCTACTCATTAACTGAGAGTGCTGAGCGTTCTGGTCAGGGGTACAGAGCGAGAAGACCTTAGATGCAAAATGATTTAGTTCAGTGTTACTGTTCTTTTAAATTAGGGTCCTGATAGTAGGATTTGTTGCTTTTCCTCGGTGTTTTCTTTTCAAATTGAAGTGAATCTTTAAAAGTTTAGACGACTGTTGATCGCTCTTTGCTGAAAACTGAAAGCTGCTTTTTTTAGGTTCTACCGAGACTTGAATTCGGATCTTTGGATACCACGTCCAAGATGCTAACCGTTAACACCATAAAACCATACACGAGGCTGGAATATTTTGCAGATGCTGCTTAAACTGGTTCTAAAGCATTGTTTTCTCATTTCAGTTACTTTTTCACTGATTCGTTTATCGGTCAATGAACTTCTTTCTTTCGAAAATTGTCTAGTTTTTCTATGTTTTTTCTAGATGCAGAATTCATCTCAAACTGTTTGTCGATTAGCAATGTCAGTTTTTTCTAATTCAGATTTTCGTCTGAGTGTTCGTTTTTTTTGCTTGCAAGTCTTGAGCCAGCATGCAAAACTGCAATCTTTAAAACTTGAGACCTTTTTGACCCCTTATTTTCCACTTTTGGAAGAGAACAGGAAAGCTAAAACTTCTAGGTTCTAGCAAGCATTGAACTCGGATCTTTGGATTCACAACTCAAGGTGCTGGCCATTACAACATATAATCATGTGACTGTCTTCTACTTATTTCAATAGGTTTATCACAGTTTTTTGTTTCATCAATCAACTTATTTCCTTTTTGAAATAGTTTAAATTTTCCTGTTTTTTCTTTTTGCCGAATTCAGCTCAAATTGTTTGTCTTTCAATAATATTGATATTTTCAAAGTCAGATGCAGTTTTGAGTGTTAGTTTTTTGGCATGAAAGCTATTGTTGCCCAATGGCATGCAAAAATGACACTTTTTTGCAGCTTTTCATCAACTGATAGTGCCAAGGGTTTTTGTCAGGGGTACAAAACGAAAAGATCCAGATACAATTTGATTTAGTTCGGTGTTACCGTTCTTTTAAAAATAGTCCTGATAGTAGGATCTGTTGCTTTCACTCAGATTTTTTTTCAAATCGAAGTGAATCTTTAAGAAATGAGATGACTTTTGACCGCACTTTACCGGAAATTTAAAGCTGCAATTTTTAGGTTCTACGGAAACTTGAAGTGGGATCTTTAGATTCATAGCTCGAGGTGCTAACCATTATACCATAGAAACATTTACATGTCTGCTACTCATTCAAATAGGTTTTTCTTTATTTTTTTTTCTGTTTTATCGATCAAATAAATTCCTTTTGGGAAATAGTTTTGTGTTTTAATTGTTTTTTTCTATTTGCAGAATTCAGCTCAATCTATTTGTCGTTTCAGCTATGTTATTATTACCAAAGTCAGATATTTTTGATTGTTAGTTTTTTGCATAAACGCTCTGAGCCCGCGTGCATGCAAAATATCTAATTTTTGCAGCTACTCATTACCTGAGATTGCTAAGCGTTCTGGTCAGGGATACCAAAGGAGAAGACCTTAGATGCAAAATGATTTAGTTCAGTGTTACCGTTCTGTTAAAAAGGGCCCTGATAGTAAGATATTTTGGTTTTCCTGGGTGTTTTCTTTTCAAATTGAGGTGAATATTTAAAAATTGAGACGACTGTTGATCGCTCTTTGCTGAATATTGAAAGCTGATTTTTTAGGTTCTACCGAGACTTGCACTCAGATCTTTGGATTCAGAGTCCAGGGTGCCAACCATTACACCATAGAACCATACACAAGGCTGGAATGTTTTGCAGATGTTGCTTAACTGGTTCTAAAGCATTGTTTTCTCACTTCAGTTACTTTTTCACTGATTCTTTTCTCGGTCAATGAACTTCTTTGTTTGGGAAATTGTTCTGTTTTTCTATGTTTTTTCTAGGCGCAGAATTGAGCTCAAACGTTTTTGTCAATTCTGCAATGTTGGTACTTTCATATTCAGATTTTCTTCTGAGTGTTAGTTTTTTTTTGCCTGCAAGCTCTTGAGCGAGCATGCAAAACTGCAGTCTTTAAATGAGACCTTTTTGACCCCTTATTTTCCACTTTTTGAAGAGAACAGGAACGCTGCAATTTTTAAGTTCTAGCAAGCCCTGAACTCGGATTTTTGGATTCTATACTCAAGGTGCTAGGCATTTTACCATAGAAGCTTGTACCTGTCTTCTACTCATTTCAATAAGTTTTTCACATCTTGTGTTATCAATCTATTTACGTCCTTTCGAAAATAGTTCAATTTTTAATTGTTTTTGTTTCTATTTGCAGCATTCAGCTCAGTTTTTTTGTCCTTTCAGCGATGTTAATATTTCCAAAGTATATTTTTGAGTGTTAGTTTTTTTGCAGAAGGCTATTGAGCCCTCTTGCATGCAAAATATCTAGTTTTGCAGCTACTCATTAACTGAGAGTGCTAAGCGTTCTGGTCAGGGGTACAAAATGAGAAGACCGTAGATGCAAAATGATTTAGTTCAGTGTTATCGTTCTGTTAAATCAGGGTCCTGATAGTAGGATCTGTTGCTTTTCCTTTGTGTTTTCTTTTCAAATTGAGTTGAATCTTTAAAAATTGAGACGACTGTTGATCGCTCTTTGCTGAAAATTGAAAGCTGAATTTTTTAGGTTCTACCGCGTCTTGAATTTGGATCTTTGGATTCAGAGTCCAAGGTGCTGACCATTACACCATAGAACCATAGTTGGAGCTGGTATATTTTGCAGATGTTGCTTAAACTAGTTCTAAATCACTTTTTTCCCCTCATTTCAGTTACTTTTTCACTGATTTTTTTATCGGTCAATTAACTTCTTTCTTTCGGAAATTGCTCAGATTTTCTATGTTTTTTCGAGATGCAGAATTCAGCTAAAACTGTTTGTCGATTCAGCAATGTCAGTTTTTTCAAATTCACGATTTTCGTCTGAGTGTTCGTTTTTTTGCCTGCAAGCTCTTGAGCCAGCATGCAAAACTGCAATGTTTAAAACTTGAGACCTTTCTGACCCCTCATTTTCCACTTTTGGAAGAGAACAGGAAAGTTAAAATTTATAGGTTCTACCGAGACTTGAACTCGGATCTTTGCATTCAGAGTCCAAGGTGCTAACCATTACACCATAGAACCATAAACAAGGCTGGAATATATTGCGGATGTTGCTTAAACTGGTTCTAAAGCATCGTTTTCTCATTTCAGTTACTTTTTCACTGATTCTTTTATCGGTCAATGAACTTCTTTCTTTCGGAAATTGTTTAGTTTTTCTCTGTTTTTTCTTGATGCAGAATTCAGCTCAAACTGTTTATCGATTAGCAATGTCAGTTTTTTCTAATTTAGATTTTCGTCTGAGTGTTCGTTTTTTTTGCCTGCAAGCTCTTGAGCCAGCATGCAAAACTGCAATCTTTGAAACTTGAGACGTTTTGACCCCTCATTTTCCACTTTTGTAACAGAACAGGAAAGTTAAAATTTATAGTTTCTAGCGAGCCTTGAACTCGGATCTTTAGATTCACAACTCAAGGTGCTGGCCATTACACTATAGAATCATGTACCTGTCTTCTTTTTATTTCAATAGGTTTTTCACAGTTTTTTGTTTTATCAATCAATTTTTTCCTTTCGCAAATAGTTTAATTTTTTTTTTGTTTTTTTTTTTGCAGAATTCAGCTCAAATTGTTTGTCGTTTCAGTGATACTGATAATTCCAAGGTCAGATGCAGTTTTGAGTGTTAGTTTTTGGCTTGAAAGCTATTGAGCCCAATTGCATGCAAAAATAACAACTTTTTGCAGCTTTTCATGAACTGATAGTGCCAAGCGTTCTGGTCAGGGGTACGAAACGAGAAGATCCAGATGCAATTTGATTTAGTTCATTTTACTTTCTTTTAAAAATAGTCCTGATAGTAAGATCTGTTGCTTTCACTCAGATTTTTTTTTGAAATCGAAGTGAATTTTAAGGCTATTGAGCCCGCTTGCATGCAAAATTTGTAATTTTTGCAGCTACACAGTAACTGAGAGTGCTAAGCGTTCTGGTCAGGGGTATAAAACGAGAAGAACTTAGATGCAAAACGATTTAGATCATTGTTACCGTTCTTTTAGAACAGGGTCCTGATAGTAGGATCTGTTGCTTTTCCTCTGTTTTTTGTTTTCAAATTGAGGTGGATCTTTGAAAAAAATGAGACGACTGTTGATCGCTCTTTGCTAAAATTGAAAGCTGTTATTTCTTAGGTTCTACCGAGACTTGAACTCGGATATTTGGATTCAGAGTCCAATGTGCTAACCATTACACCATAGAACCATACACAAGGCTGGAATAATTTGCAGATGTTTGTAGATGTTTTTGACCCCTCATTTTCCACTTTTCGAAGAGAACAGGAAAGTTAAAATTTATAGTTTCTGGCAAGCCTTGAACTCGGATCTTTAGATTCACAACTCAAGGTGCTGGCCATTACACCATAGAATCATGTACCTGTCTTCTACTTATTTCAATAGGTTTTTCACAGTTTTTTGTTTTATCATTCAAATTTTTTCCTTTCGCAAATAGTTTAATTTTTTTTTGTTTTTTCTTTTTGCAGAATTCAGCTCAAATTGTTTGTCGTTTCAGTGATACTGATAATTCCAAAGTCAGATGCAGTTTTGAGTGTTAGTTTTTGGCATGAAAGCTATTGAGCCCAATTGCATGCAAAAATAACAACTTTTTGCAGCTTTTCATGAACTGATAGTGCCAAGCGTTCTGGTCAGGGGTACGAAACGAGAAGATCCAGATGCAATTTGATTTAGTTCATTTTACTTTCTTTTAAAAATAATCCTGATAGTAGGATCTGTTGCTTTCACTCAGATTTTTTTTGAAATCGAAGTGAACTTCAAGGCTATTGAGCCCGCATGCATGCAAAATTGGTAATTTTTGCAGCTACACAGTAACTGAGAGTGCTAAGCGTTCTGGTCAGGGGTATAAAACGAGAAGAACTTAGATGCAAAACGATTTAGATCATTGTTACCGTTCTTTTAGAACAGGGTCCTGATAGTAGGATCTGTTGCTTTTCCTCTGTTTTTTGTTTTCAAATTGAGGTGGATCTTTGAAAAAAATGAGACGACTGTTGATCGCTCTTTGCTAAAATTGAAAGCTGTTTTTTCTTAGGTTCTACCGAGACTTGAACTCGGATCTTTGGATTCAGAGCCCAATGTGCTAACCATTACACCATAGAACCATACACAAGGCTGGAATATTTTGCAGATGTTTCTTAAACTGGTTCTAAAGCATTGTTTTCTCATTTCAGTTACTTTTTCACTGATTCTTTTATCGGTCAATGAACTTCTTTTCTTCGGAAATTGTTTAGTTTTTCTATGTTTTTTCTTGATGCAGAAATCAGCTCAAACTGTTTGTCGATTAGCAATGTCAGTTTTTTCTAATTCAGATTTTCGGATGAGTGTTCGTTTTTTTGCCTGCAAGCTCTTGAGCCGGCACGCAAAACTGCAATCTTTAAAACTTGAGTCCTTTTGACCCCTCATTTTCCACTTTTGGAAGAGAACAGGAAAGTTAAAATTTATAGGTTCTACCGAGACTCGAACTCGGATCTTTGGATCCAGAGTCCAAGGTGCTAACCATTAGACCATAGAAGCATACACAAGGCTGGAATATTTTGCTGATGTTGCTTAAACTGGTTCTAAAGCATTGTTTTCTCATTTCAGTTACTTTTTCACTGATTCTTTTATCGGTCAATGAACTTCTTTCTATCGGAAATTGTTTAGTTTTTCTATGTTTTTTCTTGACGCAGAATTCAGCTCAAACTGTTTGTCGATTAGCAATGTCATTTTTTTCTAATTCAGATTTTCGTCTGAGTGTTCGTTTTTTGCCTGCAAGCTCTTGAGCCAGCATGCAAAACTGCAATCTTTAAAACTTGAGACCTTTTGACCCCTCATTTTCCACTTTTGGAAGAGAACAGGAAAGTTAAAATTTATAGGTTATACCGAGACTTGAACTCGGATCTTTGGATTCAGAGTCCAAGGTGCTAACCATTACACCATAGAACCATACACAAGGCTGGAATATTTTGCAGATGTTGCTTAAACTGGTTCTAAAGCATTGTTTTCTCATTTCAGTTAGTTTTTCACTGATTCTTTTATCGGTCAATGAGCTTCTTTTTTTCTGAAATTGTTCTGTTTTTCTATATTTCTTCTAGACGCAGAATTGAGCTCAAACGTTTTGTCAATTCTGCAATGTTGGTACTTTAAAATTCGGATTTTCGTCTGAGTGTTTGTTTTTTTGCCTGCAAGCTCTTGAGCCAGCATGCAAAACTGCAATCTTTAAAACTTGAGACCTTTTGACCCCTCATTTTCCACTTTTGGAAGAGAACAGGAAAGTTAAAATTTATAGGTTCTACCGAGACTTGAACTCGGATCTTTGGATTCAGAGTCCAAGGTGCTAACCATTACACCATAGAACCATACACAAGGCTGGAATATTTTGCAGATGTTTCTTAAACTGGTTCTAAAGCATTGTTTTCTCATTTCAGTTACTTTTTCACTGATTCTTTTATCGGTCAATGAACTTCTTTTTTTCGGAAATTGTTTAGTTTTTCTATGTTTTTTCTTGATGCAGAAATCAGCTCAAACTGTTTGTCGATTAGCAATGTCAGTTTTTTCTAATTCAGATTTTCGGATGAGTGTTCGTTTTTTTGCCTGCAAGCTCTTGAGCCAGCACGCAAAACTGCAATCTTTAAAACTTGAGTCCTTTTGAACCCTCATTTTCCACTTTTGGAAGAGAACAGGAAAGTTAAAATTTATAGGTTCTACCGAGACTCGAACTCGGATCTTTGCATCCAGAGTCCAAGGTGCTAACCATTAGACCATAGAAGCATACACAAGGCTGGAATATTTTGCTGATGTTGCTTAAACTGGTTCTAAAGCATTGTTTTCTCATTTCAGTTACTTTTTCACTGATTCTTTTATCGGTCAATGAACTTCTTTCTATCGGAAATTGTTTAGTTTTTCTATGTTTTTTCTTGACGCAGAATTCAGCTCAAACTGTTTGTCGATTAGCAATGTCAGTTTTTTCTAATTCAGATATTCGTCTGAGTGTTCGTTTTTTTGCCTGCAAGCTCTTGAGCCAGCACGCAAAACTGCAATCTTTAAAACTTGAGTCCTTTTGACCCCTCATTTTCCACTTTTGGAAGAGAACAGGAAAGTTAAAATTTATTGGTTCTACCGAGACTTGAACTCGGATCTTTGGATTCAGAGTTCAAGGTGCTAACCATTACACCATAGAACCATACACAAGGCTGGAATATTTTGCAGATGTTTCTTAAACTGGTTCTAAAGCATTGTTTTCTCATTTCAGTTACTTTTTCACTGATTCTTTTATCGGTCAATGAACTTCTTTCTATCGGAAATTGTTTAGTTTTTCTATGTTTTTTCTTGACGCAGAATTCAGCTCAAACTGTTTGTCGATTAGCAATGTCAGTTTTTTCTAATTCAGATATTCGTCTGAGTGTTCGTTTTTTTTGCCTGCAAGCTCTTGAGCCAGCATGCAAAACTGCAATCTTTAAAACTTGAGACCTTTTGACCCCTCATTTTCCACTTTTGGAAGAGAACAGGAAAGTTAAAATTTTTAGGTTCTACCGAGACTTGAACTCGGATCTTTGGATTCAGAGTCCAAGGTGCTAACCATTACACCATAGAACCATACACAAGGCTGGAATATTTTGCAGATGTTTCTTAAACTGGTTCTAAAGCATTGTTTTCTCATTTCAGTTACTTTTTCACTGATTCTTTTATCGGTCAATGAACTTCTTTTTTTCGGAAATTGTTTAGTTTTTCTATGTTTTTTCTTGATGCAGAAATCAGCTCAAACTGTTTGTCGATTAGCAATGTCAGTTTTTTCTAATTCAGATTTTCGGATGAGTGTTCGTTTTTTTGCCTGCAAGCTCTTGAGCCAGCACGCAAAACTGCAATCTTTAAAACTTGAGTCCTTTTGACCCCTCATTTTCCACTTTTGGAAGAGAACAGGAAAGTTAAAATTTATAGGTTCTACCGAGACTCGAACTCGGATCTTTGGATTCAGAGTCCAAGGTGCTAACCATTACACCATAGAACCATACACAAGGCTGGAATATTTTGCAGATGTTTCTTAAACTGGTTCTAAAGCATTGTTTTCTCATTTCAGTTACTTTTTCACTGATTCTTTTATCGGTCAATGAACTTCTTTTTTTCGGAAATTGTTTAGTTTTTCTATGTTTTTTCTTGATGCAGAAATCAGCTCAAACTGTTTGTCGATTAGCAATGTCAGTTTTTTCTAATTCAGATATTCGTCTGAGTGTTCGTTTTTTTGCCTGCAAGCTCTTGAGCCAGCATGCAAAACTGCAATCTTCAAAACTTGAGACCTTTTGACCCCTCATTTTCCACTTTTGGAAGAGAACAGGAAAGTTAAAATTTATTGGTTCTACCGAGACTTGAACTCGGATCTTTGGATTCAGAGTTCAAGGTGCTAACCATTACACCATAGAACCATACACAAGGCTGGAATATTTTGCAGATGTTGCTTAAACTGGTTCTAAAGCATTGTTTTCTCTTTTCAGTTAGTTTTTCACTGGTTCTTTTATCGGTCAATGAACTTCTTTTTTTTCTGAAATTGTTCTGTTTTTCTATGTTTCTTCTAGACGCAGAATTGAGCTCAAACGTTTTGTCAATTCTGCAATGTTGGTACTTTCAAATTCAGATTTTTGTCTGAGTGTTTGTTTTTTTGCCTGCAAGCTCTTGAGCCAGCATGCAAAACTGCAATCTTTAAAACTTGAGACCTTTTGACCCCTCATTTTCCACTTTTGGAAGAGAACAGGAAAGTTAAAATTTTTAGGTTCTACCGAGACTTGAACTCGGATCTTTGGATTCAGAGTCCAAGGTGCTAACCATTACACCATAGAACCATACACAAGGCTGGAATATTTTGCAGATGTTTCTTAAACTGGTTCTAAAGCATTGTTTTCTCATTTCGGTTACTTTTTCACTGATTCTTTTAGCGGTCAATGAACTTCTTTTTTTCGGAAATTGTTTAGTTTTTCTATGTTTTTTCTTGATGCAGAAATCAGCTCAAACTGTTTGTCGATTAGCAATGTCAGTTTTTTCTAATTCAGATTTTCGGATGAGTGTTCGTTTTTTTGCCTGCAAGCTCTTGAGCCAGCACGCAAAACTGCAATCTTTAAAACTTGAGTCCTTTTGACCCCTCATTTTCCACTTTTGGAAGAGAACAGGAAAGTTAAAATTTATAGGTTCTACCGAGACTCGAACTCGGATCTTTGGATCCAGAGTCCAAGGTGCTAACCATTAGACCATAGAAGCATACACAAGGCTGGAATATTTTGCTGATGTTGCTTAAACTGGTTCTAAAGCATTGTCTTCTCATTTCAGTTACTTTTTCAATGATTCTTTTATCGGTCAATGAACTTCTTTTTTTCGGAAATTGTTTAGTTTTTCTATGTTTTTTCTTGATGCAGAAATCAGCTCAAACTGTTTGTCGATTAGCAATGTCAGTTTTTTCTAATTCAGATTTTCGGATGAGTGTTCGTTTTTTTGCCTGCAAGCTCTTGAGCCAGCACGCAAAACTGCAATCTTTAAAACTTGAGTCCTTTTGACCCCTCATTTTCCACTTTTGGAAGAGAACAGGAAAGTTAAAATTTATAGGTTCTACCGAGACTCGAACTCGGATCTTTGGATCCAGAGTCCAAGGTGCTAACCATTAGACCATAGAAGCATACACAAGGCTGGAATATTTTGCTGATGTTGCTTAAACTGGTTCTAAAGCATTGTCTTCTCATTTCAGTTACTTTTTCACTGATTCTTTTATCGGTCAATGAACTTCTTTCTATCGGAAATTGTTTAGTTTTTCTATGTTTTTTCTTGACGCAGAATTCAGCTCAAACTGTTTGTCGATTAGCAATGTCAGTTTTTTCTAATTCAGATATTCGTCTGAGTGTTCGTTTTTTTTGCCTGCAAGCTCTTGAGCCAGCATGCAAAACTGCAATCTTCAAAACTTGAGACCTTTTGACCCCTCATTTTCCACTTTTGGAAGAGAACAGGAAAGTTAAAATTTATTGGTTCTACCGAGACTTGAACTCGGATCTTTGGATTCAGAGTTCAAGGTGCTAACCATTACACCATAGAACCATACACAAGGCTGGAATATTTTGCAGATGTTGCTTAAACTGGTTCTAAAGCATTGTTTTCTCTTTTCAGTTAGTTTTGCACTGGTTCTTTTATCGGTCAATGAACTTCTTTTTTTTCTGAAATTGTTCTGTTTTTCTATGTTTCTTCTAGACGCAGAATTGAGCTCAAACGTTTTGTCAATTCTGCAATGTTGGTACTTTCAAATTCAGATTTTTGTCTGAGTGTTTGTTTTTTTGCCTGCAAGCTCTTGAGCCAGCATGCAAAACTGCAATCTTTAAAACTTGAGACCTTTTGACCCCTCATTTTCCACTTTTGGAAGAGAACAGGAAAGTTAAAATTTTTAGGTTCTACCGAGACTTGAACTCGGATCTTTGGATTCAGAGTCCAAGGTGCTAACCATTACACCATAGAACCATACACAAGGCTGGAATATTTCGCAGATGTTGCTTAAACTGGTTCTAAAGCATTGTTTTCTCATTTCAGTTAGTTTTTCACTGATTCTTTTATCGGTCAATGAACTTCTTTTTTTCTGAAATTGTTCTGTTTTTCTATGTTTCTTCTAGACGCAGAATTGAGCTCAACCGTTTGTCAATTCTGCAATGTTGGTACTTTCAAATTCAGATTTTCGTCTGAGTGTTTGTTTTTTTTTGCCTGCAAGCTCTTGAGCCAGCATGCAAAACTGCAATCTTTAAAGCTTGAGACCTTTTGACCCTTCATTTTCCACTTTTGGAAGAGAACAGGAAAGTTAAAATTTATTGGTTCTACCGAGACTTGAACTCGGATCTTTGGATTCAGAGTTCAAGGTGCTAACCATTACACCATAGAACCATAAACAAGGCTGGAATATATTGCGGATGTTGCTTAAACTGGTTCTAAAGCATCGTTTTCTCATTTCAGTTAGTTTTTCACTGATTCTTTTATCGGTCAATGAACTTCTTTTTTTCTGAAATTGTTCTGTTTTTCTATGTTTCTTCTAGACGCAGAATTGAGCTCAAACGTTTTGTCAATTCTGCAATGTTGGTTCTTTCAAATTCAGATTTTCGTCTGAGTGTTTATTTTTTTGCCTGCAAGCTCTTGAGCCAGCATGCAAAACTGCAATCTTTAAAAGTTGAGACCTTTTGCCCCTCATTTTCCACTTTTGGAAGAGAACAGGAAAGTTAAAATTTATAGGTTCTACCGAGACTTGAACTCGGATCTTTGGATTCAGAGTCCAAGGTGCTAACCATTGCACCATAGAACCATACACAAGGGGGGAATATTTTGCAGATGTTGCTTAAACTGGTTCTAAAGCATTGTTTTCTCATTTCAGTTACTTTTTCACTGATTCTTTTATCGGTCAATGAACTTCTTTCTATGTTTTTTTCTTGATGCAGAATTCAGCTCAAAGTGTTTGTCGATTAGCAATGTCAGTTTTTTCTAATTCAGATTTTCGTCTGAGTGTTCGTTTTTTTTGCCTGCAAGCTGTTGAGCCAGCATGCAAAACTGCAATCTTTAAAACTTGAGACCTTTTGACCCCTCATTTTCCACTTTTGGAAGAGAACAGGAAAGTTAAAATTTATAGGTTCTACCGAGACTTGAACTCGGATCTTTGGATTCAGAGTCCAATGTGCTAACCATTACACCATAGAACCATACACAAGGCTGGAATATTTTGCAGATGTTTCCTAAACTGGTTCTAAAGCATTGTTTTCTCATTTCAGTTACTTTTTCACTGATTCTTTTATCGGTCAATGAACTTATTTTTTTCGGAAATTGTTTAGTTTTTCTATGTTTTTTCTTGACGCAGAATTCAGCTCAAACTGTTTGTCGATTAGCAATGTCAGTTTCTTCTAATTCAGATTTTCGTCTGAGTGTTCGTTTTTTTGCCTGCAAGCTCTTGAGCCAGCATGCAAAACTGCAATCTTTAAAACTTGAGACCTTTTGACCCCTCATTTTCCACTTTTGGAAGAGAACAGGAAAGTTAAAATTTATAGGTTCTACCGAGACTTGAACTCGGATCTTTGGCTTCAGAGTCCAAGGTGCTAACCATTACACCATAGAACCATACTCAAGGCTGGAATATTTTGCAGATGTCGCTTAAACTGGTTCTAAAGCATTGTTTTCTCATTTCAGTTAGTTTTTCGCTGATTGTTTTATCGGTCAATGAACTTCTTTTTTTCTGAAATTGTTCTGTTTTTCTATGTTTCTTCTAGACGCAGAATTGAGCTCAAACGTTTTGTCAATTCTGCAATGTTGGTACTTTCAAATTCAGATTTTCGTCTGAGTGTTCGTTTTTTTGCCTGCAAGCTCTTGAGCCAGCATGCAAAACTGCAATCTTTAAAACATGAGACCTTTTGACCCCTCATTTTTTCCACTTTTGGAAGACAACAGGAAAGTTAAAATTCATAGTTTCTACCGAGACTTGAACTCGGATCTTTGGATTCAGAGTCCAAGGTGCTAACCATTACACCATAGAACCATACACAAGGCGGGAATATTTTGCAGATGTTGCTTAAACTGGTTCTAAAGCATTGTTTTCTCATTTCAGTTACTTTTTCACTGATTCTTTTATCGGTCAATGAACTTCTTTTTTTCTGAAATTGTTCTGGTTTTCTATGTTTCTTCTAGACGCAGAATTGAGCTCAAACGTTTTGTCAATTCTGCAATGTTGGTACTTTCAAATTCAGATTTTCGTCTGAGTGTTCGATTTTTTGCCTGCAAGCTCTTGAGCCAGCATGCAAAACTGCAATCTTTAAAACTTGAGACCTTTTGACCCCTCATTTTCCACTTTTAGAAGCGAACACGAAAGTTAAAATTTATAGGTTCTACCAAGACTCGAACTCGGATCTTTGGATCCAGAGTCCAAGGTGCTAATCATTAGACCATAGAAGCATACAAAAGGCTGGAATATTTTGCTGATGTTGCTTAAACTGGTTCTAAAGCATTGTTTTCTCATTTCAGTTACTTTTTCACTGATTCTGTTATCGGTCAATGAACTTCTTTCTATGTTTTTTCTTGATGCAGAATTCAGCTCAAACTGTTTGTCGATTAACAATGTCAGTTTTTTCTAATTCAGATTTTCGTCTGAGTGTTCCTTTTTTTGCCTGCAAGCTCTTGAGCCAGCATGCAAAACTGCAATCTTTAAAACTTGAGACCTTTTGACCCCTCATTTTCCACTTTTGGAAGAGAACAGGAAAGTTAAAATTTATAGGGTCTACCGAGACTTGAACTCGGATCTTTGGATTCAGAGTCCAAGGTGCTAACCATTACACCATAGAACCATACACAAGGCTAGAATATTTTGCAGATGTTGCTTAAACTGGTTCTAAAGCATTGTTTTCTCATTTCAGTTAGTTTTTCACTGATTCTTTTATCGGTCAATGAACTTCTTTTTTTCTGAAATTGTTCTGTTTTTCTATGTTTCTTCTAGACGCAGAATTGAGCTCAAACGTTTTGTCAATTCTGCAATGTTGGTACTTTCAAATTCAGATTTTCGTCTGAGTGTTCGATTTTTTGCCTGCAAGCTCTTGAGCCAGCATGCAAAACTGCAATCTTTAAAACTTGAGACCTTTTGACCCCTCATTTTTTCCACTTTTGGAAGACAACAGGAAAGTTAAAATTTATAGGTTCTACCGAGACTTGAACTCGGATCTTTGGATTCAGAGTCCAAGGTGCTAACCATTACACCATAGAACCATACACAAGGCGGGAATATTTTGCAGATGTTGCTTAAACTGGTTCTAAAGCATTGTTTTCTCATTTCAGTTACTTCTTCACTGATTCTTTTATCGGTCAATGAACTTCTTTCTATGTTTTTTTCTTGATGCAGAATTCAGCTCAAACTGTTTGTCGATTAACAATGTCAGTTTTTTCTAATTCAGATTTTCGTCTGAGTGTTCCTTTTTTTGCCTGCAAGCTCTTGAGCCAGCATGCAAAACTGCAATCTTTAAAACTTGAGACCTTTTGACCCCTCATTTTCCACTTTTGGAAGAGAACAGGAAAGTTAAAATTTATAGGTTCTACCGAGACTTGAACTCGGATCTTTGGATTCAGAGTCCAAGGTGCTAACCATTACACCATAGAACCATACACAAGGCTGGAATATTTTGCAGATGTTGCTTAAACTGGTTCTAAAGCATTGTTTTCTCATTTCAGTTAGTTTTTCACTGATTCTTTTATCGGTCAATGAACTTCTTTTTTTCTGAAATTGTTCTGCTTTTCTATGTTTCTTCTAGACGCAGAATTGAGCTCAAACGTTTTGTCAATTCTGCAATGTTGGTACTTTCAAATTCAGATTTTCGTCTGAGTGTTCGTTTTTTTGCCTGCAAGCTCTTGAGCCAGCATGCAAAACTGCAATCTTTAAAACTTGAGACCTTTTGACCCCTCATTTTCCACTTTTGGAAGAGAACAGGAAAGTTAAAATTTATAGGTTCTACCGAGACTTGAACTCGGATCTTTGGATTCAGAGTCCAAGGTGCTAACCTTGGATAAAAACGAAAAATGTATACCATGAACCTCCCCACTCATCTCCCCAGTGTCCCCGTAAGGCACCTTGGACTTTGAATCCAAAGATCCAAGTTCAAATTTCGGTAGAACATAAAGAAGGACACATTTCCATGCGTCCAATTCTGCGAAAAGAGCTTTCAAAAAATTCCGATTTTTAAAAATTCACTTCATTTTCAAAACTTACATTCAGGAAAAATCAACTGATACTATTTTAGGGATCATTTTTAAAAGAACTAGAACATTGTTCTAATACTTTTTCTTCCTAAATCCTCTTTGTTTGTCCCGCCGTACGCTAAGCACTTTGAATTATTGAGAAGCTGCAAAAACCAAAAAGGTGAGATTTTTTGTTGCAAGCGGGTGCAATAGCTTTCATTAAAAAACGAACACTCAAAAAATCTGACCTTGAAAATATTAACATCAGTGAATCGACATACAATTTGAGCTAAGTTTTCGGAAAAGAAAGGATAAAAAGCAACTGTTTCCAAAAGGGAAAGTAAAATGATGCATAAAACAAACGGTGAAGAACCCTTAAATTAGTAGAAGTAGACGACAGGCACATGGCTCTATGGTGTAATGGGTACCACTTTGTAATTTGAATCCAAAGATCCGAGTTCAAATCTCGGTAGAAGTTAATCACTCTAAGTTAATGAGAAGCTGCAAAAAACAAAAAATTAGATTTTTTTTTCGCCAGCGGGCTTAATAGCTTTCATGAGAAAAATAACACCAAAAAACTGACTTTGAAAATATTAACATCGCTAAAACAAGAAACAATTTGAGCTAAGTTTTACAAATAGAAAGGATAAGCAAAAAATATTTCCGATCAGAAGAAGTAAAATGATTGATAAAAGATCTGTAAAAAACCTATTGAAATGAGAAGAAGCCAGGCACAAAAATTTATGGTGTAATGGGTAGCACCTTGTACTTTGAACCTAAAGATCCCGGTTCAGGAGTTGCTAGAATTTCAGCCCTCCTGTTTTCCGTAAAATCTGCAAAAATAGGGAGTCACAACCACTCTCAACTTTTAAAGATTGCAAGCTGGCTCAAGAGCTTGCAGGTAAAAAGAACGAAGACTCTAGCTTTAAAAGAAGAACTAGCTTTCATGAGAAAAACAACACTAAAAAATATGACCTTGAAACTATTAACATCATTGAAGACATAAATAGGGGATCACAACGAGTCTCAGCTTTCAAAGATTGCAAGCTGGCTCAAGAGCTTGCAGGTAATAAAAAACGAAGACTCGAAAAATCTGACTTAAAAAATACTAAAATTTCTGAAACGATAAACAATTCGAGCTCAATTTAGCAAATGAAAAAAACATAGAAAAACAGCGAAAAACATATTGAAATGAGTGGATGCCAGCCATATGATTCTATGGTATAATAGTTAGTATCTTGGACTTTGAATCCAAAGATCCGAGTTCAAATCTCGGTAGAACCTTACAAAGCACACATTTCTTTTTTTGTACAATTCTGCGAAAAGAGCTTTCAAAGAGAAACGGATTTCTCAAAATTCGTTTCCTTTTCAAAATCTAAACTGAGAAAAATTCAACAGATACTATTTTAGTGACGATTTATTAGAGAACGAGATCATTGTGCTAAATCAGGTTATATTCTATTCATATTTTCTTTAATTGTCACCCCTTACGCTAAGCACTCTAAGTTAATGAGAAGCTGCAAAAACCAAAAAATTAGAATTTTTTCTTGCCAGCGGGCTTAATAGCTTTCATGAGAAAAAGGACACTAAAAAACTGACTTGGAAAATTTTAACATCGCTGAAACAACAAACAATTTGAGCTAAATTTTACAAATACAAATGATAAACAAAAAATATTTCCGAACAAAGGAATTAAAATGATCGATGAAACAAACTGTGAAAAACCTATTGAAATGAGTAGAAGCCAGGCACAAAAATTTATGATGTAATGGGTAGCACCTTGTGCTTTGATTCCAAGGATCCCAGTTCAAGAGTTACTAGAATTTCAGCCCTCCTGTTCTCAGTAAAAACTGCAAAATTAGGGAGTCACAACCTTTCTCAACTTTTAAAGATTGCAAGCTGGTTCAAGAGCTTTCAGGTAAAAAAACGAGTACTCAAAAAGTCTGAGTTTAAAAATGCTAAAAGTGCTGAAACGATAAACAATTTGAGCTCAGATTTGCAAATGGAAAAAACATAGAAAAACAGTGAAAAACATATTGAAATGAGTAGACAACCTTCACATGATTAGCACCTTGGACTTTGAATCCAAAGATCCGAGTTCAAATCTCGGTAGAACAAGAAGAAGCACACATTTCCTTTTTTCGTCCAATTCTGCGAAAAGAGCTTTCAAAAAGAAACGGACTTCTAAAAATTCCTTTCCTTTTCAAAATTTACACTAACAAAAATTCAACAGATACTATTTTAGTGACGATTTATTAAAGAACGAGAACATTGTGCTAAATCAGGTTCTTTTCTATCTGTATTTTTTTTATTTGTCACCCCGTACGCTAAGCACTCTAAGTTAATGAGAAGCTGCCAAAACTAAAAAATTTAGAATTTTTTCTTGCCAGCGGGCCCAATAGCTTTCATGAGAAAAACAACACTAAAAAAATATGACCTTGAAACTATTAACATCATTGAAGACAATAATAGGGGATCACAACCAGTCTCAACTTTTAAAGACTGCAAGCTGGCTCAAGAGCTTGCAGGTAATAAAAAACGAAGACTCAAAAAATCTGACTTAAAAAATACTAAAATTTCTGAATTGATAAACAATTTGAGCTCAATTTAGCAAATAGTAAAAAACATAGAAAAACAGTGAAAAACCTATTGAAATGAGTGGATGCCAGTCACATGGTTTTATGGTGTAATGGTTAGCACCTTGGACTTTGAATCCAAAGATCCGAGTTCAAATCTCGGTAGAACAAGAAGAAGCACACATTTCCTTTTTTCGTCCAATTCTGCGAAAAGAGCTTTCAAAAAGAAACGGACTTCTAAAAATTCCTTTCCTTTTCAAAATTTACACTAACAAAAATTCAACAGATACTATTTTAGTGACGATTTATTAAAGAACGAGAACATTGTGCTAAATCAGGTTCTATTCTATCTATATTTTCTTTAATTGTCACCCCTTACGCTAAGCACTCTAAGTTAATGAGAAGCTGCAAAAACCAAAAAATTAGAATTTCTTGCCAGCGGGCCCAATAGCTTTCTTGAGAAAAACAACACTAAAAAAATATGACCTTGAAACTATTAACATCATTGAAGACAATAATAGGGCGATCACAACCAGTCTCAACTTTTAAAGATTGCAAGCTGGCTCAAGAGCTTGCAGGTAAAAAAAAACGAAGACTCAAAAAATCTGACTTTCAAAATACTAAAATTTCTGAATTGATGAACAATTTGAGCTCAATTTAGCAAATAGAAAAAAAACATAGAAAAACAGTGAAAAACCTATTGAAATAAGTAGATGCCAGTCACATGGTTCTATGGTGTAATGGTTAGCACCTTGGACTTTGAATCCAAAGATCCGAGTTCAAATCTGGGTAGAACCTAAAGAATCACACATTCTCCTTTTTCGTCCAATTGTGCGAAAAGAGCTTTGAAAGAGAAACGGATTTCTAAAAATTCACTTCCTTTTCAAAACTTACACTGAGAAAAATTCAACAGATACTATTTTTGGAACCATTTATTAAGGAACAAGAACATTGTGCTATATCACGTTCTATCTAAATTTTCTTTGTTTGTCCCCCGTACGCTATGCTAAGTTAATGAGAAGCTGCAAAAAATTAGAAATTTTTCTTGCCAGCGGGCTTAATATCTTTCATGAGAAAAAGAAAACTAAAAAACTGACTTTGAAAATTTTAACATTGCTGAAACAACAAACAGTTTGAGCTAAATTTTACAAATACAAATGATAAACAAAAAAAATTTCCGAACAAAGGAATTAAATTGAGCGATGAAACAAACTGTGAAAAACCTATTGAAATTAGTAGAAGCCAGGCACAAGAACTTATGGTGTAATGGGTAGCACCTTGTACTTTGAATTAAAGATCCCAGTTCAAGAGTTGCTAGAGTTTCAGCGCTCCTGTTCTCCGTAAAAATTGCAAAATTAGGGAGTCACAACCATTCTCAACTTTTAAAGGTTGCAAGCTGGCTCAAGAGCTTTCAGGTAAGAAACGAAGACTCAGAACGTCTGACTCTAAAAATACTAAAAATGCTGAAACGATGAACAATTTGAGCTCAGATTTGCAAATAGAAAAAACATAGAAAAACAGTGAAAAACATATTGAAATGAGTAGACAACCTTCACATGATTAGCACCTTGGACTTTGAATCCAAAGATCCGAGTTCAAATCTCGGTAGAACAAGAAGAAGCACACATTTCCTTTTTTCGTCCAATTCTGCGAAAAGAGCTTTCAAAAAGAAACGGACTTCTAAAAATTCCTTTCCTTTTCAAAATTTACACTAACAAAAATTCAACAGATACTATTTTAGTGACGATTTATTAAAGAACGAGAACATTGTGCTAAATCAGGTTCTATTCTATCTATATTTTCTTTAATTGTCACCCCTTACGCTAAGCACTCTAAGTTAATGAGAAGCTGCAAAAACCAAAAAATTAGAATTTCTTGCCAGCGGGCCCAATAGCTTTCTTGAGAAAAACAACACTAAAAAAATATGACCTTGAAACTATTAACATCATTGAAGACAATAATAGGGCGATCACAACCAGTCTCAACTTTTAAAGATTGCAAGCTGGCTCAAGAGCTTGCAGGTAAAAAAAAACGAAGACTCAAAAAATCTGACTTTCAAAATACTAAAATTTCTGAATTGATGAACAATTTGAGCTCAATTTAGCAAATAGAAAAAAAACATAGAAAAACAGTGAAAAACCTATTGAAATAAGTAGATGCCAGTCACATGGTTCTATGGTGTAATGGTTAGCACCTTGGACTTTGAATCCAAAGATCCGAGTTCAAATCTGGGTAGAACCTAAAGAATCACACATTCTCCTTTTTCGTCCAATTGTGCGAAAAGAGCTTTGAAAGAGAAACGGATTTCTAAAAATTCACTTCCTTTTCAAAACTTACACTGAGAAAAATTCAACAGATACTATTTTTGGAACCATTTATTAAGGAACAAGAACATTGTGCTATATCACGTTCTATCTAAATTTTCTTTGTTTGTCCCCCGTACGCTATGCTAAGTTAATGAGAAGCTGCAAAAAATTAGAAATTTTTCTTGCCAGCGGGCTTAATATCTTTCATGAGAAAAAGAAAACTAAAAAACTGACTTTGAAAATTTTAACATTGCTGAAACAACAAACAGTTTGAGCTAAATTTTACAAATACAAATGATAAACAAAAAAAATTTCCGAACAAAGGAATTAAATTGAGCGATGAAACAAACTGTGAAAAACCTATTGAAATTAGTAGAAGCCAGGCACAAGAACTTATGGTGTAATGGGTAGCACCTTGTACTTTGAATTAAAGATCCCAGTTCAAGAGTTGCTAGAATTTCAGCGCTCCTGTTCTCCGTAAAAATTGCAAAATTAGGGAGTCACAACCATTCTCAACTTTTAAAGGTTGCAAGCTGGCTCAAGAGCTTTCAGGTAAAAAACGAAGACTCAGAACGTCTGACTCTAAAAATACTAAAAATGCTGAAACGATAAACAATTTGAGCTCAGAGTTGCAAATAGAAAAAACATAGAAAAACAGTGGAAAACATATTGAAATGAGTATACAACCTTCACATGATTAGCACCTTGGACTTTGAATCCAAAGATCCGAGTTCAAATCTCAATAGAACCTGAAGAAGCACACATTTCCGTTTTTCGTCCAATTCTGAGAAAAGAGCTTTCAAAAAGAAACGGATTTCTAAAAATTCACTTCCTTTTCACAATGTACACTTACAAAAATTCAACAGATACTATTTTAGTGACGATTTATTAAAGAACGAGAACATTGTGCTAAATCAGGTTCTTTTCTATCTGTATTTTCTTTATTTGTCACCCCGTACGCTAAGCACTCTAAGTTAATGAGAAGCTGCAAAAACTAAAAAATTTAGAATTTTTTCTTGCCAGCGGGCCCAATAGCTTTCATGAGAAAAACAACACTAAAAAAATATGACCTTGAAACTATTAACATCATTGAAGACAATAATAGGGGATCACAACCAGTCTCAACTTTTAAAGACTGCAAGCTGGCTCAAGAGCTTGCAGGTAATAAAAAACGAAGACTCGAAAAATCTGACTGAAAAAATACTAAAATTTCTGAATTGATAAACAATTTGAGCTCAATTTAGCAAATAGTAAAAAACATAGAAAAACAGTGAAAAACCTATTGAAATGAGTGGATGCCAGTCACATGGTTCTATGGTGTAATGGTTAGCACCTTGGACTTTGAATCCAAAGATCCGAGTTCAAATCTCGGTAGAACCTAAAGAATCACACATTCTCCTTTTTCGTACAATTATGCGAAAAGAGCTTTTTCGTACAATTATGCGAAAAGAGCTTTGAAAGAGAAACGGATTTCTAAAAATTCACTTCCTTTTCAAAACTTGCACTGAGAAAAAATCAACAGATACTATTTTAAGGACATTTTATTAAGGAACGAGAACATTGTGCAATATCAGGTTCTATCTAAATCTTCTTTGTTTGTCCCCCCGTACGCTATGCACTCTAAGTTAATGAGAAACTGCAAAAAACAAAAAATTAGATTTTTTTTTCGCCAGCGGGCTTAATAGCTTTCATGAGAAAATGAACACTAAAAAACTGACTTGGAAAATTTTAACATCGCTGAAACAACAAACATTTTGAGCTAAATTTTACAAATACAAATGATAAACAAAAAATATTTCCGAACAAAGGAATTAAAATGATCGATGAAACAAATTGTGAAAAACCTATTGAAATGAGTAGAAGCCAGGCACAAGAATTTATGGTGTAATGGGTAGCACCTTGTACTTTGAATCTAAAGATCCCAGTTCAAGAGTTGCTAGAATTTCAGCGCTCCTGTTCTCCGTAAAAATTGCAAAATTAGGGAGTCACAAACATTCTCAACTTTTAAAGGTTGCAAGCTGGCTCAAGAGATTTCAGGTAAAAAACGAAGACTCAGAACGTCTGACTCTAAAAATACTAAAAATGCTGAAACGATAAACAATTTGAGCTCAGAGTTGCAAATAGAAAAAACATAGAAAAACTGTGGAAAACATATTGAAATGAGTAGACAACCTTCACATGATTAGCACCTTGGACTTTGAATCCAAAGATCCGAGTTCAAATCTCGGTAGAACCTCAAGAAGCACACATTTCCTTTTTTCGTCCAATTCTGAGAAAAGAGCTTTCAAAAAGAAACGGATTTCTAAAAATTCACTTCCTTTTCAAAATGTACACTTACAAAAATTCAACAGATACTATTTTAGTGACGATTTATTAAAGAACGAGAACATTGTGCTAAATCAGGTTCTATTCTATCTATGTTTTCGTTATTTGTCACCCCGTACGCTAAGCACTCTAAGTTAATGAGAAGCTGCAAAAACTAAAAAATTGAGAATTTTTTCTTGCCAGCGGGCCCAATAGCTTTCATGAGAAAAACAACACTAAAAAAATATGACCTTGAAACTATTAACATCATTGAAGACAATAATAGGGGATCACAACCAGTCTCAACTTTTAAAGACTGCAAGCTGGCTCAAGAGCTTGCAGGTAATAAAAAACGAAGACTCAAAAAATCTGACTTAAAAAATACTAAAATTTCTGAATTGATAAACAATTTGAGCTCAATTTAGCAAATAGGAAAAACATAGAAAAACAGTGAAAAACCTATTGAAATGAGTGGATGCCAGTCACATGGTTTTATGGTGTAATGGTTAGCACCTTGGACTTTGAATCCAAAGATCCGAGTTCAAATCTCGGTAGAACAAGAAGAAGCACACATTCTCCTTTTTCGTCCAATTGTGCGAAAAGAGCTTTGAAAGAGAAACGGATTTCTAAAAATTCACTTCCTTTTCAAAACTTACACTGAGAAAAATTCAACAGATACTATTTTTGGAACCATTTATTAAGGAACAAGAACATTGTGCTATATCACGTTCTATCTAAATTTTCTTTGTTTGTCCCCCGTACGCTATGCTAAGTTAATGAGAAGCTGCAAAAAATTAGAAATTTTTCTTGCCAGCGGGCTTAATAGCTTTCATGAGAAAAAGAAAACTAAAAAACTGACTTTGAAAATTTTAACATCGCTGAAACAACAAACAGTTTGAGCTAAATTTTACAAATACAAATGATAAACAAAAAATATTTCCGAACAAAGGAATTAAATTGAGCGATGAAACAAACTGTGAAAAACCTATTGAAATTAGTAGAAGCCAGGCACAAGAACTTATGGTGTAATGGGTAGCACCTTGTACTTTGAATTAAAGATCCCACTTCAAGAGTTGCTAGAATTTCAGCGCTCCTGTTCTCCGTAAAAACTGCAAAATTAGGGAGTCACAACCATTCTCAATTTTTAAAGATTGCAAGCTGGCTCAAGAGCTTTCAGGTAAAAAACGAAGATTCAGAAAGTCTGACTCTAAAAATAATAAAAATGCTGAAACGCTAAACAATTTGAGCTCAGATTTGCAAATAGAAAGAACATAGTAAAACAGTGGAAAACATATTGAAATGAGTAGACAACCTTCACATGATTAGCACCTTGGACTTTGAATCCAAAGATCCGAGTTCAAATCTCGGTAGAACCTGAAGAAGCACACATTTCCTTTTTTTCGTCCAATTCTGAGAAAAGAGCATTCAAAAAGAAACGGATTTCTAAAAATTCACTTCCTTTTCAAAATGTACACTAACAAAAGTTCAACAGATACTATTTTAGTGACGATTTATTAAAGAACGAGAACATTGTGCTAAATCAGGTTCTATTCTGTCTATATTTTCTTTATTTGTCACCCCGTACGCTAAGCACTCTAAGTTAATGAGAAGCTGCAAAAACTAAAAAAATTTAGAATTTTTTCTTGCCAGCGGGCCCAATAGCTTTCATGAGAAAAACAACACTAAAAAATATGACCTTGAAACTATTAACATCATTGAAGACAAAAATAGGGGATCACAACGAGTCTCAACTTTTTAAGATTGCAAGCTGGCTCAAGAGCTTGCAGGTAATAAAAAACGAAGACTCGAAAAATCTGACTTAAAAAATACTAAAATTTCTGAATTGATAAACAATTTGAGCTCAAATTAGCAAATAGTAAAAAACATAGAAAAACAGTGAAAAACCTATTGGAATGAGTAGACAACCTTCACATGATTAGCACCTTGGACTTTGAATCCAAAGATCCGAGTTCAAATCTCGGTAGAACCTAAAGAATCACACATTCTCCTTTTTCGTACAATTGTGCGAAAAGAGCTTTGAAAGAGAAACGGATTTCTAAAAATTCACTTCCTTTTCAAAACTTGCACTGAGAAAAATTCAACAGATACTATTTTAAGGACACTTTATTAAGGAACGAGAACATTGTGCAATATCAGGTTCTATCTAAATTTTCTTTGTTTGTCCACCAGTACGCTATGCACTCTAAGTTAATGAGAAACTGCAAAAAACAAAAAATTAGATTTTTTTCTCGCCAGCGGGCTTAATAGCTTTCATGAGAAAAAAGAACACTAAAAAACTGACTTTGAAAATTTTAACATCGCTGAAACAACAAACAATTTGAGTTAAATTTTACAAGTACGAATGATAAACAAGAAAAACAGTGGAAAACATATTGAAATGAGTAGACAACCTTGACATGATTAGCACCTTAGACTTTGAATCCAAAGATCCGAGTTCAAATCTCGGTAGAACCTGAAGAAGCACACTTCCTTTTTTCGTCCAATTCTGAGAAAGGAGCTTTCAAAAAGAAACGGATTTTTAAAAATTCACTTCCTTTTAAAATGTACACTAACAAAATTTCAACAGATACTGTTTTAGTGACGATTTATTAAAGAACGAGAATATTGTGCTAAATCATGTTCTATTCTATCTATATTTTTTTATTTGTCACCCCGTACGCTAAGCACTCTAAGTTAATGAGAAGCTGCAAAAACTAAAAAATTTAGAATTTTTTCTTGCCAGCGGGCCCAATAGCTTTCATGAGAAAAACAACACTAAAAAATGTGACCTTGAAACTATTAACATCATTGAAGACAAAAATAGGGGATCACAACGAATCTCAACTTTTAAAGATTGCAAGCTGGCTCAAGAGCTTGCAGGTAATAAAAAACGAAGACTCGAAAAATCTGACTTAAAAAATACTAAAATTTCTGAATTGATAAACAATTTGAGCTCAATTTAGCAAATAGTAAAAAAACATAGAAAAACAGTGAAAAACCTATTGAAATGAGTGCATGCCAGTCACATGGTTCTATGGTGTAATGGTTAGCAATCAATCCAAAGATCCGAGTTCAAATCTCGGTAGAACCTAAAGAATCACACATTCTCTTTTTTCGCACAATTGTGCGAAAAAAGCTTTGAAAGAGAAACGGATTTCTAAAAATTCACTTCCTTTTAAAAACTTGCACTGAGAAAAATTCAACAGATACTATTTTAAGGACACTTTATTAAGGAACGAGAACATTGTGCAATATCAGGTTCTATCTAAATTTTCTTTGTTTGTCCACCCGTACGCTATGCACTCTAAGTTAATGAGAAATAGACAACCTTCACATGATTAGCATCTTAGACTTTGAATCCAAAGATCCGAGTTCAAATCTCGGTAGAGCCTGAAGAAGCACACATTTCCTTTTTTCGTCCAATTCTGAGAAAAGAGCTTTCAAAAATAAACGGATTTTTAAAAATTCACTTCCTTTTCAAAATGTACACTAACAAAAATTCAACAGATACTATTTTAGTGACGATTTATTAAAGAACGAGAATATTGTAATAAATCAGGTTCTATTCTATAAGAATAAGTTAATGAGAAGCTGCAAAAACCAAAAAAATTTAGAATTTTTTCTTGCTAGCGGGCCCAATAGCTTTCATGAAAAAAATAACACTAAAAAAATCTGACCTTGAAACTATTAACATCACTGAAGACAATTATTTTGAGCTAAGTTTTCCAAATAGAAATGATAAAAAACAACTGTTTCCGAAAGGAAAAGTAAAATGATCGATGATGAAAACTGTGAAAAATTTGTAGAAATGAGTAGAAGCTAGGCAAAAATTTAGAATTTTTTCTTGCCAGCGGGCCCAATAGCTTTCATGAGAAAAACAACACTACAAAATATGACCTTGAAACTATTAACATCATTGGAGACAAAAATAGGGGATCACAACGAGTCTCAACTTTTAAAGATTGCAAGCTGGCTCAAGAGCTTGCAGGTAATAAAAAACGAATACTCGAAAAATCTGACTTAAAAAATACTAAAATTTCTGAATAGATAAACAATTTGAGCTCAATTTAGCAAATAGTAAAAAACATAGAAAAACAGTGAAAAACCTATTGAAATGAGTGGATGCCAGTCACATGGTTCTATGGTGTAATGGTTAGCACCTTGGACTTTGAATCCAAAGATCCGAGTTCAAATCTCGGTAGAACCTAAAGAATCACACATTCTCTTTTTTCGTACAATTGTGCGAAAAGAGCTTTGAAAGAGAAACGGATTTCTAGAAATTCACTTCCTTTTAAAAACTTGCACTGAGAAAAATTCAACAGATACTATTTTAAGGACACTTTATTAAGGAACGAGAACATTGTGCAATATCAGGTTCTATCTAAATTTTCTTTGTTTGTCCACCCGTACGCTATGCACTCTAAGTTAATGAGAAACTGCAAAAAACAAAAAATTAGATTTTTTTCTTGCCAGCGGGCTTAATAGCTTTCATGAGAAAAAGAAAACTAGAAAACTGACTTTGAAAATTTTAACATCGCTGAAACAACAAACAATTTGAGTTAAATTTTACAAGTACAAATGATAAACAAGAAAAACAGTGGAAAACATATTGAAATGAGTAGACAACCTTCACATGATTAGCATCTTAGACTTTGAATCCAAAGATCCGAGTTCAAATCTCGGTAGAACCTGAAGAAGCACACATTTCCTTTTTTCGTCCAATTCTGAGAAAAGAGCTTTCAAAAATAAACGGATTTTTAAAAATTCACTTCCTTTTCAAAATGTACACTAACAAAAATTCAGCAGATACTATTTTAGTGACGATTTATTAAAGAACGAGAATATTGTGCTAAATCAGGTTCTATTCTATAAGAATAAGTTAATGAGAAGCTGCAAAAACCAAAAACTTTAGAATTTTTTCTTGCCAGCGGGCCCAATAGCTTTCATGAGAAAAACAACACTAAAAAATATGACCCTGAAACTATTAACATCATTGAAGACAAAAATAGGGGATCACAACGAGTCTCAACTTTTAATGATGGCAAGCTGGCTCAAGAGCTTGCAGGTAATAAAAAACGAAGACTCGAAAAATCTGACTGAAAAAATACTAAAATTTCTGAATTGATAAACAATTTGAGCTCAAATTAGCAAATAGTAAAAAACATAGAAAAACAGTGAAAAACCTATTGAAATGAGTGGCTGCCAGTCGCATGGTTCTATGGTGTAATGGTTAGCACCTTGGACTTTGAATCCAAAGATCCGAGTTCAAATCTCGGTAGAACCTGAAGAAGCACACATTTCCTTTTTTCGTCCAATTCTGAGAAAAGAGCTTTCAAAAATAAACGGATTTTTAAAAATTCACTTCCTTTTCAAAATGTACACTAACAAAAATTCAACAGATACTATTTTAATGACGATTTATTAAAGAACGAGAATATTGTGCTAAATCAGGTTCTATTCTATAAGAATAAGTTAATGAGAAGCTGCAAAAACCAAAAAATTTAGAATTTTTTCTTGCCAGCGGGCCCAATAGCTTTCATGAGAAAAACAACACTAAAAAATATGACCCTGAAACTATTAACATCATTGAAGACAAAAATAGGGGATCACAACGAGTCTCAACTTTTAAAGATTGCAAGCTGGCTCAAGAGCTTGCAGGTAATAAAAAACGAAGACTCGAAAAATCTGACTGAAAAAATACTAAAATTTCTGAATTGATAAACAATTTGAGCTCAAATTAGCAAATAGTAAAAAACATAGAAAAACAGTGAAAAACCTATTGAAATGAGTGGCTGCCAGTCGCATGGTTCTATGGTGTAATGGTTAGCACCTTGGACTTTGAATCCAAAGATCCGAGTTCAAATCTCGGTAGAACCTGAAGAAGCACACATTTCCTTTTTTCGTCCAATTCTGAGAAAAGAGCTTTCAAAAATAAACGGATTTTTAAAAATTCACTTCCTTTTCAAAATGTACACTAACAAAAATTCAACAGATACTATTTTAATGACGATTTATTAAAGAACGAGAATATTGTGCTAAATCAGGTTCTATTCTATAAGAATAAGTTAATGAGAAGCTGCAAAAACCAAAAAATTTAGAATTTTTTCTTGCCAGCGGGCCCAATAGCTTTCATGAGAAAAACAACACTAAAAAATATGACCCTGAAACTATTAACATCATTGAAGACAAAAATAGGGGATCACAACGAGTCTCAACTTTTAAAGATTGCAAGCTGGCTCAAGAGCTTGCAGGTAATAAAAAACGAAGACTCGAAAAATCTGACTTAAAAAATACTAAAATTTCTGAATTGATAAACAATTTGAGCTCAATTTAGCAAATAGTAAAAAACATAGAAAAACAGTGAAAAACCTATTGAAATGAGTGGATGCCAGTCACATGGTTCTATGGTGTAATGGTTAGCACCTTGGACTTTGAATCCAAAGATCCGAGTTCAAATCTCGGTAGAACCTAAAGAATCGCACATTCTCTTTTTACGTACAATTGTGCGAAAAGAGCTTTCAAAAATAAACGGATTTTTAAAAATTCACTTCCTTTTCAAAATGTACACTAACAAAAATTCAACAGATACTATTTTAGTGACGATTTTTAAAGAACGAGAATATTGTGCTAAATCAGGTTCTATTCTATAAGAATAAGTTAATGAGAAGCTGCAAAAACCAAAAAATTTAGATTTTTTTCTTGTTAGCGGGCCCAATAGCTTTCATGAAAAAAATAACACTCAAAAAATCTGACCTTGAAACTATTAACATCACTTAAGACAATTATTTTGAGCTAAGTTTTCCAAATAGAAATGATAAAAAACAACTGTTTCCGAAAGGAAAAGTAAAATGATCGATAATGAAAACTGTGAAAAATTTGTGCAAATGAGTAGAAGCCAGGCACATGGTTTTTGGTGTAATGGGTAGCACCTTGTACTTTGAGTCCAAAGATCCGAGATCAAGAGTTGCTAGAATTTCAGCGCTCCTGTTCTCAAATTCTGAAAAATTAAGGGCCACAACCAGTCTCAAGTTTTAAGAATTGCAAGCTGGCTCAAAGAATCGGACTTTGAAAACAGAAAAATTGCTGAAACGATAAACAATTTGAGCATAATTCGGCAACTAGAAAAAACATAAGAAAACAGTGAAAAACCTATTGAAACGAGTAGAGAACCTTCACATGGTTCTATGGTGTAATGGGTAGCACCATGGACTTTGAATCCAAAGATCCAAGTTCAAATCTCGGTATAACCTGAAGAAGCACACATTTCCTTTTTTCGTCCAATTCTGAGAAAAGAGCTTTCAAAAAGAATGGATTTCTAAAAATTCACTTCCTTTTCAAAATGTACACTTACAAAAATTCAACAGATACTATTTTATTGACGATTTATTAAAGAACGAGAACATTGTGCTAAATCAGGTTCTATTCTATCTATACTTTTTTTATTTGTCACCCCGTACGCTAAGCACTCGAGAAGCTGCAAAAACTAAAAACTTTAGAATTTTTTCTTGCCAGCGGGCCCAATAGCTTTCATGAGAAAAACAACACTAAAAAAATATGACCTTGAAACTATTAACATCATTGGAGACAATAATAGGGGATCACAACCAGTCTCAACTTTTAAAGATTGCAAGCTGGCTCACGAGCTTGCAGGTAATAAAAAACGAAGACTCGAAAAATCTGACTTAAAAAATACTAAAATTTCTGAATTGATAAACAATTTGAGCTCAATTTAGCAAATAGTAAAAAACATAGAAAAACAGTGAAAAACCTATTGAAATGAGTGGATGCCAGTCACATGGTTCTATGGTGTAATGGTTAGCACCTTGGACTTTGAATCCAAAGATCCGAGTTCAAATCTCGGTAGAACCTAAAGAATCGCACATTCTCTTTTTACGTACAATTGTGCGAAAAGAGCTTTCAAAAATAAACGGATTTTTAAAAATTCACTTCCTTTTCAAAATGTACACTAACAAAAATTCAACAGATACTATTTTAATGACGATTTATTAAAGAACGAGAATATTGTGCTAAATCAGGTTCTATTCTATAAGAATAAGTTAATGAGAAGCTGCAAAAACTAAAAAACTTAGAATTTTTTTTGCCAGCGGGCCCAATAGCTTTCATGAGAAAAACAACACTAAAGAAATATGACCTTGAAACTATTAACATCATTGAAGACAAAAATAGGGGATCACAACGAGTCTCAATTTTTAAAGATTGCAAGCTGGCTCAAGAGCTTGCAGGTAATAAAAAACGAAGACTCGAAAAATCTGACTTAAAAAATACTACAATTTCTGAATTGATAAACAATTTGAGCTCAAATTAGCAAATAGTAAAAAACATAGAAAAACAGTGAAAAACCTATTGAAATGAGTGGATGCCAGTCACATGGTTCTATGGTGTAATGGTTAGCACCTTGGACTTTGAATCCAAAGATCCGAGTTCAAATCTCGGTAGAACCTAAAGAATCGCACATTCTCTTTTTACGTACAATTGTGCGAAAAGAGCTTTCAAAAATAAACGGATTTTTAAAAATTCACTTCCTTTTCAAAATGTACACTAACAAAAATTCAACAGATACTATTTTAATGACGATTTATTAAAGAACGAGAATATTGTGCTAAATCAGGTTCTATTCTATAAGAATAAGTTAATGAGAAGCTGCAAAAACTAAAAAATTTAGAATTTTTTTTGCCAGCGGGCCCAATAGCTTTCATGAGAAAAACAACACTAAAGAAATATGACCTTGAAACTATTAACATCATTGAAGACAAAAATAGGGGATCACAACGATTCTCAATTTTTAAAGATTGCAAGCTGGCTCAAGAGCTTGCAGGTAATAAAAAACGAAGACTCGAAAAATCTGACTTAAAAAATACTACAATTTCTGAATTGATAAACAATTTGAGCTCAAATTAGCAAATAGTAAAAAACATAGAAAAACAGTGAAAAACCTATTGAAATGAGTGGATGCCAGTCACATGGTTCTATGGTGTAATGGTTAGCACCTTGGACTTTGAATCCAAAGATCCGAGTTCAAGTCTCGGTAGAACCTAAAGAATCACACATTCTCCTTTTTCGTACAATTGTGCGAAAAGAGCTTTGAAAGAGGAACGGATTTCTAAATATTCACTTCCTTTTCAAAACTTGCACTAAGAAAAATTCAACAGATACTATTTTAAGGACAATTTATTAAGGAACGAGAACATTGTGCAATATCAGGTTCTATGTAAATTTTCTTTGTTTGTCCCCCGTACGCTATGCACTCTAAGTTAATGAGAAACTGCAAAAAACAAAAAATTAGATTTTTTTCTTGCCAGCGGGCTTAATAGCTTTCATGAGAAAAAGAAAACTAAAAAACTGACTTTGAAAATTTTAACATCGCCGAAACAACAAACAGTTTGAGCTAAATTTTACAAATACAAATGATAAACAAAAAATATTTCCGAACAAAGGAATTAAAATGATCGATGAAACAAACTGTGAAAAACCTATTGAAATTAGTAGAAGCCAGGCACAAGAATTTATGGTGTAATGGGTAGCACCTTGTACTTTGAATCTAAGGATCCCAGTTCAAGAGTTGCTAGAATTTCAGCGCTCCTGTTCTCCGTAAAAACTGCAAAATTAGGGAGTCACAGCCATTCTCAACTTTTAAAGATTGCAAGCTGGCTCAAGAGCTTTCAGGTAAAAAACAAAGTCTTAAAAAGTCTGACTTTATAAATGCTAAAAATGCTGAAACGATAAACAATTTGAGCTCAGATTTGGAAATAGAAAAAACATAGAAAAACAGTGAAAAACATATTGAAATGAGTAGACAACCTTCACATGATTAGCACCTTGGACTTTGAATCCAAAGATCTGAGTTCAAATCTCGGTAGAACCTAACGAAGCACACATTTACTTTTTTCGTTCAATTCTGCGAAAAAAGCTTTCAAAAAGAAAAGGATTTCTAAAAGTTCAGTTCCTTTTCAAAATTTACACTAACAAAAATTCAACAGATACTATTTTATTGACGATTTATTAAAGAACGAGAACATTGTGCTAAATCAGGTTCTATTCTATCTATATTTTCTTTATTTGTCACCCCGTACGCTAAGCACTCGAGAAGCTGCAAAAACTAAAAACTTTAGAATTTTTTCTTGCCAGCGGGCCCAATAGCTTTCATGAGAAAAACAACACTAAAAAATATGACCTTGAAACTATTAACATCATTGGAGACAATAATAGGGGATCACAACCAGTCTCAACTTTTAAAGATTGCAAGCTGGCTCAAGAGCTTGCAGGTAATAAAAAAACGAAGACTCGAAAAATCTGACTTGAAAAATACTAAAATTTCTGAATTGATAAACAATTTGAGCTCAATTTAACAAATAGTAAAAAACATAGAAAAACAATGAAAAACCTATTGAAATGAGTGGATTCCAGTCACATGGTTCTATGGTGTAATGGTTAGCACCTTGGAATTTGAATCCAAAGATCCGAGTTCAAATCTCGGTAGAACCTAAAAAATCACACATTCTCCTTTTTCGTACAATTGTGCGAAAAGAGCTTTGAAAGAGAAACGGATTTCTAAAAATTCACCTCCTTTTCAAAACTTGCACTGAGAAAAATTCAACAGATACTATTTTAAGGACAATTTATTAAGGAACGAGAACATTGTGCAATATCAGGTTCTATGTTAATTTTCTTTGTTTGTCCCCCCGTACGCTATGCACTCTAAGTTAATGAGAAACTGCAAAAAAACAAAAAATTAGATTTTTTTCTTGCTACCGGCCTAATGGGTTTCATGAGAAAAAAGAACACTAAAAAACTGACTTTGAAAATTTTAACATCGCCGAAACAACAAACAGTTTGAGCTAAATTTTACAAATACAAATGATAAACAAAAAATATTTCCGAACAAAGGAATTAAAATGATCGATGAAACAAACTGTGAAAAACCTATTGAAATTAGTAGAAGCCAGGCACAAGAATTTATGGTGTAATGGGTAGCACCTTGTACTTTGAATCTAAGGATCCCAGTTCAAGAGTTGCTAGAATTTCAGCGCTCCTGTTCTCCGTAAAAACTGCAAAATTAGGGAGTCACAGCCATTCTCAACTTTTAAAGATTGCAAGCTGGCTCAAGAGCTTTCAGGTAAAAAACGAAGACTTAAAAAGTCTGACTTTATAAATGCTAAAAATGCTGAAACGATAAACAATTTGAGCTCAGATTTGGAAATAGAAAAAACATAGAAAAACAGTGAAAAACATATTGAAATGAGTAGACAACCTTCACATGATTAGCACCTTGGACTTTGAATCCAAAGATCCGAGTTCAAATCTCGGTAGAACCTAACGAAGCACACATTTACTTTTTTCGTTCAATTCTGCGAAAAAAGCTTTCAAAAAGAAAAGGATTTCTAAAAGTTCAGTTCCTTTTCAAAATTTACACTAACAAAAATTCAACAGATACTATTTTATTGACGATTTATTAAAGAACGAGAACATTGTGCTAAATCAGGTTCTATTCTATCTATATTTTCTTTATTTGTCACCCCGTACGCTAAGCACTCTAAGTTAATGAGAAGCTGCAAAAACTAAAAAATTTAGAATTTTTTTTGCCAGCGGGCCCAATAGCTTTCATGAGAAAAACAACACTAAAGAAATATGACCTTGAAACTATTAACATCATTGAAGACAAAAATAGGGGATCACAACGAGTCTCAATTTTTAAAGATTGCAAGCTGGCTCAAGAGCTTGCAGGTAATAAAAAACGAAGACTCGAAAAATCTGACTTAAAAAATACTAAAATTTCTGAATTGATAAACAATTTGAGCTCAATTTAGCAAATAGTAAAAAACATAGAAAAACAGTGAAAAACATATTGAAATGAGTAGACAACCTTCACATGATTAGCACCTTGGACTTTGAATCCAAAGATCCGAGTTCAAATCTCGGTAGAACCTAAAGAATCACAGATTCTCCTTTTTCGTACAATTAGCGAAAAGAGCTTTGAAAGATAAACGGATTTCTAAAAATTCACTTCCTTTTCAAAACTTGCACTGAGAAAAATTCAACAGATACTATTTTAAGGACACTTTATTAAGGAACGAGAACATTGTGCAATATCAGGTTCTATCTAAATCTTCTTTGTTTGTCCCCCCGTACGCTATGCACTCTAAGTTAATGAGAAACTGCAAAAAACGAAAAATTAGATTTTTTTCTCGCCAGCGAGCTTAATAGCTTTCATGAGAAAAAGAACACTAAAAAACTGACTTTGAAAATTTTAACATCGCTGAAACAACAAACAATTTGAGTTAAATTTTACAAGTACAATTGATAAACAAGAAAAACAGTGGAAAACATATTGAAATGAGTAGACAACCTTCACATGATTAGCATCTTAGACTTTGAATCCAAAGATCCGAGTTCAAATCTCGATAGAACCTGAAGAAGCACACATTTCCTTTTTTCGTCCAATTCTGAGAAAAGAGCTTTCAAAAATAAACGGATTTTTGAAAATTCACTTCCTTTTCAAAATGTAACTTAACAAAAATTCAACAGATACTATTTTAGTGACGATTTATTAAGGAACGAGAATATTGTGCTAAATCAGGTTCTATTCTATAAGAATAAGTTAATGAGAAGCTGCAAAAACCAAAAAATTTAGAATTTTTTTTTGCCAGCGGGCCCAATAGATTTCATGAGAAAAACAACACTAAAGAAATATGACCTTGAAACTATTAACATCATTGAAGACAAAAATAGGGGATCACAACGAGTCTCAATTTTTAAAGATTGCAAGCTGGCTCGAGAGCTTGCAGGTAATAAAAAACGAAGACTCGAAAAATCTGACTTAAAAAATACTAAAATTTCTGAATTGATAAACAATTTGAGCTCAATTTAGCAAATAGTAAAAAACATAGAAAAACAGTGAAAAACCTATTGAAATGAGTGGCTGCCAGTCACAAGGTTCTATGGTGTAATGGGTAGCACTTTGGACTTTGAATCCAAAGATCCGAGTTCAAATCTTGGTAGAACCTAAAGAATCACACATTCTCCTTTTTCGTACAATTAGCGAAAAGAGCTTTGAAAGATAAACGGATTTCTAAAAATTCACTTCCTTTTCAAAACTTGCACTGAGAAAAATTCAACAGATACTATTTTAAGGACACTTTATTAAGGAACGAGAACATTGTGCAATATCAGGTTCTATCTAAATCTTCTTTGTTTGTCCCCCCGTACGCTATGCACTCTAAGTTAATGAGAAACTGCAAAAAACAAAAAATTAGACTTTTTTTCTCGCCAGCGAGCTTAATAGCTTTCATGAGAAAAAGAACACTAAAAAACTGACTTTGAAAATTTTAACATCGCTGAAACAACAAACAATTTGAGTTAAATTTTACAAGTACAAATGATAAACAAGAAAAACAGTGGAAAACATGTTGAAATGAGTAGACAACCTTCACAAGATTAGCATCTTAGACTTTGAATCCAAAGATCCGAGTTCAAATCTCGGTAGAACCTGAAGAAGCACACATTTCCTTTTTTCGTCCAATTCTGAGAAAAGAGCTTTCAAAAATAAACGGATTTTTGAAAATTCACTTCCTTTTCAAAATGTAACTTAACAAAAATTCAACAGATACTATTTTAGTGACGATTTATTAAGGAACGAGAATATTGTGCTAAATCAGGTTCTATTCTATAAGAATAAGTTAATGAGAAGCTGCAAAAACCAAAAAATTTAGAATTTTTTTTTGCCAGCGGGCCCAATAGATTTCATGAGAAAAACAACACTAAAAAATATGACCCTGAAACTATTAACATCATTGAAGACAAAAATAGGGGATCACAACCAGTCTCAACTATTAAAGATTGCAAGCTGGCTCAAGAGATTGCAGGTAAAAAAACGAAGACTCGAAAAATCTGACTTTAAAAATACTAAAATTTCTGAATTGATAAACAATTTGAGCTCAATTTAGCAATTAGAAAAGAACATAGAAAAACATTGAAAAACCTATTGAAATGAATGGATGACAGTCACATGGTTCTATGGTGGAATGGTTAGCACCTTGGACTTTGAATCCAAAGATCCGAGTTCAAATCTCGGTAGAACCTAAAGAATCACACATTCTCCTTTTTCGTACAATTATGCGAAAAGAGCTTTGAAAGAGAAACGGATTTCTAAAAATTCACTTCCTTTTCAAAACTTGCACTGAGAAAAATGCAACAGATACTATTTTAAGGACACTTTATTAAGGAACGAGAACATTGTGCAATATCAGGTTCTATCTAAATCTTCTTTGTTTGTCCACCCGTACGCTATGCACTCTAAGTTAATGAGAAACTGCAAAAAACAAAAAATTAGATTTTTTTCTCGCCAGCGAGCTTAATAGCTTTCATGAGAAAAAGAACACTAAAAAACTGACTTTGAAAATTTTAACATCGCTGAAACAACAAACAATTTGAGTTAAATTTTACAAGTACAAATGATAAACAAGAAAAACAGTGGAAAACATGTTGAAATGAGTAGACAACCTTCAGAAGATTAGCATCTTAGACTTTGAATCCAAATATCCGAGTTCAAATCTCGGTAGAACCTGAAGAAGCACACATTTCCTTTTTTCGTCCAATTCTGAGAAAAGAGCTTTCAAAAATAAACGGAATTTTAAAAATTCACTTCCTTTTCAAAATTTACACTAACAAAAATTCAAAAGATACTATTTTAGTGACGATTTATTAAGGAACGAGAATATTGTGCTAAATCAGGTTCTTTTCTATAAGAATAAGTTAATGAGAAGCTGCAAAAACCAAAAAATTTAGAATTTTTTCTTGCCAGCGGGCCCAATAGCTTTCATGAAAAAAATAACACTCAAAAAATCTGACCTTGAAACTATTAACATCACTGAAGACAATTATTTTGAGCTAAGTTTTCCAAATAGAAATGATAAAAAACAACTGTTTCCGAAAGGAAAAGTAAAATGATCGATAATGAAAACTGTGAAAAATTTGTAGAAATGAGCAGAAGCTAGGCAAAAATTTAGAATTTTTTCTTGCCAGCGGGCCCAATAGCTTTCATGAGAAAAACAACACTGAAAAATATGACCTTGAAACTATTAACATCATTGAAGACAAAAATAGGGGATCACAACGAGTCTCAACTTTTAAAGATTGCAAGCTGGCTCAAGAGCTTGCAGGTAATAAAAAACGAAGACTCGAAAAATCTGACTTAAAAAATACTAAAATTTCTGAATTGATAAACAATTTGAGCTCAATTTAGCAAATAGTAAAAAACATAGAAAAACAGTGAAAAACCTATTGAAATGAGTGGATGCCAGTCACATGGTTCTATGGTGGAATGGTTAGCACCTTGGACTTTGAATCCAAAGATCCGAGTTCAAATCTCGGTAGAACCTAAAGAATCACACATTCTCCTTTTTCGTACAATTATGCGAAAAGAGCTTTGAAAGAGAAACGGATTTCTAAAAATTCACTTCCTTTTCAAAACTTGCACTGAGAAAAAATCAACAGATACTATTTTAAGGACACTTTATTAAGGAACGAGAACATTGTGCAATATCAGGTTCTATCTAAATCTTCTTTGTTTGTCCTCCCGTACGCTATGCACTCTAAGTTAATGAGAAACTGCAAAAAACAAAAAATTAGATTTTTTTCTTGCCAGCGGGCTTAATAGCTTTCATGAGAAAAAGAGCACTAAAAAACTGACTTTGAAAATTTTAACATCGCTGAAACAACAAACAATTTGAGTTAAATTTTACAAGTACAAATGATAAACAAGAAAAACAGTGGAAAACATGTTGAAATGAGTAGACAACCTTCAGAAGATTAGCATCTTAGACTTTGAATCCAAAGATCCGAGTTCAAATCTCGGTAGAACCTGAAGAAGCACACATTGCCTTTTTCGTCTACAAAAAGAGCTTTCAAAAAGAAACGGATTTCTGATAATTCACTTCTTTTTCAAAACTTACACTGAGAAAGATTAAACAAATACTATTTTAGGGACCATTTACTACAGAACGAGAACATTGTGCAATATCAGGTTCTATCTAAATCTTCTTTGTTTGTCCTCCCGTACGCTATGCACTCTAAGTTAATGAGAAACTGCAAAAAACAAAAAATTAGATTTTTTTCTCGCCAGCGAGCTTAATAGCTTTCATGAGAAAAAGAACACTAAAAAACTGACTTTGAAAATTTTAACATCGCTGAAACAACAAACAATTTGAGTTAAATTTTACAAGTACAAATGATAAACAAGAAAAACAGTGGAAAACATGTTGAAATGAGTAGACAACCTTCAGAAGATTAGCATCTTAGACTTTGAATCCAAAGATCCGAGTTCAAATCTCGGTAGAACCTGAAGAAGCACACATTTCCTTTTTTCGTCCAATTCTGAGAAAAGAGCTTTCAAAAATAAACGGAATTTTAAAAATTCACTTCCTTTTCAAAATTTACACTAACAAAAATTCAAAAGATACTATTTTAGTGACGATTTATTAAGGAACGAGAATATTGTGCTAAATCAGGTTCTTTTCTATAAGAATAAGTTAATGAGAAGCTGCAAAAACCAAAAAATTTAGAATTTTTTCTTGCCAGCGGGCCCAATAGCTTTCATGAAAAAAATAACACTCAAAAAATCTGACCTTGAAACTATTAACATCACTGAAGACAATTATTTTGAGCTAAGTTTTCCAAATAGAAATGATAAAAAACAACTGTTTCCGAAAGGAAAAGTAAAATGATCGATAATGAAAACTGTGAAAAATTTGTAGAAATGAGCAGAAGCTAGGCAAAAATTTAGAATTTTTTCTTGCCAGCGGGCCCAATAGCTTTCATGAGAAAAACAACACTGAAAAATATGACCTTGAAACTATTAACATCATTGAAGACAAAAATAGGGGATCACAACGAGTCTCAACTTTTAAAGATTGCAAGCTGGCTCAAGAGCTTGCAGGTAATAAAAAACGAAGACTCGAAAAATCTGACTTAAAAAATACTAAAATTTCTGAATTGATAAACAATTTGAGCTCAATTTAGCAAATAGTAAAAAACATAGAAAAACAGTGAAAAACCTATTGAAATGAGTGGATGCCAGTCACATGGTTCTATGGTGGAATGGTTAGCACCTTGGACTTTGAATCCAAAGATCCGAGTTCAAATCTCGGTAGAACCTAAAGAATCACACATTCTCCTTTTTCGTACAATTATGCGAAAAGAGCTTTGAAAGAGAAACGGATTTCTAAAAATTCACTTCCTTTTCAAAACTTGCACTGAGAAAAAATCAACAGATACTATTTTAAGGACACTTTATTAAGGAACGAGAACATTGTGCAATATCAGGTTCTATCTAAATCTTCTTTGTTTGTCCTCCCGTACGCTATGCACTCTAAGTTAATGAGAAACTGCAAAAAACAAAAAATTAGATTTTTTTCTTGCCAGCGGGCTTAATAGCTTTCATGAGAAAAAGAGCACTAAAAAACTGACTTTGAAAATTCTAACATCGCTGAAACAACAAACAATTTGAGTTAAATTTTACAAGTACAAATGATAAACAAGAAAAACAGTGGAAAACATATTGAAATGAGTAGACAACCTTCACATGATTAGCACCTTAGACTTTGAATCCAAAGATCCGAGTTCAAATCTCGGTAGAACCTGAAGAAGCAAACATTGCCTTTTTCGTCTACAAAAAGAGCTTTCAAAAAGAAACGGATTTCTGATAATTCACTTCTTTTTCAAAACTTACACTGAGAAAAATTAAACAAATACTATTTTAGGGACCATTTACTACAGAACGAGAACATTGTGCTAAATCAAGTTCTATTTAAATTTTTTTTGTTTGTCCCTTCGTACGTTAAGCACTCTAAGTTAATGAGAAACTTCAAAAAACAAAAAATTAGAATTTTTTCTTGCCAGCGGGCTTAATAGCTTTCATGAGAAAAAATGACACTAAAAAACTGACTTGGAAAATTTTAACATCGCTGAAACAACAAACAATTTGATCTAAATGTTACAATTACAAATGATAAACAAAAAATATTTCCGAACAAAGGAATTAAAATGATCGATGAAACAAACTGTGAAAAACCTATTGAAATGAGTAGAAGCCAGGCTCAAGAATTTATGGTGTAATGGGTAGCACCTTGTACTTTGAATCTAAAGATCCCAGTTCAAGAGCTGCTAGAATTTCAGCCCTCCTGTTCTCCGTAAAAACTGCAAAATTAGGAGGTCACAATCATTCTCAACTTTTAAAGATTGCAAGCTGGCTCAAGAGCTTTCAGGTAAAAAAACGAAGACTCAAAAAGTCTGACTTTAAAAATGCTAAAAATGCTGAAACGATAAACAATTTGAGCTCAGATTTGCAAATAGAAAAACAGTGAAAAACTTATTGAAATGAGTAGACAACCTTCACATGATTAGCACCTTGGACGTTGAATCCAAAGATCCGAGTTCAAATCTCGGTAGAACCTAACGAAGAGCACATTTACTTTTTTCGTTCAATTCTGCGAAAAGAGCTTTCAAAAAGAAAAAGATTTCTAAAAGTTTACTTCCTTTTCAAAATATACACTATTAAAATTTCAACAGATACTATTTTAGTGACGATTTATTAAAGAACGAGAACATCGTGCTACATCAGGTTCTATTCTATCTCTATTTTCTTTATATGTCACCCCGTACGCTAAGCACTCTAAGTCAACGAGAAGCTGCAAAAACCAAAAAATTTAGAATTTTTTTTTGCCAGCGGGCCCAATAGCTTTCATGAGAAAAACAACACTAAAGAAATATGACCTTGAAACTATTAACATCATTGAAGACAATCATAGGGGATCACAACCAGTCTCAACTATTAAAGATTGCAAGCTGGCTCAAGAGATTGCAGGTAAAAAAAACGAAGACTCGAAAAATCTGACTTTAAAAATACTAAAATTTCTGAATTGATAAACAATTTGAGCTCAATTTAGCAATTAGAAAAGAACATAGAAAAACATTGAAAAACCTATTGAAATGAATGGATGACAGTCACATGGTTCTATGGTGGAATGGTTAGCACCTTGGACTTTGAATCCAAAGATCCGAGTTCAAATCTCGGTAGAACCTAAAGAATCACACATTCTCCTTTTTCGTACAATTATGCGAAAAGAGCTTTGAAAGAGAAACGGATTTCTAAAAATTCACTTCCTTTTCAAAACTTGCACTGAGAAAAATTCAACAGATACTATTTTAAGGACACTTTATTAAGGAACGAGAACATTGTGCAATATCAGGTTCTATCTAAATCTTCTTTGTTTTTCCCCCCGTACGCTATGCACTCTAAGTTAATGAGAAACTGCAAAAAACAAAAAATTAGATTTTTTTCTTGCCAGCGGGCTTAATAGCTTTCATGAGAAAAAGAGCACTGAAAAACTGACTTTGAAAATTTTAACATCGCTGAAACAACAAACAATTTGAGTTAAATTTTACAAGTACAAATGATAAACAAGAAAAACAGTGGAAAACATATTGAAATGAGTAGACAACCTTCACATGATTAGCACCTTAGACTTTGAATCCAAAGATCCGAGTTCAAATCTCGGTAGAACCTGAAGAAGCAAACATTTCCTGTTTTCGTCTACGAAAAGAGCTTTCAAAAAGAAACGGATTTCTGATAATTCACTTCTTTTTCAAAACTTACACTGAGAAAAATTAAACGAATACTATTTTAGGGACCATTTACTACAGAACGAGAACATTGTGCTAAATCAAGTTCTATTTAAATTTTTTTTGTTTGTCCCTTCGTACGCTAAGCACTCTAAGTTAATGAGAAACTTCAAAAAACAAAAAATTAGAATTTTTTCTTGCCAGCGGGCTTAATAGCTTTCATGAGAAAAAAGGACACTAAAAAACTGACTTGGAAAATTTTAACATCGCTGAAACAACAAACAATTTGATCTAAATTTTACAATTACAAATGATAAACAAAAAATATTTCCGAACAAAGGAATTAAAATGATCGATGAAACAAACTGTGAAAAACCTATTGAAATTAGTAGAAGCCAGGCACAAGAATTTATGGTGTAATGGGTAGCACCTTGTACTTTGAATCTAAGGATCCCAGTTCAAGAGTTGCTAGAATTTCAGCGCTCCTGTTCTCCGTAAAAACTGCAAAATTAGGGAGTCACAGCCATTCTCAACTTTTAAAGATTGCAAGCTGGCTCAAGAGCTTTCAGGTAAAAAACGAAGACTTAAAAAGTCTGACTTTATAAATGCTAAAAATGCTGAAACGATAAACAATTTGAGCTCAGATTTGGAAATAGAAAAAACATAGAAAAACAGTGAAAAACATATTGAAATGAGTAGACAACCTTCACATGATTAGCACCTTGGACTTTGAATCCAAAGATCCGAGTTCAAATCTCGGTAGAACCTAACGAAGCACACATTTACTTTTTTCGTTCAATTCTGCGAAAAAAGCTTTCAAAAAGAAAAGGATTTCTAAAAGTTCAGTTCCTTTTCAAAATTTACACTAACAAAAATTCAACAGATACTATTTTAGTGACGATTTATTAAAGAACGAGAACATTGTGCTAAATCAGGTTCTATTCTATCTATATTTTCTTTATTTGTCACCCCGTACGCTAAGCACTCTAAGTTAATGAGAAGCTGCAAAAACTAAAAAATTTAGAATTTTTTTTTGCCAGCGGGCTCAATAGCTTTCATGAGAAAAACAACACTAAAGAAATATGACCTTGAAACTATTAACATCATTGAAGACAATCATAGGGGATCACAACCAGTCTCAACTATTAAAGATTGCAAGCTGGCTCAAGAGATTGCAGGTAAAAAAAACGAAGACTCGAAAAATCTGACTTTAAAAATACTAAAATTTCTGAATTGATAAACAATTTGAGCTCAATTGAGCAAATAGTAAAAAACATAGAAAAACAGTGAAAAACCTGTTGAAATGAGTGGATGCCAGTCACATGGTTCTATGGTGTAATGGTTAGCACCTTGGACTTTGAATCCAAAGATCCGAGTTCAAGAGCTGCTTGAATTTCAGCCCTCCTGTTCTGCCTAAAAACTGCAAAATTAGGAGGTCACAACCATTCTCAACTTTTAAAGATTGCAAGCTGGCTCAAGAGCTTTCAGGTAAAAAAACGAAGACTCAAAAAGTCTGACTTTAAAAATGCTAAAAATGCTGAAACGATAAACAATTTGAGCTCAGATTTGCAAATAGAAAAACAGTGAAAAACATATTGAAATGAGTAGACAACCTTCACATGATTAGCACCTTGGACTTTGAATCCAAAGATCCGAGTTCAAATCTCGGTAGAACCTAACGAAGCACACATTTACTTTTTTGTTCAATTCTGCGAAAAGAGCTTTCAAAAAGAAAAAGATTTCTAAAAGTTCACTTCCTTTTCAAAATTTACACTAACAAAAATTCAACAGATACTATTTTAGTGACGATTTATTAAAGAACGAGAACATCGTGCTACATCAGGTTCTATTCTATCTATATTTTCTTTATTTTTCACCCCGTACGCTAAGCACTCTAAGTTAACGAGAAGCTGCAAAAACCAAAAAATTTAGAGTTTTTTCTTGCCAGCGGGCCCAATAGCTTTCATGAGAAAAACAACACTAAAAAATATGACCTCGAAACTATTAACATCATTGAAGACAATCATAGGGGATCACAACCAGTCTCAACTATTAAAGATTGCAAGCTGGCTCAAGAGATTGCAGGTAAAAAAACGAAGACTCGAAAAATCTGACTTTAAAAATACTAAAATTTCTCAATTGATAAACAATTTGAGTTCAATTGAGCAAATAGTAAAAAACATAGAAAAACAGTGAAAAACCCGTTGAAATGAGTGGATGCCAGTCACATGGTTCTATGGTGTAATGGTTAGCACCTTGGACTTTGAATCCAAAGATCCGAGTTCAAATCTCGGTAGAACCTAAAGAATCACTCATTCTCCTTTTTTGTACAATTGTGCGAAAAGAGCTTTGAAAGAGAAACGGATTTCTAAAAATTCACTTCCTTTTCAAAACTTGCACTGAGAAAAATTCAACAGATACTATTTTAAGGACACTTTATTAAGGAACGAGAACATTGTGCAATATCAGGTTCTATCTAAAATTTCTTTGTTTGTCCCCCCCCCCCCCGTACGCTATGCACTCTAAGTTAATGAGAAACTGCAAAAAACAAAAAATTAGATTTTTTTCTTGCCAGCGGGCTTAATAGCTTTCATGAGAAAATGAACACTAAAAAACTGACTTTGAAAATTTTAACATCGCCGAAACAACAAACAATTTGAGTTAAATTTTACAAGTACAAATGATAAACAAAAAATATTTCCGAACAAAGGAATTAAAATGATCGATGAAACAAACTGTGAAAAATATATTGAAATGAGTAGAAGCCCGGCACAAGAATTTATGGTGTAATGGGTAGCACCTTGTACTTTGAATCCAAAGATCCCAGTTCAGATCTCGGTAGAACCTAAAGAATCACTCATTCTCCTTTTTTGTACAATTGTGTGAAAAGAGCTTTGAAAGAGAAACGGATTTCTAAAAATTCACTTCCTTTTCAAAACTTGCACTGAGAAAAAATCAAGAGATACTATTTTAAGGACATTTTATTAAGGAACGAGAACATTGTGCAATATCAGGTTCTATCTAAATCTTCTTTGTTTGTCCCCCCGTACGCTATGCACTCTAAGTTAATGAGAAACTGCAAAAAACAAAAAATTAGATTTTTTTCTCGCCAGCGGGCTTAATAGCTTTCATGAGAAAATGAACACTAAAAAACTGACTTTGAAAATTTTAACATCGCCAAAACAACAAACAATTTGAGTTAAATTTTACAAGTAAAAATGATAAACAAAAAATATTTCCGAACAAAGGAATTAAAATGATCGATGAAACAAACTGTGAAAAACATATTGAAATGAGTAGAAGCCAGGCACAAGAATTTATGGTGTAATGGGTAGCACCTTGTACTTTGAATCTAAAGATCCCAGTTCAAGAGTTGCTAGAATTTCAGCCCTCCCGTTCTCCGTAAAAACTGCAAAATTAGGAAGTCACAACCATTCTCAACTTTTAAAGATTGCAAGCTGGCTCAAGAGCTTTCAGGTAAAAAAACGAAGACTCAAAAAGTCTGACTTTAAAAATACTAAAAATGCTGAAACGATAAACAATTTGAGCTCAGATTTGCAAATAGAAAAAACATAGAAAAACAGTGGAAAACATATTGAAATGAGTAGACAACCTTCACATGATTAGCACCTTGCACTTTGAATCCAAAGATCCGAGTTCAAATCTCGGTAGAACCTGAAGAAGCACACATTTCCTTTTTTCGTCCAATTCTGAGAAAAGAGCTTTCAAAAAGAAACGGATTTCTAAAAATTCACTTCCTTTTCAAAATGTACACTAACAAAAATTCAACATATACTATTTTAGTGACGATTTATTAAAGAACGAGAACATTGTGCTAAATCAGGTTCTATTCTATAAGAATAAGTTAATGAGAAGCTGTAAAAACCAAAAAAATTTAGAGTTTTTTCTTGCCAGCGGGCCCAATAGCTTTCATGAAAAAAATAACACTAAAAAAATCTGACCTTGAAACTATTAACATCACTGAAGACAATTATTTTGAGCTAAGTTTTCCAAATAGAAATAATAAAAAACAACTGTTTCCGAAAGGAAAAAAAATGATCGATAATGAAAACTGTGAAAAATTTGTGCAAATGAGTAGAAGCCAGGCACTTGGTTTTTGGTGTAATGGGTAGCACCTTGTACTTTGAGTCCAAAGATCCGAGTTCAAGAGTTGCTAGAGGTTCAGCGCTCCTGTTCTCAAATTCTGAAAAATTAAGGGTCACAACCAGTCTCAAGTTTTAAGAATTGCAAGCTGGCTCAAAAAATCGGACTTTGAAAACAGAAAAATTGCTGAAACGATAAACAATTTGAGCTTAATTCGGCAACTAGAAAAAACATAGGAAAACAGTGAAAAACCTATTGAAATGAGTAGAAAACCTTCACATTGTTCTATGGTGTAATGGGTAGCACCATGGACTTTGAATCCAAAGATCCGAGTTCAAATCTCGGTATAACCTAAAGAAGCAAACATTTCCTTTTTTCTTCCAAGTCTACGAAAAGAGCTTTCAAAAAGAAACGGATTTCTGATAATTCACTTCTTTTTCAAAACTTACACTAAGAAAAATTCAACAGATACTATTTTAGGGACCATTTACTACAGAACGAGAACATTGTGCTAAATCAAGTTCTATTTAAATTTTTTTGTTTGTCCCTTCGTACGCTAAGCACTCTAAGTTAATGAGAAACTGCAAAAAACAAAAAATTAGATTTTTTTCTTGCTACCGGCCTAATGGGTTTCATGAGAAAAAAGAACACTAAAAAACTGACTTGGAAAATTTTAACATCGCTGAAACAACAAACAATTTGAGCTAAATTTTACAAATACAAATGATAAACAAAAAATATTTCCGAACAAAGGAATTAAAATGATCGATGAAACAAAATGTGAAAAACCTATTGAAATGAGTAGAAGCCAGGCACAAGAATTTATGGTGTAATGGGTAGCACCTTGTACTTTGAATCTAAAGATCCCAGTTCAAGAGTTGCTAGAATTTCAGCCCTCCTGTTCTCCGTAAAAACTGCAAAATTAGGAAGTCACAACCATTCTCAACTTTTAAAGATTGCAAGCTGGCTCAAGAGCTTTCAGGTAAAAAAACGAAGACTCCAGAAGTCTGACTTTAAAAATGCTAAAAATGCTGAAACGATAAACAATTTGAGCTCAGATTTGCTAAAAGAAAAACATAGAAAAACAGAGAAAAACATATTGAAATGAGTAGACAACCTTCACATGATTTGCACCTTGGACTCTGAATCCAAAGATCCGAGTTCAAATCTCGGTAAAACCTCAAGAATCACGCATTCTCCTTTTTCGTCCAATTGTGCGAAAAGAGCTTTCAAAAAGAAACGGATTTCTAAAAATTCACTTCCTTTTCAAAACTTACACTTAGAAAAATTCAACAGATACTATTTTATGGACCATTTATTAAAGAACGAGAACCTTGTGCTAAATCAGGTTCTATTCTATCTAATTTTTCTTTGTTTGTCCCCCCGTACGCTAAGCACTCTAAGTTATTGAGAAGCTGCAAAAACCAAAACAGTATAGAGTTTTTTCTTGCCAGCGGGCTTCATAGCTTTCAAGAGAAAAAGAACACTAAAAAACTGACTTTGAAAATATTAACATCGCTGAAACACGAAACAATTCGAGCTAAGTTTTACAAATAGAAAGGATAAGCAAAAAATATTTCCGATCAGAAGAAGTAAAAGGATTGATAAAAAATCTGTAAAAAACCTATTGAAGTGAGTAGAAGCCAGGGACATGATTTTATGGTGTATTGGGTAGCACATTGTTCTTTGAATCTAAGGATCCCAGTTCAAGAGTTGCTAGAATTTCAGCTCTCCTGTTCTCCGCAAAACTGCAAAATTAGTGGGTCACAACCAGTCTCAACTTTTAAAGATTGCAAGCTGGCTCAAGAGCTTGCAGTTAAAAAACGAAGACTCAAAAAATCTGACTTAAAAAATACTAAAATTGCTGAAACGTTAAACAATTTGAGCTCAATTTAGCAATTAGAAAAGAACATAGAAAAACATTGAAAAACCTATTGAAATGAATGGATGACAGTCACATGGTTCTATGGTATTATGGTTTGCACATTGGACTTTGAATCCAAAGATCCGAGTTCAAATCTCGGTAGAACCAGAAGAATCACACATTGTCCTTTTTTTCCAATTGTGCGAAAAGAGCTTTCAAAAAGAAACGGATTTCTAAAAATTCACTTCCTTTTCAAAACTTACACTGAGAAAAATTCATCAGATACTATTTTAGGGACAGTTTATTAAGGAACGAGAACATTTTGCTATATCAGGTTCTATCTAAATTTTCTTTGTTTGTCCCCCCGTACGCTAAGCACTCTAACTTAATGAGAAGCTGAAATAACAAAAAAATAGAGTTTTGTCTTGCCAGCGGGCTTCATAGCTTTCATGAGAAAAAGAACACTAAAAAACTGACTTTGAAAATATTAACATCGCTCAAACAAGAAACAATTCGAGCTAAGTTTTACAAATAGAAAGGATAAGCAAAAAGTATTTCCGATCAGAAGAAGTAAAATGATCGATAAAACAAACTGTGAAAAACCTATTGAAATGAGTAGAAGCCAGGCAAATGATTTTATGGTGTAATGGGTAGCACCTTTTACTTTGTATCGAAAGATCCCTGTTCAAGAGTTGCTAGAATTTCGGCCCTCCTGTTCTCCGTAAAATCTGCAGAATTAGGGGGTCACAACCATTCTCATTTTTCAAAGATTGCAAGCTGGCTCAAGAGCTTGCAAGTAAAAACAAACTAAAACTCAAAAAAATATGTGTTATGAGTTTAAAAATACTAAAATTGCTGAAGCGATAAACAATTTGAGCTCAATTTAGCAAATAGAAAAAAACATAGAAAAACAGTGAACAATCAATTGAAATGAGTGGATGCCAGTCATATGACTGAAATATATGGTAAAGTTAAAAGTTGCTCAATTCAACTAACAATTTAAAAAGAAATAATAATGACACTAACACACAGTAATGCTATTAATTTGCTCAACTGAAGTATGAAATATAACAAGGTGGCTGCTCAGCACAAAAACTGAAGAAGGCGATTGAACTTAAGCTACAAGAAACAAAAGAAGTTTATAGTGGTCACAACAGGTGTTTAGGACGGAAACGTTACAGCGTAGGCGTCAGAAAGGCTACCAGGGGTTAGAAAGGGTCCTAGGTAACAAGCGGAAGCTAAAAAAAAGTGGGTAGGTGACCTCCCGCACCCACAATCTGCCGACATTATACCTTGGACAAAATAAAATATTTATCCAAGATAAAACTTGGACCTCCCCACCTCACCTACCCATGTGCCTGTAAGGCCCTCGGACTTTGAATCAAACGATAGGAGCTCAAATCTTGTAGAACCTAATAATTTACACATCTTCTTTTTTCGTTAAATTTTGCAAACAAAGCGGTCAAAAAGAGTCTGATTTAAAATCAACTAGCGAAAGATGAAAAAGAAAACGAAAAGAAGCGAAATAAAAAGAATAAAAAAGAAAAACCCCATTTTGTTGTCCGGGGAACTATGCTTGTTTTTCCGCCCATCTCGGAATCGAACCCTTCCCTTCGCTTAACAGCCATGGCCCTTATCTCTTACGCTACCGATGCCTATTGTTTACGTCTAATACCCTTTCTAATAATCAAATTTCTGGTGGGTGACTATTTGGTTTGCGTGTTTCTGGAATGGGGCTCTTTCAAAGAGTGCAAAAACATGTTCAGATTAGGAGCTTTAATATGGCAGTATAGCGCGTCTCAAAGCGCATCTGTTAAGCTCGGCTCTAGCTTTAAGAACAGTTAAAACATGTAATAAGGCGGATAACCATTGCGCTCAAGTGCGATTGATTTTTAGATTTTTATGTACATTTAAAATATAGAGAAAAAAATTTTTGAAGCAAAGAACGATAAGAGAAAATTAACGAGGCAAAAGAAAGCAAGAAAGAAAAACAGGAGTAGATGAAAAACAAAAATTAGCTGATGTTTCTGGGGTCCAGAAAATAAGGGCAATTTTTCGCATCAACTCGGGTGCGCACCTATGCCCCTCGCTTAACAGCCAGACATAGATTTTACCGCTTACGCTACCGGTGCGTATTGCCTTTGTCCGTTGCTCTTTCTGAATCAGCAATATTTTGGTCAATAGACTCAATGGCTTGCCCGTTTTGGCAAGCTTAATGATCGCAAAACATGTGCAAATTGATAGAAAGATGAAAGAAAAAATGAAAAAGAGCAAAATAATTGGAACGAAAAAAAGAACGAAGAAAAGGAAAGCCAACTTTTCAAATTTTTGGGCCACAAAATTATGTGTCTTTTTCCGCCTTTAGTTCGATTTGAACCACTGCCCTCACTTGATAATCATTGTTCTTATCCTCTACGCTACCGATGCCTATTGCTTACGCCTATTGACCTTTCTAGATATCAAATTTTTGTTTAGTGGCTATTTGGATCGCGCCCTGAAGCCCCCTTATGCAGCTTGTAAGAAAAAGTAGGAGCTGAGCACGCACGTTTAAGTAACATTTTGTGCTTTGCAAGAGCTGTTTATTGTTCTGAGCAAGTACCTAACCGAATTTATTTTGTCTTTGGAGCTTGTTTTAACATCTTTTTGCCGATTTTTGTGTCCAAGGCTGTCGGCGCGCCCAACACCCCTGGACATAAAAAATGTCAAAAAGATATTAAAACAAGCTCTAGAGACAAAGTAAATATGGCGAAGTACTTGCTCAGAACAATAGAAAGCTCTTGCAAAGCATAAAATGTTTTGTAAAGATGAGTGTTTAGTTAATTTAGTTAATTCTGGGTAAAAAACGGAAGAAATTGGTTTCACTAACATTGACAAACCAAAAAGTTCTTAGTTTGCAGACAGAGGCGTAAAAATTTGCGAGTTGGCTTTAATTAGGATGAAGGGGCACCTGGGTGATTTAACAGATAGCGTTGTCGATCGTTGTTAAAGATTTTTTAATCAGAAAAAAGGCTGCAACAGCTCTCAGTCTTTGTAAAATCTTTTATTTTCCCTCAAAAAAGGTTATTTCTGGAGAAATCACTCTCGATTGGTGACCAATGGTGTTGGAGTTTGTAGGAGAAGCGTGCGGGAAAATGGTGATTTTTATTTCCAAATTTTTGTTTGGAAGACATATATTTTTTCTATCCCTCTCTTCCACTCAAGCGCCCTGAAGCCCCCCTTATGCAGCCTGCAAAAAAGGGTTTTAGCTGAGCACCCTTTTTTACGTTTTTTTGTGCTTTGTAAGAGCTGTTTTTTGTTCTGAGAAAGATTTTCACCAATTTTAATTTGCCTGTAGAGCTTGTTTTAACATCCCTTTACAATTTTTATGTCTAAGGCTGTCGGGCGCGCGCCCGACACCCCTGAACAGAAAATTTTCAAAATGAAAACGAGCTCTAACGACAAAGTAAGTTTGGTGAAGAACTTGCTCAGAACAGTAAAAGGCCCTTGCAAAGCATAAAATGTTTTGTAAAGATGGGTCGTTAACCGGGTCAAAAAAGACGAAAGAAATTGGTTTCACTATCAACGTAAAAAAATTCTGAATTTGCTCTCAGAGGCGTAAAAATCTGCAAGTTGTCTTCCATTAGGATGAAAAGACGCCCGGGATGATTGAAAAATAGTGTTGTCGATCTTTTTTCAAAGATTTTTAATGAGAAAGCTGCAACAGTTCTTGTTTTATGTAATTTTTTTCCCCTCAAAAAAGTTTTTTTTGCAGAAATCACACACGATTGGTGACAAATGTGGTTGGCGTTTGTAGAAGCGTGCGGGACATTGATAGTCTTTATTTCTAAATACATACCTTGGATGCTCCAAAAGTTGGCTGTTTTATGTCCAATACTAGGGGCCAAAATGTGAGCTTCAAATCTCAAAATCCACCTGAAAAACTATTCATTTTTTCACTCTTACAGCTCTGGCGCCCAAAAAAGGCGGATTGCACAGGGAAAAGTAAAAGACACCGTGCAGGTGGATGGTGGAAAAAACGATGCTCCCACTGAGGTGGGAGCATGGTGGGGGCATCCGAGTGCATTGAAAAAAATGCAATAACTTTTAAACTAGATCATATATTGCAATTCTGTAAAAAGATCCTGAAACTTTGCATAAATTGCAGGCGCCTGCAAGAAAGAAAACCATCCGTAAGCGATCTTTCCTCGGAGATATGGGCCCTGGTCAGTTTTTTGTCCGGGGTGCGAACCATTGCCCCCGGTTAACAACCCACATACGCTAACGACGCGTATTGCATTTGTCGATTGCTCTTTCTGAATCAGCAATATTTTGGTCAATGGTTTTCTTGGCCCGCCTGTTTTGGCAAGCTCAATGAGCGCAAAACTTGTGCAGATTAGATCCAAATTATGACAAGACAAAGATTGTAAAGAATCGAAAGAACGAACGACAGGAAACGAATTAAAAGGAACGAAAAAAAGAACGAAAGAAAAAGAATACCAACTTTTTGAGTTTGTGGTCCGAGAAATTATTCATCTTTTTTGCCTTTAATTAGACTCGAACCACTGCCCATCGCTTGACAGTCATTGATCTTATCCTGTACGCTACAGTTGCTTTTTCCTTACGCCTACTGACGTTTATAATGAGTAAAATTTTTGTCAGTGGCTGTTTGGCTTTTTTCTAATGGACCGTTTTTGTGCTTTTCTTCTAGAACACTTTTTGTTTTCTCGAGTGACCTTTTCACGCTTTCGTTTTTCATTTTTATAGTGATAACTATTGCTTTCACTCCGAAGTAAAGCTTGTTGCTAAAATAAAATTGATTGCAGCATATCAACAAGAAGAGCCTGATAGCCGAGTGATCAGTGCCACTGGTGTGGGAGTGGGAGGGAAATGGTTAGAATCATGGCGTGGGAAACAATTTTTGCACCCATAAAGAAAAAATCATGGGGCTACAGCCCCTGAATTAAATTGCATCGCCTGTCATTCGAGAGCAATTCATCCGACATTAGTGGGTTTATGTTTGTTTTGGTTATTCCAAAATTTAAGTAAATTTTTCGGTGTCAGGAAAAAATACCCAATGCCAATATATCCAATTCCATAATACCCAATGTCACTGTACCCAATGCTATATTACCTAATGCCATTATACCCAATGCTATTAGACGTACTTAATGGCCATGGCCATGCCTCAGCGGCCCCTGGGACTTGATATGAAACTATCTCAACCGAACATGGGATTAAATTATCCGCTTGAGATTTTTCTTATTGGCGGAAAAGGATTTTTCTTATTGGCGGAAAAGATTTTTGCCTTCAGATATACATCTGTGGAGCTTTTTTAATTTTTTATTGAAACAAGTTTTCACTGTTTTTTTAAAGAAATTATTATCAATAATTAGAAATAAATTATCAATTCAATTATCAATAATTAGAAATAAATTATCAATTCAATTCAGAAGAATTGCAGGATATGACACAAACAAAATAGTCCACGTTTTTCAGACAGAGGATTTTTTATTGCAATGATATTTTTAATTCCACTGGCCGTTTTCTCAGAAAACGTTGTTTTCAAATTGATAATTAAGGTTATTGACTAATGTAATCCCCACGTACTGATACATCCAGGAGTAATTGCTTGGAAAGCAAAATGGAAACCAAAAAATTCCGTAGTTGTTATTGATTCAGTCCAACAAAGTTGGGAAATTATTCGTTTGTTTTTAGCTGTTAACGACAGCCGAGGACGTTGCGAAGATGGAAGAGGAACTGAAAGACATGCAACCTCTGTTAGAAGAAGCATCTAAAGAGACTGAGACTACAATGGAAAAGATCGCAACTGACTCAGTAGTGGCTGAAGAAACCAAAAAGGTTATTACTGTAAAATTATCATCTCGATTTCCATTTCTCCTTCAACCTCCCTGCCCAGTTTAGTCGTCGTCTATATGTTGAAAACGACGTAGACTTTTTTTTCTTTTTGTATTCAGTCTTTATAATCAAAGAATTGTGTTGGTTTCTTTCTTTAGTTTCATTATTACATTTTTTTTTCATCTAAATAGTTATGACTTTACATTTTTCCAGTGGTTAGAAATCAATAAAACATGGCGCTTTACACAATCCAATCAGTAAATATGGCGGCTTACATTGTTTAAATAAAAAAGTTAACGCTGGGGATTGACACATTTTCTGCATTATCCCTCTGAGGGCATAAAAATGTTCATATCCCATGCTTCCGCCCGTGTTGTTTTACTACGCAGTAACATGCTGTACAACTGTCCATTTAAAATTTGGAGCTCTAGGTCATTGCGGGTCAGTATAGATCCTGATAACTAAACTATTTTGCCCACCCTAGACAAAACTTCGAATATGTACTAAGACTTATAACGTGCATCGAAGAACTTATGAATTTAATTGCGTCGTCGTATAAGGACATCAGCGACATTATGCAGTAGCTACACTACGACTAATATATCTATTTTTATTATGATATACAAATGCAATTAGGGTACCCGTTAAAAACGGCAATCAGCGCTGGTATCCCGCCAAAAATACCTGCGAATTGCAGCTCTGTGCGAGCTACTACAACAACAACATCAGCGACATGAAGTTTTCTGCGGCAACGTAGCTGATTGCATGACCCTCAAAAAAAACTTGCCAGTATTTTTGGATGTAATTTTCTTAGCTTGCCAAAATAGTAATCTTGGTATTAGACACAATAATGTGACGTAAAAGTTCTGAAACTTCACTTCTTTACTTGTAAGTTTAAAATATCAGATATATGCAGTGCCAGATTCTAGAATGCCAGATTTTCCTACATGCAGTGTCATGTTTTAAAACTTCTGGCATCTTATAACGTGCAAATTGCGTGTTCCATACAGGGTTAAGTGACTCACTTCGAAATTCTGGCTGCTATTTCGGACCGCTAATCACGTGACCTATGCAAAGAATACTATCATATTTATCAGTCTTGTTTTTTAGGTTGTGGAGAAGGAAGAAGCCGAAGCTACTATTAAAGCTGGAAAAGCCCAGGAGATTGCAGACGATGCTCAGAGGTATGTTACGTTTTGTCGCGGTAAAAAATTCAACCCAGGAATTCCCAAGCTGTGAAAGTTTTTTTTTGATTTCGTAAATAAATAGCATGCCTGAACAAGCTAAGCTTAGCGAATGCTTGTTCTGCATTGATTATCACCCAAAACTAATTGCGATTGAGATTCTCTGAATTTTTTATACCTTTAACTGATAGATGTGCTTTGAACGTTCCCTTCGCTAGAGTATACAAAATAAATACAGATACATAGAATTCTAATTGAGCTGGGAGTAAGCTAGTTAATTGCTCCTAAAAACGAAGTTTGTAGCAATTAAAACAATCCTGTTGGTCTTTCCTTTTTAATGCAATTTTTCATACTTTTGACTTTTTTGTCTGATAGTTTTTTTTGTCTGATTGTTTGACTTTTCGTCTTCAAAAACGGGTAAAGCTCGGATGGCATTAAATCACTGGGCAGTTCTCTTAGAGCTTTACTAGTTTCTAAGTGTATAGAAGCTACTTAGCAGACATCAAACTTTGGCCAAAGGGGCGGTTTAGACCCCCCCCCCTCTCACTTCATCCATCCCCTCATGCCACCATCCCCTCTAACACACATACAAACGCACGCGCGCCACACAAACAAACACACTTCTCATTCCAAGCTTAACCCATTACACTCGGCCCCCCCTTGACCCGGCAATCCCGTACATTTGCCGCCCATGTCGGCTTTGTTCAATAACCGCCGTCACCTACTCAAACGGTTATTTAGGCGCTCTCTTTTTCATTACGACTTGAACAGGGGTAATGGTCACAATTTTTATTAAATCGGAGACTTCTTTTTTAACAGGATGTTAAGTCAAATACGGCCTGTGAAACAATTGTTATTGTTTTGCTGAACAAAGTTCAAAAGAAGAGTTAAAATTTAGAGTTGGGTTTTTTTTAATATTTTTAATTCCCGAAGAGAGCGAGCAAAATAGGTGCAGAAAAATAACATTCATTCACGCGCGACTTTATCAACGCAGATTTTTGGATTCTAACTTCTTTGTGGACAAAATAATTTCTCACATTAACCGCTAACTGAACGGTTTGGGACCATTTTAAACTTTGCTTAGACTTTTAGGAGGAATTTGGGTTCATACTTATTGGGTTTTTGCGCCGTTTTCGATCAAGGTTTTAGCGTTTACGGTGCGTATTTCAGTCGTAGTTACCCCTTCTCATAAATGTCTTGACTTTTTTATTTGATTCGTATGGATTTTTGATGTTTTTTTTGTTTTGCTCATTGGTATGCGGCTCACGAAAATCCACTCCCCTCCTTCTAACCACCACTTCAACCCACCCGTCGCTTCTCACTACCACCTCATTCCATCCATAACCGAGCACCATTTCCCGAATCGCGCTCAATAGCCCCCCACCGGCCAACCCTCCCCCTTCCCCCACCTCAACTAAACTGAAGCTGGCCTCCCTTAGCCGCTCCCTAGCTACTGACGAAATCGACCGCTTGCAAGTCGTTTAAGAGCCATTCGGCTGTTTTCGTCTTTTTCATGTTTCCTAGAAGTTTTTTTTAAAATTTTCTGTGCTTCACAGAGTCGTTTTTTAGTAAATTTGTCTCAGAGCAATTCTAGTTAAATTGCCACAACTAAAAGACACTTGAATAAACGATTGGTGGGTGATTTCTCGCTGTCATATATCAATTACATTCGTTTTTTACAGTATATTTAATGTTTTTTGGCTTTTTTGTCTTTCCTGGATTTTATCTTTATCAGTGTCGTTTTATGTTCACAAACACTAAAACACAACGATTAAATTTGTATGTTGTAAAGTCGTAAATTGTGGTGAGCTTTTGCAAAGATTATTATTTAACACTTCTGAAATTCATACTTCTTTTTATTTTCCTTTTATAATGATACGTATTTTGATTATTTTGGCCGTTTGTTAATAATGCGAGTAATTACTTTTGGGTCGCATCTTGTTGAGACTTATCAAAACGTGTTAGGTTTCTTATTTTGATATTCCTTTGGTCCTTTCTTGTGTATTTGCTCCGTTTTTTTCGAATTGAATTGTAAGATGAATTGATTTAGCTGGTAAATTTGAATTCATTTCAATTCAAATATTTAATTGAGTTTTTGAATCTCGCCTTTATTTGGTGTTCCTTTTGTCCTCATCTAATGCCATTAAAAGTTTTTATTAGAAAATTGTATGCCATTCTATTTATGCTCTTGTTTTTGATTTTATTGTACTTGTACTCTATAATTGTGTTTTTTCTTTGGAGCTGAGAATTTCAAAAGGATTCTGATTTTTGCCAGACTTAGTTTTTGCGCTTTTTATATTTTGTCTGTCATTGATTTTGGCAATTTTGTTGTCTGGTGTGTGTATTCTAGGGATGCGTAGTGTCAGTAGTTATGTAAAGCGCTGTTGATGTCGATGATTTTTACGACACTTGTTTTTGGAAAAATAATTTTTCTAAAATTGTTTTCGGATTTTTGTTTATTATGGTTTTCTTTACTAAAATTGTTTACTTTTGCGCATTTAATATCGTATGCTTTGTTGACTAACCAAGTTTGATGTTGCTGGAAAAACGTTGATGTTTATTTCAATATCTTATTCCGTTCTTTAGGCTAGTTTCGTTGTGCGCCCATATTGCTCAAAGTGATATTTAACAGCAGTTGCTCAGCAAAGCCATCGAATATGAATGTAGTCATTAAAACTAAATCAAGAATAGAAACGGAATAAGCCCATTATGCCAAGTTTAGATGCCCGCTAATTGAACTTTGTTCTTATATATCTTAGTTACCATCTCTAATGCTTTTTGGTATTGATACGAGCCCCTGTATCCCCTCATTAAAAATAGGCGTATGTCTAACTATGGAAGGACATCAAAATAGTTCACACTTTAAAAATATTGAACAAAAATTATTTTTCGTGTTCTTCCAATCCCGATCGGGGTTATGAGAATCGATGACGCTTATTGTCTGGCAATCTTTATATGTTCTTGATTTTTCCTTGGTTGATATTAAATCATCAAGCACCTTGACTTACAAAGCTCTTGTTCCCAAATATACGACAATGCAGACAAAAGTTGACAATGTTGTCAAGTTTTCTGACAACCATGTGACTTTGATATGATTATCAAACAGCTGAAGTTATTGCTGAAAACCCCGGATATGTAAGCTCAAATTTTTTAAAAAAAATTATTAGTTCGCATTTCTCCACTTCAGAGACTTAGACGAAGCCCTCCCCGCACTGGAGGCAGCTCTGAGCAGTCTGAGGTCGCTGAACAAGAATGACGTCATTGAAGTGCGTGCCATGACTAGACCCCCAGGGGGTGTGAGGATGGTGATCGAGGCTGTCTGTATCATGAAGGGAATCAAACCAAAGAAAGTCGCCGGAGACAAGGTAAGCAGTCAGTAAAAAACCTCAAAATCTTCAAACTAATATGTAACCGAATTGTCATAAGTGGGTTTTAATGTACAAACAACTGGGACCATTTGAAACATATTTTTCCTATGATAATGAACTGACAATTAGACAAAAAGTAACCGTTATATTAAATTTAATGAACTTTTGTGACTGTATTTTCTTAACATTTAAGTATCTGAACTGATTTACATATTTGAAACTAAAAATTACTCTTAAAGTCCTCGTTAAAGGCTTCAACCTTTGAGTGTTTGCTCTTTTCCTTTTCAGCCGGGTCAGAAGATAGACGACTATTGGGACCCTGGAAAAGTGATGTTGCAAGAACCCAGTAAGTTCCTCGAGTCTCTCTTCAACTTCGACAAGGACAACATACCCGATGACGTCATTAAAAAGATCCAGCCTTATATGGAAAATGAGGAGTTCTTGCCAAGTGCCATTGCAAAGGTAACATTCCGGAATATGAAGCTTGATTTTTTTTCAAAAAGGTATAGAAAATTAAATAGTTGTTTACAAAAACAAATACGTGCAGATTTTACTCGATTTAAACTACAAAAGTTTAATTAGTTTATTTTAAACGCTTTTGGCTATTTATAATATTTTTGAATAGCTCTCCGAACCTGATTTATAGCTAGATGTAGCGAGATTATTCTTTTTGATAGCAACTTTTTGAAATCTGTCTAAAAGTTATGATATAAATCAATTGTCATTCTCTCATTGCTGATCACGTAGATTGAAATTTTCACTTTTCTAATCCTGATGAAAGTTTCAATCTCGTTTTATTTCTTTCTTTTCAGTAATATGTTTACTTAGTTCATTGTTGTTTTTTTCAAATAAGGTCTCCAAAGCGTGTACCAGTTTGTGCCAGTGGGTGAGAGCTATGCACAAGTACCACTTTGTAGCCAAGAATGTGGCCCCGAAAAGAGCAGCCCTGGCTGAGGCCCAGAACGAACTGGCCGAGAGTCAGAGAATCCTGGATGCTGCTAAAGCACGGCTGTACGAAGTCCAAGAAGGTATGGCAGACATTAGTTTATTTTCAGGGCCCATCCTGAGAACTAAAACTGAGGTCATAACTATCTAGGTTCTTTATTATGTTTGATAGTTTTCAATTCTAAATATGTTTATTCGTTTCTTAAATGTTTGGGTTCTCCAAGAATGTATGGGTTCGCCGAAAAACGGAAGTCCGAAGGATATCAGACTTTCAATTGGGAAACGAAAGAATGACCGACTAATTTGATTAGCTAAAATTTAAGTGTGAAATTTGAAACGATAATTTTTTTTCATTTTTTCATATTCTAATAGAATTGTTCACTTCTTGAAGAGATCAAAATGCCATGAACAAAAATGGTGCATAAGTCAATGCCGGTTTTTTGTTGAATTCGTATGATCGAATATATTTGCCGCTACAAACCACACGCTCAAAAATTCCGAATTAACGACTAAATCAAGATTAACGCGGATAAACTTAAAACCTCGAAATGAACTATAGCCTGGAAAATTGTAAACCAGAATTAACTCGGGTAAGGATGTTGTGATCTTCTACAATTACGAGCCAGCGCACATTCCAAATTGAGTGGACTATTTGGTCCATTTTAGCTCTTTTATTCCACAAGACGTATGTTAATACATTTAAAAAGGGCCTTACAGTGTGGCGTATGGCAACAAAGGAACGATTATACTCATTGGTTTATACGGTGTCAGGACAATTTACCCAATTCCATTTTACCCAATGTCATTATACCCTATGCCATTTTACCCAACCTGCCATCTTACCCAATGCCATTTTACCCAATGCCAACCTGCCCAATTTACCCTATTGCTGAATTAACCAGAACGACTATTTAGCCGACTATAAAATAAATGGCGCGTGGGACTTGATGTGAAACTATCACAACCGAACATGGGATTATAATGTCCACAAATATTAAAAATCATTCTTGAAATAGCGACTGCTAATTTGTAATCGGATATTTGAACGAAAAGATCAAAGAGCATTGGGTAACTTGGTATTGGGTAAAATGGCATTGGGTAAAATGGAGGTTGGGTAAATTGGCGTAGGGTAAAATGGCATTGGGTAAAATGGCATTGGGTAAAATGGCATTGGGTAAAATGGCATTGGGTAAAATGGCATTGGGTAAAATGGCATTGGGTAAAATGGCATTGGGTAAATTGTCATGTAACCGGTTCATGCTATTAAACAATATATGATAGTAAATTATGCTATTATAAAACATTTTAATTGTTTTGCACTTTAAAATACTTTTGTCTAAAAATTTCGCAAATTAGCGCAATATTAATTCAATTCTATTGTTAGACGCACTGGCTTGTAATGACGAAAAATAATGAGTTCAAAAATTTGTTTCAAAAAAGACCATATAAAACTAGAGTCAAAAGTACATCTACTATAACTGCCTCCAATCTTTTTTTTCCAAACATGTAAATTAATAATATAACCGAAAGGTTAAAGTTTACATGCCTTCAGAATAATCACGAATATTTATTGAAATAATCAAAATTATACATTAATCTTCTAGTTATCAATTGATGTTACCCATTGAGCTGTTCGTTCTACTATATAAAAAATAAGACACGAATGATCCTAACTGTCTATCTATTGGAAAATTTTCATGCTGACGTTGCAAAAACTCTGTTAAATTTCTTTTGAAAATCTGAATCTGTTCATTTTAGGAATTGCGACTCTGCAGGCGAAGTTGAACGAGTGTGTGTCTAAGAAGGAGGAGCTGGAGAGGAAAACGAATGAGTGTGAACAGAGGCTGGTCAGAGCAGGGAAACTAATTGGGGGACTGGCTGATGAAAAAGACAGATGGCAGAGCTCTGTGGCTGTAAGTAAAGCAGTCCCAATCAAGTTTTCTGTTTTTGGACTCATTATGAGAAACTTTTTCATATCTTGTATGTAAAATTTTGATTTCATTTAAGGTACCTCGCTTCCACCTGCCATTGATATTCTCTAACAGCTAAATAATTATTTCTGAGTGTAATTTTCTTAGCCATTTTCAATTTTTCAAACTTTTTAAATCAAGTTTGGTTTTAAAAAGTGTAATTTATATCTTCAAAAAGTATTAATTGAAGTCGGTTTTATTTTTACTTTTTTAAAAAAGTTTACTTATCAAAGTTTATTTTTACTTAAATTGGAGATTGTATTTTTAATATTTATTTCATTTTGGTGTGTTTGCAGATGCTAGAAGAGAAGCTGAAGAGATTTGTGGGTAATGTGATGATAGCGGCTGGTTATGTTGCCTACCTGGGTACATTCACGGGCAAATACAGGAATGATCTGCTCAACATGTGGTCTAGACAGCTCATAGAGTTCAAAGTTAGTTCCTTTTCCTGAAAAAAAGTCCATTAAAATTTTCGACTCTTGCTTCCGTATTTAGGTACCAAAAGTTTTGTTCAGTTCCCAGCAAAAATATACAGCTCATTAAGTTCAAAGTTGGTTCTGTTATGCATAGTTAGTTTGTCATTTTCGTATTCTTTTTCAAACTTTTAGAGTTTCTTTTGTGTATTTAACTACTCATTTTATTAAAAGAAACATTTCTTGTAATTAATAGCCGCCCTCATCTTCTCAGCAGGCTATTATAGCGCTCCTATTTTTCACAATTCAAAGAATTTGAATTGTATTGGTGCGCTGTGTTTTTTTTTTTTAAGATGTGTTCACACATTTTTAAATGACTTTGATCTTTCAAAACGGGATAAACAGGTAAAGCCCAGCGGGCATTAAGTTTCATTAGAGGCCCAAAGTGGGCTTTAGTAGTCCTTCAAGTGCATATAGTAGTGCAGCTGCTGGGATGGCCTTAATTTAAGGTTAAAAGGTCATTTTTAGGAGTTTTTCGGCTCAAAATGGTGCAAATTTTTATGTTTTTTGTGATTTTTTTGAGATTTTTGTTTGATTAGTCTTAGGTTAAAGTTTTTAAAAGTTGTTGAAGGCCTTTTGCAAGACAAATATGCCGGTTATGGCCATTTTATGAGCTATATGTTGTGGTACTACAAACACAAACACCCAAATTGATGCTAATTTTTTGCAATTTTTTCAGGTTTTCTGACAATTTTTCTCATTTTTTGAGTTTTTTTAGTCCTAGGTGTCACGAAATCTTCTCTAGGGTTTGATTAAGGGTTTGATGATTGATTGCTGCACAGTTTCTAGTGGTAATGGATCGGTTTTCAACTTTTTGACATCATGAATTTTAGCATTTTTTGACAAAAGTTGCAATTTTTTCATGTTTTTTGACATATTTATTGTCATCATTCAAGTTGTTTGAGTCCCAGGGGCAAGAAAACCTCATTATGGCTTTGATAATCAGTTACTGAAAAATTTTTAGTTGCCATGGAATAGGTTTCAACTTTTGAATATCACAAATTTTAGCAATTTTTTTGAACAATTTCGCATTTTTTTCAGGTTTTTGAAAATTTTCATCATTTTTTTCAGTTTTTCCAGTTTCAGGGACCAGGCAATCTCTTTTGGGCTTTGATAATAGGGCACTGCATAGTTTCTGGTAACAATGGAATGCTTTTTAACTTTTAAATGTCTCGAATTTTAGCATTTTTTTGATAAGATCTGCAATTTTTTTTAATGTTTCCTAAAGTTTTTGTCAGTTTTTGATATTCGTCCATTCTCAAGTGGAAGAAAACCTATTCCACGTTCTGATAAAAAAGTTATTGCATGGTTTTTAGTTTTTTTTTAAAAATATTTCTATTTTATTTATTTTTTCTTGCCTCAGTAGCCAGGTAACCGTATCCAGGGTTTGACAGTATGTTATTAAATAGTTGCTAGAGGGCAATTGAATGACTTTCAACATTTTAATAGAACGAATTTCTATTTTTTGAAGTTTGAAATTTTTTCTAAAAGTTATTGCCTATCGATCTATGAGCCAATGAGTATTTTAAAGCTTGGAATTGGGTTACTGGATAGCCTCGAGAGACACAGAAAAAATTCTGAAGATATTCATATCACGATTTTCAGCAACATTTCCTTATAATTTGCAATTGATTTCTTTTTTTTTCTTAAATTTTTTGGTCATTTTCGAGTTAATCGATCTTCAAGGGCCAATTAACATTTTTCAGGTCTTGCAGATATAATACTGGACCGATTTCAGAAACAGAAATTTTCTTTGAACATATTTTTGTAATACATGTTCTTAAAGGGAAAATGTTTTTAAAGGCTTCAAGAGTTTTAGCAATGAGATTGTTTTTGTTTAGTTTTGATTCTTTTAGTTTCTCAATTTTTTGATGATTTTTGTGTGCTGGCTGGAATTGTTCAATTGATCTGCTGGTCAGGTAGAGTATGTCTGAGTTTTTCTTTCAATTCTTTGAATTGTATTTCAGGACTTGTCCTGCTATGTTTTTTTACTTCGTCGAATAAACAAATGTTTCGCTTTACCTCATTTTGCCGCCTTTTCAACATTTTGCGTGAAATCTTTTTGACTTCTCTAGGCTAGTTTCTCTCTTCTCTCATTCTGCTAAAAGTGATTTTGAACATCAGTTGCTCAGCAAAGCAATTCAAAATGAACAGAGTGAGTATAAAAAATTGAAGTCAGAAGTAGAAACGGGATAAACCCATAAAGCCCAATTTTAGATGCCCGCTAATTGAACGTCGTTCCTATAAGTCTTAGTTACCAAGTCTAATGCTTATTGGTATTGATAGTAGCCCCTGTAGCCTCTCTCTAAAACAGAAGTACAACCACGAAATGCCATCAAAATAAATCGGTCTTAAAAAAATGTTTTTGCACAAAAATCTTTTTTTTTCAATATCTTCTGTTATTTCAATCCCAATCATGCTTATTGGAATCAACGGCGGCTATTTTCCGGCAATCTGCCGGGTATGTTTCAAATTTTTGCTTTATTCTTCTATTGGTTATCAGTTGTCAAACTATGTATTGGTGGTCAAAACAATTCAAACAGTTCAAATGACTTAATACGCTCGTTCTGAATGACTTAACTACGCCAAAACTTGAATGATCAAGAAAGATCAAAATTGAACAAAATTGTGAAAAATAGTAAATCCGAACGGTAACTCTTTTTTAACCATTCAACTTAATTCTGAAAATTGCAAAAAGTAAAACATTGCCATGTTTATAAAATTTTCAACATGTGTAGACATTAGAAGCCGATGGTAGACGCGAAAAACTATGAGAAACGTTTATACAGTACAAATTCTACAGGAGATAAAAAGGTGCAAATAAGAAAACTCTACAATGGTTTCTATCAAGGATTCTACTCCAGGTTGCCGGTGCATGGAACGTGCGCTGCGGAGGCAGAGCATGGAGCTACGCAAGAGCGTAAAACTTATTTTTGTCCTAATGTAAAAAATGGGTTTTCTATTGTAGCCAAATGTAATAGTCAATTTAAAGTGAAAAAAAGCAAACATTGCAAAACTTTAGTAGTAATATAGTGAGCTACACTCCCCGGGGGGGGGGGGTGAGGTCCCCCATGTATTAAGATAGGGTATAGCGTATTTTTCGGGATTTGGGTCCTCCCTAACGTATTAAGATAGGGAATGAATTAGCATGTATTAAGATTAGGTATAGCGGCGTTAATGTATTAAGATAGGGTATAGCCGCCATGTATTAAGATTAGTTATAGCCGGCGACATGTATTAAGATTATGCGCCGACATGTATTAAGATTAGTAATAGCCGCCGACATGTATTAAGATTAGTAATAGCCGCCGACATGTATCAAGATTAGTAATAGCCGCCGACATGTATTGAGATTAGTAATAGCCGCCGACATGTATTAAGATTAGTAATAGCCGCCGACATGTATTAAGATTAGTAATAGCCGCTGCCATGTATTAAGAGTAGTATAGTCGGTGCAAATGTGGGGGGTAGGTTCGGAGACGCTCCTGATAGGCTGAAATTTTGAGGGGAAAAAATCAATGTTTGTGTAGTTATTAAGTGTTTACTTGAGAACAATAGAATCGGCGTGGGTAATTAATTGCTGTAATTATGTGAGGGGTAATTATGTGACAGGTTGAATTTTGTTTACAACTTTTATGTTATTAAATTGTGAAATTAATTGGTGGGGGTTTTCAATTACCCTAGTTATCTGAGGGGTAATTATGTGACATGTTGAATTTTTGTTTACAAATTTTAGGTCAATTGCAAAGATTGTTCCCCTAATTGTTTGAATCAATTGTGTAACAAATGTCTTTTGCGCGCTCATTAATTGGAAAAAATTCAATGATAGAAAAAAAATGAATTAAAATTGTATAAAATTACAGACACAGTATAAATGTAATAGAGAATACTAAAGAATTGTGCTATAGTAAAAGCATTTAAGTTATATGTTGAGTGGTGCTGTATGAATACCGTCAGACTGAACAATGCGCTTAGGGTAGAAATAGGACAGTCCCTTCTTTGTCTGCTCATACGTAGCAACACAATGGTTTATTGTTCTGAACCCTCTATTTGTTGAAGTAAGATTGATAATTTCATCCATCACACGTCGATATTTCTCCATCGGTCCATCTCCGTTCTCTTCTAGTGTTCTTTTATTGAGACCTTTACTGCTGAACTTGTATTTGTCAGACTGTGCATCGTAGCAACAATAAGTTTTGCTACAAAGACAAATCATTTCCGTACATCTGAATTCTTCCTTGAAAAGTCCTGGTTCCCGTTTATCATGCTTCTTATGCTTAGAACAACATGTTCTAGGGAAGAAATTTTGAATAGCATCTGCTTGGAAAGAGTCGTTACAGTCCTGCTTTCTCAATGCTTCCCATTCTTGTTTTTTAGCAGGTCGAATACAATCATACAAATTCTCATGAGCTAAGGCTAAATAGAGGGAATCTGTATCCATCTCTAACTCCTCGAATTTATCCACGTCGCAAAATCTGTCAAAGAAGTTATAGTAGAGCTCCAACATACGTAATTTAGCGTACTGAAGTATGAAGAATCCAACTATTATAGGTTCGCGGTGTTCAATTTTTGATTTTGCTAGCTCAACTTCGTAAAGCTCTTTTGAGACATTGTTCAACCGCTTAAACATTTTCCCATTGATTGCTTTGTGCGTCTTCTCATCGTTCAAATATTTGGTTTCTGTATGTTTGCTTCTGTCCATAATCTGATAACCGTAAGAGCTATTACCCAATAATTTCATAGTCTCAGCAACAACGCTGGAATCAGGATTTTCATCTCCACCTCTTCTAGCGTCTACCACTGACTGTACAAAGGTCTTGAAACATTTGCGCGGCGTGTACTGTACAAATCTATAAATTCTTGTACATTTCAGACCGAGGCTGATGTAGAAATTTAGTAGGGGAGTAATAATTGTTCCATTTTCCAGATTGAAACTTGAAATTAGCATTCGCTGAGGTTGCTTCAGTAAGTTGTTTTCGACAGCGTAATCTCTCATATAATCCCCAATATCAGCTCGACTAACGTTGAAATTTTTAAAAATAGGCGGGAAATTTGAAAACTTGTACTTCAAACCTGTGGGAACTTCCAAATCACATTGTACGTATCCAAACATCTCCCCATCTCTTATTTTAGCTAGTAAAGACTCTTGCTTCAAAGGTAATTTGAAAGGAAAGTTCTTTCTCACGTGATTTCTGACATTTTCTTCTTCTTTAACACTTTCCCACCATTTACACTCCCAGATTTCAACAATCTTATATCCTTTACTTTTTAAGTAATCTCTTCTCAATTCATCGTGTTCTCTTTTTCTAATCCCTCTCTGTGTTTCCTCTTCCGAGAGACTTGCTTTAGCTTCCTGACAAGGACAGAAATGAAAGTAACAACCCATGGCTTCAAACACCGTATTACAATGTGTGCAAAATCCGTCTACGCTAAAACAATCAATCTTCTTCTGTTTTCCGGTTGTGTAGTAGCTCTCAATTTTACATTCGGAACGTTGTGATTGAAGATATGACATAACCATGTTCTCAAATGTTCGAGATCTGTTTGTTCGAGCCCTGAATTTTTGAGAATCTGTATCAAATTCCCATCGAGTGTAAAGTCCAGTGGGCATTTCTTGACACATTGAAAAGGGATAGAGTTGGCTAGCGTCAATACCTACGATAGACTTGCAAAGGTTTTCAGAGTTTCGTATGAAGGTCTGATCAACTACTGCTTTTCTAGTAAAAACAATAGATGGACCACCAGTCATATCCTCACGTATTTTGTCATGTAAATCTTTGTCAGCTTCAACAAATGGAAAAAACTTGTGGTTTGTTGACTTGTGAAGACAGATATTAGCCAAGTTCGGAAGTGTACATCCGAGTTTTAACATATCGATACCCGTGTTGTGATAAAACTCCATCATTTTTTGCATTGCCTCCAGTGTTGGAACAACATCCTTGTTGTTGTACCACTTGACAAAATCTCTGAATGTAGCCATTTTTTCTTGCTCCCAAACCACTTTCAGGTGATTGTAATTGTCAATTCCAGATGGAGGAACATTTTTCAACCTCAACTTTTTTAATGACTCTTGTTGAGAAAATCCACTGTTAAGCAATTTAGTGAAATCAGTAAATTCCTTCTCCAGTGGATTATAGTTTCTCAGTTTGCTAAAGAAACGGTCGTAAGGAGGGAGAAAAGTTGCATCGAGCTTTTCGGGAGAGTCAAACTACTCATAGGAGAAGAATCCTTTGGTCTCATTTGTCTTGTATGCTTTAAGGAAAGAATCACGTGATGTAGCTCCACCGAGAAAGTTGAGGATATCGAGAAATTGTACATCACCAAACTTAAGAGAAACAAAGTGATTTGCTTTTTAAATAACAGTAGGTTGAATGTCGCGCTCATGAATAAGATAGGGTAGGAGATAGGACTTAATGAGATTTAAATCATATTTTCCACTATTGAATCCGAACACAGGTAAAGTGTTCACATAACGCTCAAAGTGCTGCTGTAAGTCCAAAAGCTGGTTTTTCTGCATTTGGAGAAATTGCGTAGACATATCAGCTTCATCATCTTCTTCGGTACGTTCATCTTCACACTCAAATGTTGAAGCGTTTTGATCCTTTCTTTTAATTAAATTTTCGCCAATTGCGTTAACTCGTGCTCTGATTACTGCTTCAATAGAGGAAAACTTTGTCCACATTTCAGTTTTACTTTTGTTTGCTAAGTCTTCAATAGCTTCAACAAAAGATATAATGAGAGCTTTCGGATCTTTATCGCATAGGAAGACAGGTTCATCAATTAAATTGGAGGAAATAGAGACAGAGATTGGTTCATGCTTTCCAATCCAAGTGGTTGTGTTTGTATCTTTTAATTGGTCGGAGGGTACACATATCGATTCAAAGTCAAAAATAGCCAAGTTCTTGAACAATTTTTGATCTTCGTTGTAGGAAATTCCAAATCCGTCAAGCTTATCAAATAAGGTCTCGCGCAATGTATACACACTCTTTGCGTAAATATGCTGTACTCTATCTTTACACGTTTTAACATGGCGGTTGAAATTTCCCGCTTTCTGAATGAACGTATCGCAACTGGGACAACGGAATCGTTTAAAGAATGTGTTGATATCATCTACATAGCATATGTGGTTGTTGTAACGTAATAAATTAATAATTTTCTCATACATTTCAATACTTCTCCTCGCAAGTTCACCAACAAAATCTCCATCTACAATGTCAATATCGTAAATAAATATGTTGTGCTTTATCGCATTTTCAACAAATACAAGATGATCGATCGATACCCCTCTGAAATTGATTGCGTCTTATCCAGATTCGTGGAGGAATGCACTGAACAAATTTTTTGCATTGATCTCAAGCTCCGATGATCCATATAAGTGAACAGCTATAGCTCGGAATAAGCAAAGATAATCTTTGTAAGTCTCACCATAGCCATTCGATACGAGACAATTCACATCTGGTCGTCTGAGTAACTGTTCAGGAAGAACAGCATCGATACATCCCATTGGAATGGATTTTAGGAGAGCGCAAAATATTGTTACATTTGTAGTCAGAGCAAATCGCCATTTTGTATTCTCCCGCTCCTGAGCACACGTCTCCACTAAATCCATCTTTTCAATCCTGTCCTGAAGAGAGACTAAGTCTCCTTTGGAACAGAGTAGATGAAATTTCTCGAAGAAAGTGTTGTTCTCGTGAGCGTAGAAGTATCGATACTCGTCCGTATCCACATTTAATATAAATCCTAGAGCTAAGTTGACTTTGGCTGCACAGTTGAGTTTTTCGAATACTTCTTTCAACTTTTTATTAATTTCATGAGGATCGAGCTTGGACAGCTTGAAGTTGAACACTTGATGTCTTCCATTTTCCATCTCAGTATCGTCAAAAAAGTGCTGGCAAGCACTAAGTTCTTGTTGTAGCTGCTCGTTGTCCTTTTCCAGCTCCTCTGATTCTAGAACTTCTTTAAGCTTTTCACTCGATTTTGTTCCAACTTTTGTTGAAGTTCCATGCTTTCTCCTCTTGTGTTGTTGAAGAGAATAGAAACTCGGAAACTCCTCCAAGCATACAGTACACATAGTGCTTAGCTTTGTATCCTTAGGAGCGTGATGCTTAGCAATGTGGTAATTCATGTCTTCTTTCTTCTTTGTACTGAAATGTGGACATTTGGGACAAAATAGAGTCCCACTATCACAAGACTGCTTGTGTCTTGCCATATTCTTCTTCACCACCATTTTGTTGCACTTTGTGCATTTCACTGGGAGATTTCTATCGAGAGAAGGCATTGTTTTGGTACAAGATGAAACAAATTCGGGTATTGTGACGAGCAACTAATTGTGACAATAACAAAGTGAGAATGAAAGAAATTATTTTTGTACATTTAGGGAACGCAGCTATGACGCATCACTCCATATATGGAAAGTTATGATTTCCATTTTAAGCAGCTTGTTGTCATAACCGAACATTCTAGAACATAATGAATAAACCAATCAGATTCTTCCATTTACAAATACCTTTAATAATTAAGAACACTCTTTTTAAATATGTGAATTCATTCCTTGGAGTAAACTCAAAAATAGCAAATCATTCTTATATATCTTCTTAATCATTTCTTTTACATTTTATATAAGTTTTCATATTTCATCCAGCCATAATCCAAAAACAGACTCACAACAAATTCAAACAAATTGTTCCAATCTTAACAAACTCTGTGATTCAAATTTGTGTCTATCCGCAATTGACAGAATTCGGTGCTTGCAAACAAATCTAGTCCTATTGAAAATTGAAATTAGCACATGAATGTGCTTTTACAACAATGTTAAAGATGTCGAAAACAAATATTCATCCATACTTCACGAACAAATATTTACTTTACAACTTAACGTTATTGTCTTGGAACCTCTCAACCAATCGAAATCCCGTGTTAAAGAAATTATTCTGAAGATTAACGATTTTATTTTGTGTAATTGTTTCTTAATTTTAATTTTCTTTTACATAAACAGAATATTGCGTGAAATTTTGCTCATTTGCGAAAAATGTTAATCAAAAATCATTTACAGTTGTTGGAAAAAATATATAAGAGGAAAGAAGGAATTGCCGATGCTTACAAAGTTGACGAGATTGATGTTGATTCCTATTTTTTCTACAATTTCTTGGACATTTGCGTTCAGAATGACAGAATAATCCGATTTAGTAAAGGATTCGAATATGCAACATTTTCCATTAAAAAATTCAAATATGATGATTATATAACGAAACAATCATTTGATTTATCGTCAGAGCTACACATTAACAAGTACGAAATTTTATTTATTTTGAATTCTGTTCCCGAAATTTTAGAACAGTACAGAAATCTAGCACAAGCGAACTGTATTCCAATTCCTGACCCCATAGCAATCACTTCATCTGTACAAAGCGCGTTGTTTTTTCATTATTATACAGATTACAATTCTGAAGGAGTAAAAATTCGATTTGGAATTCGGCTCCCAAATATATATATACAAAAGTTCTGTTCCAAAAATGGAATACTTTCCGAGATTGATTTAAAATTTAACGAAGTTGAACAAATTTATCAGAGCTTAACATTTTTGGTAAATTATGTCACTTCGTTCCCAATGAGCTATCCTTATTTAGTAAACAAGTAGTCGTATCATGTGATACATGTATTATTCAAAAACCATATTTGGTTTCTATTCACGCATTGATGTTCCTGCTTCGTAAACGAGCATCATTTTATAACAACTTCTTTCATATTTGGATACATTAAATGATTTCCATTTCCTGTTTCGGTTACTAACGTCAGTTTTTCTACAAAATATTTCCTTCTTTGGTTACTTTGTTCTTATTGGACGGAATTCACTATAAATAGGAGCGACAAAGTTAGACTTCATCATTCTCTTTCTATTCCTCAAAATTAATTTCACCTCTGTTCCTCATCGTCCTGCTAACTATTCTTCAAAACTTTATACAATTGAGTTCCTACATTCACATTCTTCTTATCTACAGATCTTACTTCAGTTGTAACGTTTATCTGTTTCTAACTTAGATATTCTTTTTATCCTACTATAAAGTGAAATTTGTTGTTTTCTAACTTACTCTCTACTTGACAGTTTTCAATACGTTCATTTACAAACTGCTTTTGTTTCTAAAAAATCCACTTCTATCAACTCATCTGAACAAAATGGAGTTTACTGTGCAAAACAACAGTCTTCTGTACTCATTTTCCTTCACTGAGGAGACTGCTCGGATAAGTATTAAAGACTTATCAAACGGATTATTTGAGACTGTAATGACTTTACCCATCACTGTGTGGCATATTATTGAACACCAGCGACAACAGTTCGACACCTATCATCAGGGTCAGGTTCCAATTACGGAGAATCAGCTTGGAACTCAAGCGATGGGACACGAGGTTGCTGTTATTAGTGGGCACCACTATCCCCACGTTGCTGGGACAGAATTTCCACCTACCTACGTCGCTGGCAACATTCAATATACTTTCCCTTGGGAAGAAGGGCAAATTCCCAACTCTTGGTTCTCTAGCCCGGATGTAAATCAAGTTTTGAGTTCAGTGGAGGAGTCAGGGAATTTGCTTCAAACTGTGTCAAGCTTTGATGGGAGCGAGCTAAGTGTTGATACTAGCACTTGGACAGCAAATGAACAGCAGAACTTTGATCCGGCACAGTACTATGGTTCTACTGATATGTCGACTATTCCATCAATGACAACACCTTCCATAGAGGATGGAACGGCGCACAATCCAATTTTGCTGACTGATGAAAATTCAACAACTTCAATCAGCGTTCAACCAACTGATCCTCCAGTAATATTTGAACGTTCTAGACCTTTTGGGAATGAGATTCAAAACTTACCAGAGTATGTTGTGAAAACTCTGTTTGAATAGATTCGAGTTGGTACAATTTTGCAGCTTCATTTGTAATCGTTCTTAACGGAAAAGTTGTATGTTGATTTATACATTTTCCTGGTGATGTATTTAAACATTCTTTATAATATAATTTTTCTCATGTGAGCTTTCTTTTCTAAACCAGTTCACAAGGATATAATCAAACAAAATTTTGAATTTTGAAACTTCGTTACAAAACTTGATATTTAACGGAAATAGCATTATCAAAACTCGACATTTAACAAAAGTTTTTGATCAAAAATTTGATATTTAAGAAAAAAAACTGAGCAGAAATTTGATTTCTAAGAAAAAAACCTGTATGAAAACTCGATTTTTAAGTTGTTATAGAAAAAGAAAACTTGTCATTTTACAAATTAAAAATCTCTTCCTTTTTTGCGTTAAATTATACCGTAAACTGGTGAAAATCAGGAAAAAATTTGCGCTTTATTGTATCCAATTGGAAACTGTTTTTTGATATTTAAACAAAAAGATTGAATGAAAACTCGACATTTAACAAAAATTTCGTTGAGAAAACTCGACTTTTATCAAAATAAATTGTTCCAAAACCCAACAGTTAACAAAAATTTTTGTGAGAAAACTCGACTTTTAAAAGAATAATTTGTTACAAAACTTGACATTTAACAGATTAGAGGTATCAATTTAAACATTTAAGAAAAAGATTGTAAGAAAAGAGAAATTGAATTTTCTTGATTTTTAAACCAAACATAAAACTGATACTATGTAAATAATTGTGATGCAATTACAAATTTATTACTTTCTAATTTCAAGATATAACAGAGAATTATCAATTAAGCCATGGCCGTCTAACAAACAGTCAACAATTTTTATCAATTCACCCTCATATTTTGAGTTTTTAAGAGATTGAATTCTGTCCAGAAAAGAAGATCCCATTGTTTGTGTGCTTACATTTCTTTGTTCAGCGCGCAGTAGATGTCTCTTGAACTTCTTTCTACTCAATCTTTTTTTAGACACACTAGGTAACTTCTCAACATATTTGTTCTCATAATTGTGTTGTACTGCTCTGTCTAACTGAGTAAAGACAAGTCCCGATTCTTCCAAAATATTGCCAAAAAATTGATGTTTATATAATGTTTATAAACAATCAACTGTCTGATATAAATAGGAGAGATCTTCCAGTTTTTGAAGCAAGTCTCCGATGGAGAAAGAAATGAGAACAATGTGATATCGACAGGTTTTCAGGGGACAGAAACTGTTGTGTGAAGCAACAACATATTCACTTGTAAGAATATATGGTCTATAATCTTTGACAGATACAGATATAAACAACGCCTTTTCACAGAATTTTTTGTAAAAGTGTGGTAAAACCTGACACATAACTGCTGCCATTCTGTAATATTATTTAGTTCTAAAGAAATTGATTTCCTTATTTGAACTTAAATTCCAAATAAGGAAACTAATTTATTTATTATAAATAAAACCAAATTCCAAATAAGGAAATCAACTTATAAATTATAAAGAAATTCAAATTCCAAATAAGGAAACCAATGAAATTGTTATGTGCAATTTAAAATCTCATTTGAACTATGAATCAATTCAAGAAACAGCGGATTAATAAATTTCGATGTTTTACTTGTTCAAAATATTTTCGTCACTACTTCTCTCTAATGCAACACAGACGTGCTAAACACAAAGACTCTTTTTCTATAATGATTCAAAAGTTTTCTTTATTGAAAATTTCTGATTAGAAATCCTTTTAAGGAAGAATTCTAAATAGACACATTTTTCTCTTCCTTTTTAGGAAATTGTGCGAAAACAATGATGTCATTAGCATAAAAGGAAATTCTGCGTTGTAGAGGCCCTTAATTTTTTAAGCAAATCATTTAATCAACTTCTCGCAGCTTACTCAAGTTACGTAAATGTCTCTCTCCAAAGTATCTCCTTGTTACTCGAGCGCTCCATCAATGTTTACAGATTCACAACCTAAATTGGGTACTGATTCCGTCCCATTTTATATTGACTTTGGTTCTCATCCAAACAGATTTGGGAGATTTACTGTGTCCCAAATATTTAGAAATGGACAAAATTACTCGGAACCAACTTTTCAAGTCTTTAAAAAAGATAAATGTGGAACATTTGAAAAGTACCAACAACTGAGAATTGGAGATTACGAATTCAAGAAATTTTGTCTTCTGAAGAACGATCTGCTGAATGGAGACTGGGAAATTCGAGAAAATCCAGCTCAATTTGAGAAGAACCCAAAAATGGAAGACGTGCTGCAACAATGTCACAAAACAAGAGAGATCAGCATTGGAAAAAATCGAAGACTCTACGTTACCTTTATACAGTACGTTCAGGACAATCCAGCTTCAGTTTATGTCCAGATCCGACTATTTTGTCGCAAAGAGAGCAATGAGTTCAAGCAAGTGACTTACGTCAGCTATAAAATGGAAGAATTCAAGGAACTCATTGAAAATCTTAAAGACTTCTCTAATATTGAACAATGTACATTTCAATAACTACTGCTGCGCAATATTATGATGTTTTTTATATTGAATGATGAATATTTGGTGATTATATGTATTTGACTTTCAGTGAACATTTTTTCATTTGAAACTTTTTTCTTCTTAGAATGAGTTGGGATATTGGATGCTCTAGAAACATTTTCTTAAGTCTCAGAGATAAATCAAAAGTTTTTCACGTCAGGTTACATCACGAGCTTAAAAGGTATTCATATACAGTTCTTGAAGCGCAAAGTTTTCCCAATTTGGATAATTTAGACGTAGAGTCCCAAATTTCTGAATTCAAGTGGGTTATTCATAATGGGCTGCGCAGAACAACTCTAACATATCGTTCTGACAAACAAGAAATTTCCATTTCTCAACATCGCTGGAACGGATATCAGTGGAGTTTTCTTACAAAGATTGATTTGAAAAAAGAGGAGTATAAAAATCTAGTAGATCATCTACCAACACTTCTTTCCTATATAGAAAATTACAAAAAGACTTGCATTATTTTGGACGAAACAACTCAGAGTTAATGAATATTGTTACTCTGGTAAACATTTTCAATTGTTACGGAAGCATACTTTCAATGTTCCCTACGAACGAAAAACGTAAAAACTGTTTTCTCGCAGCGTGTAAAATTTGGGACCGAAATGTCGATTTGGACGAAATTGATCAAAAGTTTCCTCACGGAGGAAGAATTGGATATGGAAACTCTCTTTTGGACTTTTTCTTAGCTAGATCAAAAATTTTTCGTCTACATGCAATTTTACATGATTCTGCTGGAGCTGTGAAAACAACAACAGACGAAGGACCAGGTTATTGTTACATGCTGCCGCAATTACCCAGCTCCTGTCTTCTAGGTCATATAACTGGATTATTCTTTTGTCTCTACATCAAAGTTTGTCATCCTCATATTTTTAAAATACTAGATTGTTAATCATTTGTCAATTATCTCAGCTAAAAAGAGGATGACTCTCGTTGTGTTTGATATTGAGTGCTTGGAGGGAACAGTTGTCAAGGAGCTGGGAATTTTCAAGGACGGAATTGTGTTAGGATATACATTCCTCCCACCGAATGACTACAAGCCAACATTTCAAGCAAAGTGGAACACAAAGAATTTACATGGAATAAACTGGAATAATGGAAAAGTTGATTACTCAGATCTTCCAAACATTCATCAACATTGTTCTCCTACAACCGAATACTTTGCAAAAGGATCGGAGAAATGTAAAATCCTATCCAATTATTTGTGTAAGGATGTGGAAAATTTGGACGATTTTGGATGTCCAAAAGCCTCTAAGTTGATTTCCAACGAAGATACAATCTGGGAATGTAGTAACTACCCCTACCGACACAAGAAAACATTGCACTGTGCAGAGAAGAAAGCTTATGCTTATGGAACTTGGGTTCTTAATTTTTTTGACAAAATTTAATATTTGTAAAAATTTTTATATACTTTGATTGTAATGTATCATATTGTCTTTTAATTAATTTTTAAAATCATTTTTTTCGCCTACAAAACATAGAAAAGTTGCTTCAAAAATGAGAAAGTTGAACAAATTTTGTCCTAGCGTTACACAGTTATTCTTCATTTCAATTCTGTCGTTTTTCTTAATTTTGAATTTATTCTCCTTTTTTATGCTTTCTGTTGATAATTCCTGTGAAGAGACAGTATTTTGGCTGTCGCTGTTGTTTGTTTCTTTTTTATGTTTAGAAGCTTATCTCATTTTTTTATTTATTTACATCACAATTCAGTTGAAACAATTTCTCTATCGTCTCAATGATTACGTTTAAATGACTGAGCATACAGATAAAGGATTAAATTTGGGTAATTTTGTCTTTGATGATAATAATCAGGAACGACAATCATGGAAATGTTTTGGACAGACTTGTAATAGGTCTCTAGTCGTTTTTCTGTCCCAATTTTTTGTTATACTCGTAATTCTGGTCTGTTGTATAGTACGAATAACATTGGCTACAACGTGTGAAGAAACAACAGTTTGGATTGCAATCCTTTCTAGTACAGTTGGTTATATTTTACCTTCACCTAAATTATGAACAAGATAATTTCCACAAAAGAACGAATTTTTATTTCATTGGTTGGTCCAAGCGGATCTGGGAAATCTCATCTTATACATGAATGGTTAACAATTGGAACTTTTCAACCAGAGTTCGACAAAATTTACTACTTCTATCAACATTATCAATCTCTTTATGGTTTAATGTCTAAAGATGTTAAAAATATTGAGTTCATAGAAGGAGTTGACTTTGAGTTTATTCAAAACCTCCCAAATAACGGAACAAAGTATCTGTTAATTTTTGACGATTCTTGTGAGGAGATTTCCAGCTCTAAAGATTTCGTTAAAATTGCAACAGCTGGGAGACATAAAGGACTCAGCACAATATACATCAAACACAATTTATTTCATCAGAGTAGATTAGGAAGAGATATAGAGTTACAAAATACTCATATCGTCTTGTTCAAATCTCCTAGAGATGTACTGCAAATAAACACTCTGAGCCAACAGTTGGGATTAGGTTCACAATTAAAAGATTGGTATACCAAAGCAACTTCTATTCCTTATGGTCATTTACTTATTGATTTAACTCCCAAAACAGTCGACTCTCTTCGATTTTGTACAAATAGTGGATCTTTTCCTTCAATTTTTTTCCTTCCACAACATAAACAGCAGACCACATTTTTGAGTGATGAGCACACAACATCTCTCTACTCTGACAACGTTCCAAAGTTATTCCCGGAACTTCAAAAGAACTTACCTAAAAAATTGTCCGAAAGAATTTATTCAGTTCCTAAACGAGTGCATCGTAAACATGCTCAGAGGAGAACTGCAAGATATTCAAAAACGAGACGTAAAAAAGTATCAAGACGAAATTCATCAGCTTATTCTAAAAAGAACTGGAATAAATAAAAGGAGAGCAATTTTAAGTTCAAGGAAAGGAATAGAACTTATATCAATTCTAACTCCGTCTATCATTAACCGTCTTTCTTGAAATGGAACAGTTTGTTTTGATTCCTCAACAGCTTTACGAACAAAAATTCAAATTACATGTGTATAAATTGGACGAGAGTGAGGAAAAAGTTAACTTCGTTCCACAAAATTTAGATTCTCTTCACAAGGACATCACCACTAACACAAAATCATTCAAAAACGAGTCAGTTGTAGATCAAATACTCAAATGTCCTCGAATCAAGCTGTCCCTCAGTGACTCCATTTTACTGGATGGAAGAGATACAAATGTAGCATTTACCGATTTTATTTACGCATTGAAGAGAAAAAATATTGCATTTCCTGATATATATTACACAATACTTGATGCTACAGGGATAAGTCCGAGCAAAATTGTAAACAAGGATGCCAAAAGCAAAGACAGAGGGAGTTGGATCCCTTTCAAAATCTGAAAAAGCGAAACTTCAACGATTATACAAAGAAGGAAAAGCTGCATTTGGATCGGTTAGAAATCTTCAAAAAGCGAGCGGTTTATCAAGAGACAAGGTTATTTCCTTTCTCCACACAAAAAATTCCTATACAAAATACCGTCAAGCAAATCGACATTTTAGACGATTACCTGCATTTGCAAAGCGGATAAATGAAATTTGGTGTCTTGATTTAGCTTTTATGGACAAATTGTCAGAGTTTAATAACGGAGTAAAGTATCTATTAATCTGCGTTGATGTATTTTCTCGTTTTGTCCGTGTTCAACCAATGAAATCAAAGTATTCTACAGATGCTGTAGCAGCTTTCAAAAAAATGCTACGAAAAAACAACATCCCACAAAAAGTATGGGTTGATCAAGGAACAGAGTTTGGTGGCGAATTTCGGAAATTTTGTGGAGAAAAGAAAATTAAAATTTATTCAACGAGAAGTGAAACAAAAGCTGCCGTAGCTGAGAGAGCTATCAGATCTTTGAAAAACATTATTTATCGCTTCATGGAAGAAAACGGGCATAAGTACCTTGTAAAAATGGGGTCTTTCCTAAATACAATGAATAGTAGAGTAAATAGATCTACAGGTAAAGCTCCAAAAGAGGTAAAAAACAAAGACTTTTTATCAATTTTTTACAAAAATCCGATCAGACAATACAAAAAACCTCGGTTTAAAGTAGGGGATAAAGTACGAATTTCGAAATACGATATTCCTTTTAGAAAAGGATACAAGTAACAGTTCACGAGTGAAATCTTTGAAATTGTTAAGATTGCTGCGTACAAACCTCCAACATACAACCTCAAGGGAGAGCAGGGAGATGAAATACTAGGAAAATTTTATGAACAAGAGCTCTCAAAGTGTATCATTTAGTGATGAACTCTTTTACGGTAGAGCTGGTTTCCAACTCATCCTTTGATTGTTATCCAAATAATACATTGAGTTCTTTTACCAATTTCCTTCCCGAACAGATTAACCTTGAAGGAGAATGGGAGGTGGCAATAACCGAACTATCATATCCATCTTTGTACCAGAATATTACAGATGGAAAATTTTTCTATCTAGATGCTGCAACTCCAGATACAAAACCTTCCGATTATTATACAATTGATGCAGGACTATATCCATCAATATCTGATATTGTGAACGAAATGAACAAACAAATTCAGGAAAGAGAAAAGTATGAGAAAACCCCAATCAAATTAAAAGTCAACAGAATTACACAGAGAATATCCCTAAGCCTTCCTAATGAAAACTCGTTACTAGTTATCTTCAGTACTGATCTCTGTCACGTATTTGGGTGTGAGGAAGCTGTTTACGGAATGGGTGTTTTTATGAGTGGTGCTGGACCACATTTTCCTAAATTTCCCTATGATATTGTTCGAATTCATACTCTCATGATATACAGCGATATTGTTGAATACAATATTGTAGGTGATACAAAAGCCGCGCTTTTGAGATGTATTCCGTTTATTTCTAAAATTAAGAATGGAGACATAATATCTACTGGACAGTATATGAATTATCAAAACTTCCCAAATCTATAATTTAAAAAAATTCTTAAAAATTCTTTCCACAGCATTAAACTTGAGCTCCGCGACTCATACGGTGAAAAAGTTCCCTTCAATTCAGTAGGTGTAACAAGAGCTGTATTGATGTTCAGAAGAGCTTCAGACAATCATTTTTAAAATTAAGTTTACAAAAAATGGTTGCAGACAGTGATTTACCGTATTTTCCTGGTTATTCAAGACAAAGGGGAAGAGGATTTGGAGCTTTAGCACAAACAATTGGGAGAACTGCAATTCCTTTTTTGAGACGATATGTTGTACCAGCAGCTAAAAGAGTTGGTGCTGACTTGATTGAATTAGCTGCGCCAGAAATCGGAAATGTATTAGCTGGAAGGAAAAAGTTCAAATCTGCAGCCACAGATGTTGGAAAGAAAACTTTACGTAAACAACTAGGAGGAGGAAAACCTAGAAAACGACGTATTATTCGAAAACGCTCGCCAAAAATCAGTCGACGTCGTCGAACTAGGAGGGATATTTTTACCAAACTAAAATGAATACCAGATCAACAAATGACAGTAATTTCCGTTATGGACACTTTACAAATTCTTGCTTGGAGATTTTTGACAAAATTCCGGTTTTGGAACCAATTGAATCATCCCATATTCAAGAAGTTTATCCCAGCACTTCATTGGATGAAAGCAGCATTGAATTTGAATTTGAAACAGATAGAAGTATTTATCTCGATATGAGAGATATTCATTTACAAATTAAAGTTGGATTACAAAAGGGAAGATTATTTGACGATTTCATGAAAAAAGAGGAGCATGGAAAACCAGATATGGGTATGACTTTCACTGATGATGATTTACAATATTTGACTCATGTCAACAACTTGTTACACTCTCTTTTCTCCAACTGCGAAGTGTATTTAAACAATCAACAAGTGTACAACTCTAACGGACTCTATGGCCACAAAGCTCTGATATCCAATGAATTCAATGCTTCTACAATGAATAATGAAGGAATTTTGGCTTGTCATGGATACGAATTTGAGAAAGATCCTAGTGATTATGAAAAAAGTCCGTTCATAGATAGGGAAGAAGAGCTTTTGTTGAAAGATGGGGTTACCTTATATGGTAAACTTGCAATCGACTTATTTCAATGTGAAAAATTATTACTTCCAAATACAAAAATTAGACTCAAATTGATTCGAGCGAGACCAAATTTTTACATGATTTCCTACAATCCACATGTTTCCCTTAGAGTTCTTGACTGTTCACTTTTTACGAGACGTGTTGTCGTTAATGAGGTCTATCACCAGACAATCAAGTATCAACTAACACATCAACCAGCTTGCTATAATTTTATGGAGACAATTGCGCGAACATTTATTATTCCTTCTGGACAAAATCAATTTATTCAGGAAAATGTTTTCAATAATGCCCCAATCAGACGAATTGCAATAGCAATGAACACTAATTCAGCATTCACCGGACATTTTCAAGAAAATCCTTTTCATTATCGAAAGTTTGGACTGCGGGAGCTGAGAATTGTTCGAGGGGGGAGAGCTGTTGTCTCAATTGATACAACCAACAATTGTAGAGCTTATGTTACAACAATGAAGGCAATGAACTTCAACGAAGAAATTCCTGCGTTACCGAATGATTTCTTCACAGATCATTATGTGCTTGTATTCGATCTCACATCACTCCAAGATGCTGGTGAAAATGTTCATTATCCTGAACTCAGTGGGGAAAGTCTTCGTTTAGAAATGTTCTTTGAACGTCCGTTAACCAATGTTACCGAGTTAATTGTTCTCGGAGAACGAATCTCAACAGTTAAAATTGATCAGTTTGGAACAGTTGCTAAGAATGTCTGAAGAACTCTGCATTAATCAAGATTTTTTAATTTTCTTCTCAATTTTTTATGGTTTTTATATTATTGCCTTCTGCGTTGGAACATTTGTTGGATATGTACTTTCATCGCCCAGTTGCAACCCTTTCAACACTATAATATCAAGATAGGGAATGGATGAAAATTGGGGTAGACCTACTCCAAACTTATATGTATACCTTATTTGTGCAGTATTCCTGGGACTTTTAATCATCATTATTATCTTTCATCCCGATGTCACAGGTAATAGTGAAGACAGAGTAAGTAAATCTACAGGAGATCTGATACGTAAAATTCCCCAATCTAAAGATTGTTGCTTTATTGAAAAGAACGAATCATTTCAACTTGATTGTAATGTGAGAAATCCCTGTTCAAACGGAGCTTGCGAATTGAAACAGAAGATTATTTGTCATGGATAATCAATCTCTTCAACAAATTATTGAACGCATTCCTGAGCTAAAATTCAAATACATTGGTTCGTTTCCAGCAGATTTCATTCCAAATTTACCCAAATTCAGCTTTGCAATCATTAACACTGCTTCGAGTAAAGAAGTCGGTGAACATTGGATATTGATTGCTCGACTCAACAGAAGTTACTATTATGCGGATTCTCTGGCTCGATCAGTAACACATTACAAATTTTTAGGTAAAAAGTACCAAAAAATAATACATCGACCACTTCAGAAGATGCAAAATTTGTGTGGATTCTACGCAATTTTTGCAGCATTTCAACTATTTAAGTTTTTCCAAACCAACTTGAACAATATTCATGATGTACACGTGTTAAATTTTATAAGTAACTATATGTAGTAGTGTTCATTTTGGTATTTAGTAAGCTGAAGTTAATAAAGTCGATAGTATATGTTTCTCGTAACTGTTTCTCGTGAGTTTTCTAAACTTTTTTTATCGAACTTTATTAACCACTCGGCTAAGTGTACCTTGATGTTCATTGAAATTTATACAATTTATTGTAAATGATTGAGTAATTTTGTATTTTGATGCTCATAATTTGTACTGTGTCTGTCATTTTATACTATTTTAATTCATTTTTTTCTTTTATTTTACATCTTTTTTCAAATAATGTACAAAAAATAATGCATATATGCATGTAATTAGCAAGATGGCGCAGTGGGAGCGTGCTGGGCCCATAACCCAGAGGACGGTAGATCAAAACTCCCTCTTGCTATCTTGACTTTTTCCAATTAATGAGCGCGCAAAAGACATTTGTTACACAATTGATTCAAACAATTAGGGGAACAATCTTTGCAATTGACCTAAAATTTGTAAACAAAAATTCAACATGTCACATAATTACCCCTCAGATAACTAGGGTAATTGAAAACCCCCACCAATTAATTTCACAATTTAATAACATAAAAGTTGTAAACAAAATTCAACCTGTCACATAATTACCCCTCACATAATTACAGCAATTAATTACCCACGCCGATTCTATTGTTCTCAAGTAAACACTTAATAACTACACAAACATTGATTTTTTCCCCTCAAAATTTCAGCCTATCAGGAGCGTCTCCGAACCTACCCCCCACATTTGCACCGACTATACTACTCTTAATACATGGCAGCGGCTATTACTAATCTTAATACATGTCGGCGGCTATTACTAATCTTAATACATGTCGGCGGCTATTACTAATCTCAATACATGTCGGCGGCTATTACTAATCTTAATACATGTCGGCGGCTATTACTAATCTTAATACATGTCGGCGGCTATTACTAATCTTAATACATGTCGGCGCATAATCTTAATACATGTCGCCGGCTATAACTAATCTTAATACATGGCGGCTATACCCTATCTTAATACATTAACGCCGCTATACCTAATCTTAATACATGCTAATTCATTCCCTATCTTAATACGTTAGGGAGGACCCAAATCCCGAAAAATACGCTATACCCTATCTTAATACATGGGGGACCTCACCCCCCCCCCCCCCCCCCCCCCCCGGGGAGTGTAGCTCACTATATTACTACTAACTTTTCTAAAAAATTGTTATTTGTAAATTATTATTTGTATAGAATTATTTGTACTGCTTCCGGTTGCCAACTGTAAAATATAATTCAATGTGGAGCATGAATTCCAATAGAAGATGGCATTCAGCTAAAAAAACTGCAAAATATTTTTTGTTGTCAAATATGTAAACTATAATATTCGATTGTGAGATGCAAGAAATTGATTAAAAAATGTTAAAATTGTTCATTGTTGGCGTCAAAGATACCAAAAGTTTCAACCGCGAAGACTTCCAGTGGAATACACCTCATTAAGGCTCCTTCGAATAACGCTTGGTCGAGAGCAATCGTTATCTGATTAGACACATTGCAAAGTCAGCCAATTTGACAAAATAGATCACATTTTTATTCAATTTAGCGCAAATATGAATAAAATACGACAGCTTGTTGTACAAACAAAATTGTTCAATTACATATGTGATCTAAGAGGAAGGTGGAAGCTTTGGAAGCTAAAGAGTGAAAATAGTAAAGAATAGGAAAAAAATTGGAAAATTAATCAACAATTCTTCAAACTGGCCCAAAAAAAAATCAAATCTCCAAATATGCTAAATATGGGAAAACAGACTTTAAAAAAATTGAACAAGGGGGTCGGAACAATATTTTGATGCTAATTTTGGTTTTAAATTTCTATTGATTCAACTCTTTACTAAACGCCGTGCGTTTCTCGAAATAAACTATTGGAAAGATTTACAAAATAGATAGAAATACAGAGACTTTGAAACACGTTGAACCAGCTATTTTACAAACTCCGATGATACCAGCGAATTAATATCACCAAAAAGTACCTCTTTTTTATAGGTTCCACACACTGATGATCTAGCTCTGATTGAAACGATGGGTGACCCAGTCAAGATCCGGTCATGGCAGATCGCTGGACTTCCAAAAGACCAGCTGTCGACTGAAAACGGAGTCATTGTCCAGTATTCCAACCGGTGGAGTCTGTTCATTGATCCTCAAGGCCAGCCAATAAGTGGATCAAATGTCTGGAAAAGGATGCCGGAATTGACGTGTTCAAACTGTCTGATAAAGACTTTTTTGAGGAGTTTGGAGAACTCGATTCGGTTTGGGAAGCCATGCTTGATGGAGAACATTCTAGAAGAACTGGATCCGGCTTTGGAACCAATTTTTGCTCAAACAGGTAAGTGCTTCGAATCTCTTGAATTTTTTACTGTTTTTTCTTGGAAGGCGACCTTTTTCTTTTCAAAAAAGCGCAGTAGTGCGATAAAAATGTTTTTCAAATCTTTGCCGACTCTTCATGAGAAGTATATTCTTTTATCATCTTAGAGATAATTTTATGAATTAAGACTCAATTTTTTTGGTTATTGCGATTTTAATAGTTCACGGAGCTGACATGGGCTGAAAAAGCGCAGAGCTTAATATCAACAGTTTTCGAGAAGAGATAATGTTTCATCCCATATTCATCTGTCTTCTAAACAATATTCAACCTTTCAGACGTTCAAGCAACAAGGATCTCTTGTAATCCGATTGGGTGATGCTGTTATTCCTTACCACGAGGACTTCAAGTTCTACATCACAACCAAACTGCCCAACCCACACTACACTCCAGAGATATCTACCAAGGTCACCCTCGTCAATTTCACACTCTCACCGAGGTTAGTGTCTTCTGGCTGGGCGGCTAAATTAATCGGGATCTGTTCTTCCAACCCCACACCCCTCTCAGAGCTTCGTTGGCGTATCTGTTAGGTCCTAAGAGGGTTATCTTACTGATCAACGAAGACTGTATATTGCTCTGCGAAAAGATTGCTTCAGAAAAAAGGATCTGTTATACCGTTTGTGCCCCCCCAGCTTAGTGGGCACATATTATTTGCACCCCCGAGACGCACGTGCCATATTTTTACATGATGATTTACTATGTAATGACACGTTTTCTGTATGGGGGGGGGGGGCGCATAACGTACTGGGGGGGGGGGCACAAACGGAAACGATCCCAACTTTCATTGACTTAATTTGGCATTTATTTGTGGAGTTAACTTGTTTTTTAGCGGTCTGGAAGACCAATTGCTAGCCAGAGTTGTGGCTGAAGAACGTCCAGATTTAGAAGATGCGAAGAACCAGCTGATTGTGAGCAATGCGAAGATGAAGGCAGAGTTGAAAGAGATCGAGGACAAGATTCTAGAGAGACTCTCTGCCTCGGAAGGGAACCCAGTTGACGATGTGGATCTCATCAAGACTCTGGAGGCGTCCAAAGTGAAGTCTAAGGAAATCAAGGTACATATTATATATCTATTTCATCGTCATCAAGTTTTGTTCACGTTAAATAAGCCATCACTGTAAAAGATGACATAAGCCATATACGATTAAACTCCAACAAAGTTTAAGTAAATTTGCCTGAACTCTGATCAGGTAAACTTCAGGTGTACAGATATCTGAAAGGCACCTGTAAGTGCTGAAAAGTCTTTGTGAACTATTTTTTCATGTAAATTTACCTGAACTTTTTTAGTGTGTAATTTAAAACTCTTGGGCTTTTTCGCCAATGATCTGACTTTTGCAGCTCTTATCTACATTTTTCAGTACTGATCTGACTTTTGCAGCGCTGATCTGAATTTTTCAATAGTGATCTGAGTTGTTCAGTTTCTAAGCACGGATTTACATTGCTCAGCACTTCTATCTTTTTCAGCACTTACTTAGATTTTTCAGTACTGATCTGTACATTCTCAGCACTGATCTTTATGCTACTAACATGTAGTTCTGTGTGATCTGACAGGACAAAGTGGTTGTTGCTGAGAAGACAGAGAAAGACATTGATGAGACGAGGAGTCTCTACATCCCAGTATCAGTAAGAACCCAGATCCTCTTCTTCTGCACCACTGACCTCGCCAATGTGGATCCCATGTACCAGTACTCACTCGAGTGGTTTATCAACCTCTTTTTGAATGGTTAGCAGTTATTACATACCCGGGACTGCAGTTCTTTTGAATAAAATTTCCTTTTGTCAAGAAGATTGCGTTTTGCCTAGAAAGTTGCATTTTGTCGAGAAACATTTCCTTTTGGTTATTTCATTTTCGCTGATTTCGGTTAAAAAGCAATTAATTTTTTTGGACTGGGGTTTTAGGCATTGCAAATGCGGAGCGAGCAGACACAGTGGCTCAGAGGATTGAGAACATCAACAACTACTTCACTTATAATCTCTACATCAATGTCTGCAGAAGTCTATTCGAGAAACACAAACTTATGTTCGCCTTTTTACTCTCTATAAGGTACGACCACTTCTCAACTTGCCAGTAGTTGAAATTGAATATTTGAAAACTTCTTTAAAAAAGGGAAATAATTATATAAGTAAACCGTTTTAATGAATGTAAACACTCATGAATTTTTCAAACCCCCACCGCCGTGCCTTTGTACTATAGTATCAGTCAATTTTTCTTCACAGTAAAACTTAAAAAATTAGTAGTTTTAATTTATCAATTGATATATTGTGTCGTTTTTAGCACAAAACGTGTTAGAACTGCAACGTCGTGATAGTTAGTCATTGATACTTTTAAAATGATTGGATTGGATTGGTCGAAAAAAAAATAACCCAACAAGTCGTTGCAACGAAATTATTCATTTAGAAACAACGATGTTCAAATAATTGTATCGACAGAGTTGACGAGAATTTTTCCTATGATCTAGTGCTTGCGAATTAAGGTCTTTTTGTTCTTGCCCAAGTTGAGAATTGTCTCTTTTTAAACATAAAAAATTTTTGGTTATTGTCAGTTTTCCTCTAAAACCGATCAAAGCCCCTATGTTTATTTCGGCAAACTGAGCTGTTGTCGACTTTGTATGTAAGAATAGTCGTTCTTTATAGAATTATTCTTGGGAAGTAAATTTTGTTAAAATTGTTGTTTTTTAGAATTATGATGAACGATGGCTTGATTGACCCCGAGGAGTGGCGATATTTCATATCGGGTGGCACCAAAAGGGGAAAAGATGTGCCCAATCCCGCACCCGATTGGCTTTCGGACAGGGCTTGGGGTGATTGTATCACTCTCTCGGCTCTGCCCGCTTTTGGGGAGATCACAAGTGATTTCGGTGACTTGATTGATGGATACAAAGCTATTTTTGACAGCAACGAGCCACACCGGGAACCGCTGCCAGGTAATCCGAAAAAAATATCTGACTGATTGTCTCTTAAGATTTTTATCCAAGTTTCATTAAGTTACCTAAAAGGTGCAGTTGTACGTTTTCGTCTAAATTTTTTTGTCAATTAATAATGATTAATAATTGAGTTTATGCGCTTGGTAACATATACTCTTATAAGTTTCAATTTAAGACAGATTCAATTGCAAAAGAAAGCCTTCATTTCTAATTAATTGCTCTCAAACGAAGTTTGTAGCAATTGTATTAGTCCTGTCGGTCTTTTTTTATGCGATTTTTCGCTTGACCAATTTTTCGTCTGACCCATTTGACTTTTCGTCCTCAAAAAGGATAAAATGGATAAACAGGTAGCGCCCAGCGGGCTCTATGTGCTCTTAGAGCCTTTCAGGTCTGTTTCAGCTCAAACTGTTTTGGAGACTTATACTTATACTTATGGTGTGAAGGGCGGTTCTTAGAGGTTAAGACACCCCCCCCCCGTGGCTAGCTACTGACCAAGCCAACCGCTCGCCGGTCGTTTGAGAGCAATTCGCCCGACGTTAGTCGGTTATGTTTATTATATCAATTTGGAAGATTTAGAATCGAGTGGACTTTGGCGTATCGTGTAATAGCTTCAATGCCTTTTCTCGCCATCTTGAAACTTTATTGTTTTGATTAGGTTACCTCGCAGGCTCGGTTAATAAGTTGCTCGTAATAACTTGCTAAGGTTTCTAATAAATTCTGAGAGAAAAAATTGTCATCGTCTCAAAAAAACTTGTTCTTTGTTTCCAACTGATGGATTTATGATATAAAGTATGTGCTTACAATTTGAGACCGGACTGTGATCCTATATACCACGTCTTTATGTGAGAAATACTGGGAACATGATTCGAAACATCGCAAAGAAAAGCATGCCTCCCAACCCGTTCAGACGAGAGGTTTCGAGTCGTATTTACACCACCTCAAACCTCGGGGTTTATCGTCGTATGTTTTAGGTCGTTGGAACGATGAACTGAGCATGTTCCAGAAGATAATAGTACTGAAGTGCCTGAGAGCAGACATGGTCACCAATGCCATGCAGGACTTCGTGGCCGCAAATTTGGGACAGAAGTTCATTGAACCACAGGTAACAAAAAACAACCATTTACTCTGAAATAAAGTCTTAATTAGGCTTTCATAAAATTCGTGCCACTAACCTTTAGAAATTAAGTTCAGCTCAACGTTTCAGTGATAAAAAGCGTACTGTTTTCTGATTGGCTGATTGCTCAACAAGTTCTCAGTGTTTTATAATAAAAAAATGAGCGTTAAGCCGAAAGAGAAAAATATGTTAATTGAACGGATAAAGTTGCAGTGTTTTAGATTTCTCTGCCAACCAGCTTCGTTGAAAATTCTATATTTTGGTACGTCTATTTGTTGAGAGCTGACGCTTTTCATCTCGTTTTCAGACGACAGATTTGAGTCTAGTGTACAAAGATTCCTCCCCGACCACCCCTCTCATCTTTGTACTGTCTACTGGAACTGACCCGGCTGCAGACCTGAACAAGTTTGCGGAGGAAATGAGAATGGCCAAAAAGTTCAACTCAATCTCTCTCGGTCAGGGACAGGGTCCGGTGGCAGAGAGTTTGGCCCGGTAACAACTGATGATGACTTCTACGCTTCTTTGAATCTTTTTGTCGAAATTTTCTGTTTTTTATTTTCAATTTTTCACTTTTTACTTCAATTTAATTAAGTGAGCGGCAGATTTGATTTCTTAAATAAGATTTCCTTTTTGATCAAATTTTTTGAGATGAATGCATCAATTGACTTCAAGGAGCTAATGATCAATTTTTATTGCTATTTTTTTGCAAAATTTGTTTTAATGTGTTTTTGCTACCGTATTTCACCTTCTTTATGGAGAAATGATGATATAACATCAGCAATTCTGTATCACTAGTTTTGCTATGAAGCTCATAAAAATGACAAAGCTTTAGTTTGTTTGACTTGGTCTAACGGCGTTCTGTTCTTAGAATATAAATTTGTGAAACCTATAATTTTTGAAACCCCCCCCCCCCCCCCCCCCCAACTTCTACACCTAGAACTTTTAAGCCTAGAAAATTTTAGGTCTTCTCGGGTTCACGTGCAAATTTTAACATCATAATATACTTTCTAATAGCTTAGCTTTTATTTTTGTATTTGTGCGCGGGGGGGGGGGGGGTGGGAGTCAACGGCAAATGTCAATGGGGGACGAAATCAAAAAAATCCGCTTTTTATATAATTCTTGTAGCATTTTATATCACGCTACTATGTGTAAAGATAGCTCAAATGCGTGTAGACGGGGTAACAGGGGAGTAGGAGAAATTCAATGTGGGTTCCAGGAGTGCGATAGAACGTGGGCGGTGGGTGTTCTTCCAGAACTGTCACTTGGCACCCTCCTGGATGCCCTCTCTGGAAAGAATGATTGAACAGATTGACCCGGACAAAGTGCACCGAGACTTCCGATTATGGCTCACCAGGTATGATACAGACAGTGGGCTAAAATTGGATGTAATATCAAGTAACTTCCAACTTTTTCGTAGTCTAAAATTGCTATCATTCAGAATTTGCTGTAGCTAACCTAATCGGTGGAAGTTTTACTTCTAATAAAGGAATCAAAAATGCAACAAAATTGGTTCCATTTTTCATTTTAAATCTTATTGGGCGTCGTAAGCTCCTTAGTGACGCTATACCTCCTCCCTGGCTACAACGGGACACAGATGACACCCCCACCCCCCCCCCCCCCCGCCCCCACCTGGTGTTTGATTCTACCAACCGGAGTCGGTTATGTTGGTGATTGTGAATCAGTACTGATGTTAGACTTACTCAGTACTGACATTGACTTGGCGTTATCGGGATTGTATTTAAATTAGGATCAAAATACTGGTGAAAGAGAATAATTTAAAGACAAGGCAAAGTCATCCCGGGTGTTGAATCTGCTAATTAATTTTGATTGGTTAAAAATTGGTTAAAAAATTCAGGTCTTTCCCATTATAGGGAAAGACCCCCCCCCCCCTGGCCTACTGGTCATATACCTTATACCCCCCCTTCACCCCAATCATAGACAAACGGTAATGGGGGAATAGTGGGGGAAAGATCCATTAACTAAAAAGAGGTGATATTTTTTCTGTGTAGCATGCCGAGTCCGAAGTTCCCAGTGGCTGTTCTGCAGAACAGCTCCAAGATGACAGTTGAGCCTCCCAAAGGCATCAAGGCCAATCTGCTAAAAAGCTACCTGAGTGTCAACGACGATTTCCTCAACTCAACTGATGAAAAGGTCTGTGCAAATACTGCAAAAAAACGTTGTTTATGAGCATAAGCGATTTGTTCTTACAAAAGTAGGAATTTTGAAAACTCAAAAAATAAAATCAACCTCAAATTGCAGCACTGCAAAATGCAATGAAATTATCAAATTAGAAAACAGAATCTGGATATATTCTGTTTCGGCCCCCAGTTTTTTTTAATGATCCCCAGTTACAAATTATGAGTTGTTATATAGCACGTTACTATGTAAAAATAATGCACGTGCGCCTGGGGGTGAAAAAACATATATTCCCACTAAGCTGGGGGGGGGGGTCGAAACAGAATATATTCTCAAAATGTTATGTTTTTTATTTCAAATTGTTTCTGAGAATAACCGCTGAAAAACTGAGAATCTCAAATTCTGCTGCCTCATTTTTTTCAGATAACGCCAAAAAAAATTTCGTTGAAGACATATTTCCACCCCCCCCCCCCCCCCAAAAAAAATATCGTGCAATTTTCCTGCAACCATGGGTTTTCGGAGTTCAACTAAAGGATAAATTGTCTGCTCATTTAGGGAAGAAATTCTCAGGGAACGAGAGTGAGGTTTAAGGAATTCTAATTCATCACGATTTTCTAAAGACGTCAGATTGCTTAAAAATAATTCTGAAATAAGGATTTCATTGAAAAGATCTCGAATAACCGAACCTTGAAGAGACTCTTTTGATTTAGTTTTAACAAAATGAGGCTTAAAGTTTTCACATTTTTTAAGGTTTTTGTTTTTTTTTCCATTCCGTATACGCTTGGGTGATTAAAATGTTTGTTTTGTCGTAAAATGGATCCCCTGACGTTTCTGTGAGAAGTTCAGATATACAACTGCTCGCTGAAACAAAAAAAATTGCTTGAAAAAGTGCATAAAATTTTGTTCATTTTATTTCCAATTTTTTGCTCAAAAATCATGTTAATCAATTTTATATTCATTGTCTTGTATTCCACTGAAAACGTATTAACGAGGCAATTGGTTCCAATTTTAAAAATAAAGGTGAACTTTTATGACTGGATTAGTCACTTTCAATCGATTAGTTTAAAGTAACTGAATTTAATGGGTTTCCATATTCTGTTCGCCTTAAAAGATTTAAAGGTTCACGTGTCATACAATTGCGTAAATTCTATTTTTGCGGAGAAATTTGTTTGTTTTTAAGAAAAACAGTCTTTTGGTACTATCGGACAGGAAACTCTAATGCTCTATATAAATTCGATTCCATTGATTTAATCTATTTATACTCTATTTATACATGGCACCATAAATGTGTATGGTCTTGGATATGGTTCCCAAGATACCATGAACTTTAATTTTTTTCAAGTGTCTTGATGAGTTTTTCTCAACTCATCGTGAAATGCATGGGTATTTTAAGAGGTTTTTGAGCAATGTTGATTTTCTTCCATGGTCAGCTATATGGTTGCCAAGGTATCATAAACTCCATATATGGCTTGGATATGTTTGCCAAGAAAGGTTGATGGTGGTCAACCCGGGCTGTCACGAGATAAATAGTAAATGAACGGTTCGTTAGTCTCACCCAAACTTTTTGTTGAAGACCTTTAGCTTCAAATATTAAAGCTTAATACACACTATACAAAGAGTTTTACTTACTCCACTTTGATCTTGAAAAACGAAGATTCAATAAAAAATTCGTTAGGTTTTTAAAATTAGGTTTTATTTTTTCATTCTAATTCATTATAACTACTATAACTAACATTCTCATAGAGGTTATAATGGTTATAATGCAAAGTTATTTGTCACGTTGCATTTTTGCCTGTTTGGTTGTTTAAAGGAACATAGAACAAGGCAGATTTTCAGCATTGGTTGTAAATTTATTTTAGACACACGACTTCAAATGTCTCGTTTTCTCCCTCTGTCTGTTCCACGGAGCCCTTTTGGAGAGAAGGAAATTCGGACCCCTGGGGTTCAACATCCCCTACGAGTACACGGATGGAGATCTCAGGATCTGTCTCTCACAACTCAAAATGTTCCTCCTTGAGTACCCTATAATTCCTTATAAGGTTAGTTAGCTGTTATTTTTAGTCTAACTCGTTTCAATGTGTACAGTGAGGGAACAATTTTGCTTGGAATTGTTTTCTTCCCTTCGGTAGACTATGATTTGTTGTAATTGTTACTTGTAGGCATATAATATGTATGACTACTCGACCCTCTTATTAGTCTATACAACCCGTTATTAGTGCAAAAACACGCTTCAGTTTATTCTCATAGGCTTATGAAAAGAAAAATTTGCCCACGAGGAAAAAAGAAATACAGTATTTAATTGCTCTCTAACAGATTTTATAGCAATTATTTTCGTCGTGTTGGTCCTTTTTGTGCAATTTTTCTACGACTGTTTTTCGTTTGACTGTTTATCCTCTGACCGACAAGAACGGGAAAAACTGGTAAAGCACCAGAGCATCAAGTTGCTGAGATGTTCTCTTAAATGTCTTCTTTTAGAGTGATTAGACAAAACTGCTGGAGAAACATCAGTTCATGGTGTGAAGGGCGCACTTTGAATTCTTAATAATTTGGCCACTCACTCTACCCCCACGCAATTTTGAGTTGTCTCATCGATTAATATCATTAACGACTGGTCTTCTAAATTGTAATTTGCACTATTTTAACCAGTTTGTTTCAGTTCAAAGCTAGTCTTTTTGTGATTTTGACTTTGATTGCTTTCAAAAAATCTTTTTGAATTTTTGAAGCCTGCAAGATTTTATTGATCAATTTGTTGTCTTTTCTCTTAGGCTCGGTAATAACTAGTGCCATCGGTTGCTAACGATGCCTAATTTAATTGAATTAGTCGTTTCAGGTCGGAACTATTGCTTTCTATGACTTATGCGCTGTTCTTTTTCAAACAATTTTACTGTTTTTTATGTGTTTTGTCAGTATTTGTACTCATTGCTGGTTTATCACTTAATCTTCCTAATGGCAGATTTCTTACAGTTCTCAGCTTTCGTTGTGAAGATTTTGACACCTGCTTTTTTAAAATAGAAGTTGGTTTTAGATCCTACGTGTTTTTCTTTTTCTTGTGGTCTTATCGATTAGTCTCAAAAATAACAATAAGTTTTTGTTGTTTTTCGAGTGCGGCGCAATTTTTTAAGTTTTGTAGGGTCCATTCTTTAGCTGACGTTTTCATTCACTGAGATACCATTGATTTTTGAAAGATTTAAGCGAATTCTTCAAACTTGCTTTTCCTTTGTAGGCCTATTGTCCTTTTTTTAGCCATTAGAACTGGTAAACAGTATTCCATTACTTTTAAAGTTTTTTGATAGGTTAGGGCTAAGGGTTTTGGCCTATGGTTATGATGTTCTCTTAGTTCGCTGCCACTGTTTTTCAAAATTTGTAATTTTTGCCGGTTTCATTCAGTTTTGCATTTTTTTTTTGCTTCATACGTCACTGATTCCTACAAGGTTGTTGTATTGTTCTCATACTGAGGACGACTAGCGTCATTTTTTTCAGAAATTGTTGCCATTTTTATGGATTCTTAAAAGACCCCATTGCTTAGTGGATTCATTTTATATCCAAACTCCAGTCGCATGTGCTGTTTAAGCAAATATTGGTTTGCATTGTAATAACACACACAAATGAAAGCTGTAGTGCATAAGATAACTGAAGTTCAAAATGAGCTCAATTTTTTAAAGATCTTGTAAGATTTTGTTATATTTTGTAAGGTCTTGTGAGAATCTTGAAATTTTGTTATCCACTCGTCAAGTTCTTTCTTATTGCCATGCAAAGCTCTCAGCAGGAAAAAGCATTTGGAGCGGGATTTTCCTTAATTTTATCTTGTGCCTCTTTTGTACAAATAGAATCATATACATGGAAACAGTATAATCCTCTTAAGTATTATTTCAGATGAATCTTAGCGATAAAGGATTGAGTCAACTATGATCTAGATGAAAAGAATCATTTTGTCAATTAAAAATAAATGAAACCTTGTAATGCAAACCTTAGGATTGGGTCAACTATGAGCTAGACGAAAAGAATCATTTTGTCAATTAAAAACAATTGAAACCTTGTAATGCAAACCTTAGGATTGGGTCAACTATGATCTAGATGAAAAGAATCATTTTGTCAATTAAAAACAATTGTAACCTTGTAATGCAAACCTTAGGATTGGGTCAACTATGATCTAGATGAAAAGAATCATTTTGTCAATTAAAAACAATTGAAACCTTGTAATGCAAACCTTAGGATTGGGTCAACTATGAGCTAGATGAAAAGAATCATTTTGTCAATTAAAAACAATTGAAACCTTGTAATGCAAACCTTAGGATTGGGTCATCTATGATCTGGATGAAAAGAATCATTTTGTCAATTAAAAACAATTGAAACCTTGTTATGCAAACCTTAGGATTGGGTCAACTATGATCTAGATGAAAAGAATCATTTTGTCAATTAAAAACAATTGAAACCTTGTAATGCAAACCTTAGGATTGGGTCAACTATGATCTGGATGAAAAGAATCATTTTGTCAATTAAAAACAATTGAAACCTTGTTATGCAAACCTTAGGATTGGGTCAACTATGATCTAGATGAAAAGAATCATTTTGTCAATTAAAAACAATTGAAACCTTGTTATGCAAACCTTAGGATTGGGTCAACTATGATATAGATGAAAAGAATCATTTTGTCAATTAAAAACAATTGAAACCTTGTTATGCAAACCTTAGGATTGGGTCAACTATGATATAGATGAAAAGAATCATTTTGTCAATTAAAAACAATTGAAACCTTGTTATGCAAACCTTAGGATTGGGTCAACTATGATCTAGATGAAAAGAATCATTTTGTCAATTAAAAACTATTAAAACCTTGAGACGTATCGTAATGCAAACAGGTGTTGTCGTACACTGCGGGACACATCAACTACGGAGGAAGGGTGACAGATGACTGGGATAGAAGGTGTATGATGAACATACTAGCTGACTACTACAATGAAAATGTACTCCTACCAGACCACAAATACTCACAGTCTGGTGTATACTACCAAATCGACACTGAAAACGACCATAATGTAAGTTGTTGTCTCAGTATTATGTAATTTATTGTTAGTTGAAACCTATGTTTTCATAACCTACAGTTTTTTCTCATAACCTGTCATAGCCTAGTAATTTATAATTGTAATGACCGTACTGTTATTGACCAAATTAAAACATAACCAGTATTATTTATTTGTTTGGACACTTTGCGAAAAAAACTAACACGACTAATACTAATTAGCAATTTTACTCTCAGAAATAAATCGGAAATAATTTTTTTCTTCATCAAATCGTTCTCAATCACATTCAACCTAACGTAGATTGAGTCTGTGTGAGGAACTATGCAGAACTTGGAAAAAACTTGACAAATAAGAACTCAAAAATCACAATGGAGATCATAACGTTTAGCTATTTTGGGAGGATGCAAACAACATTCTTTATGAAACAATATTAATAATGCAAACAATATTCTTTAACGATCTTTACATGATAATGAATACAAATGTTATTCTCGGGGAAAATTGAACTATTGACTGATACTTTTTTCTTACTAAATTCTTTCTTACCTAATTAGTTTGTTCACACATCAAATTTTTGTTCATAGGGGAATAAAAAAGAAACTGTTACCTATTACCGAATTTATCATTTCAGGGCTACCTTCAATACGTAAAGAGTCTTCCAATCAATGACACTCCCGAGATATTTGGGTTGCACGACAACGCCAACATCACATTTGCTCAGAACGAGACATTCAATGTATTGGCAGCCATTGTGAAATTACAACCCAAGACCAGATCTGGAGGGGGACAGAGTCCGGAGGAGGTGAGGAGTAGTTGACACTTTTTAGCACTTATTTGCATATTTAAATTAATCGTAAACAAACAAACGTTGATTCTTTCCCGTTATAGCCCACCATGATTTCATAAACCCCTATTATGGTATATTTACGTTAATAGGGGGAAGGGGTATACGTTATATGAGCACTAAAAGTGGGGGAGGGGCTATAAACGGAAAGACCCCAAACATCTTTATAAAACGCATGCGTAAAGGAAATAAGTTTCTTTATAATTTTCAAAGCATTTTTTCTTAATGCTAACAAAAAGTTACCAATGTGTCATTGCCTGACTTAGCTTAAAGTAAAATAGCTGCAACAACCAAACAAGTTCCACGCCAGTCGTTTGAGAGCAATAATTCAGTCGTTTGAGAGCAATTAGTCAGAGGGAGCATTTAGTCAGCTATATTTTAATGACAAAGAGTGGCATCTAGCTGGCCAAAAATATAGTAATTAAATACTTTTTTGAATAATTGATTTCCTGGATTAAGCTATAATAATTACAATAATTCAGTATTCTCGGTAACAAAAGGAAAATCGAGAACATTTTGGAGTAATTAGAACTTGCTCGATGATGTCACTTTATTATCAAAATTTTATCAAACTTATTTTAGTCCTATTAATACTTCAAAATTTCAGAGTTTTTGGTGTTTGTTCATAGAGGAATGAGCGAAATGAAACAATACTACTTCGTGCGTCCAACAGAAACTTCGAGGAAGTCCCGATTGATTTTTTCCTGCAGCTATGCTAAACAAGTATCATATCTAATTATTGCAAAACTGTGTTCCTAATTAGTGGTCCGATCGTACTGATAACACCCGAGATCAAACTCCTTAACTTGTCACGATATGAGGATTCGAAGTAACTCTTAGAGGACGCAAGAAGGGCGCTCTCAAAAGTTTTAAAATGGATTTAAAGTTTAACACAAAACACAAATATTTAAATTACGATATTATGACAGACTGAAAATAGCTCTAAAGAAAAGAATATCAGCTTTATCCCTGTAAACGCTTAAGAGCAATCAGCAATACCTTGGCCACTTAAGTTTTAATGACAAAGAGTGGTAGCTAGTTGGTCAGAATTTAATTGGTCATATGCTTTTTTGAATAATTGCTTTCCTGGATATAAGCTATGATAATAACAACATTTCAGTATTCTCAGTAACAAGGGAAAAATTGAAAGCGTTTTGGAGCAATAAAAACTTGGTTGAAAATTTCACTTTTTTGTCAAAATGTTATCAAACTTATTTGATGCGATTAATGCTTCAAAATTGCAGAATTATCCCTGTAAACGCTTAAGAGCATATAGCAAGACGTTGGTCAGTTATGTTTTAATGACAAATATTTGCTGGCAGTTGGTCAGAATTTAATTGATCTGATCTTTTTTTGAATAATTGCTTGCCTGGATAAAAGCTATGATGATAACATTATTTCAGTATTCTCGGTAACGAGAGGAAAATTGAGAACGTTTTGGAGTATTGAGAAGTTGCTCGAAAATGGCACTTTATTGTCGAAATGTTATCAAACTTATTTGGCGAGATTAATGTTTCAAACTTTCAGAAAAATTTTTCATACTTTTTGTGTGTGTTCTTTGCAAACTGAACTACAGAAATTTTAAAATAACCACTTTTCTCTATTTAAATCATAGTGTCGCCTACATGAGCTTTTATAGCTTACATCATTTGTAATTTGAAGCCCCTTAGTTATCCTGTTGAACCACTACCACCATGGCTGCTGAAGTGGTTCTACTTCTTTTCACACCGATTTACTTAGCCCCCTATAATTTAGCACTGTTTGTTTTCCCCGAACTTGGTTTAACAGCAATTTAAAAAAAAATCTTTTTCGGCGTCCCGATGGTCAATTAGCAAAGCCAAAGTTCGAAGGAATACACAATACTACTGACCTTCCCGAATGCGCCAGTATTGAGCTTTTGTTTGTTTGAAATTGCCCAATAATGACCAGAACGTTTTTTTCACATTACGCATTTGATTGAAATGGAACACTTGACCAGTCTGACCTCTTTTATGTTGCACTTTGCTCTAAATTGGAATAGTTGAAAAGCTGTCTCAAGTGGGAAAATCTTCTTTTCCAACCGAAACAATTTCAGCCAAACTAAAAACCTTATTTTAAAGGAAGCATAGATTAGCCAAATGAAACGAAACTCATTCGTGCGTTTAACAGAAATTTTGATGAATTACAGATTGATGTCTTTCCTGGCACTTATTCTGAGTATTTTTTATATCTAATTGTCGCAAAACCACATCCCTAACCAGGGTTCAATCGTAAGGTTAGCGACCGGGATCAAATTTGTTAAAGAGTTACGATATGAGGATTTGACGTAACTCCGTGAGGACGCAAGACGGGCGCTCTGAAAAATATTAAAATGTTTTTCAAATTTAACGCAAAACACATATTTCAAATACTCAATTAAGACAAACTCTCAATTGTTCTAGCGGAAAGAATACCAGTTTTATCCTTCAAAATTACCATTTTGTTCTGAACCCTTCTTTTCAAGATATTAAAATTTTTGTCGGGATGTTTTTGTCCGGCCCATTTCGATTTTTGTTCGAATTTATTCAAAAATTTGCAAACTCCGGTATGAGATCCGCTGAATCAGGCTCGTAAAGTATAGTTTCAATCCTCAACAGCTGTGGTTGCTCTTGAAAGGGGCTCCACAGCTGTTCCTCTCTGATTCCAGGCGTTTGTGGGAGAAAATGATAGTAAGGCTAAGCAGTGTTTACTTGATATAATTTGATTAATTAGAAGCAAAGCTCGGATAATTTTTCAGTAACAAAGACATCTATTGTGTTATGCCGGCAGTATTTAAACCTCAAATCTTAATTTTTCCGTAAAAGTTTTTGGGTGAGGCAGCCATATTACATTGAGTCTGGATTGTGTTTAGGAAAGGCATTAATAGGGGCAAGTTCAAATTCAAGCAAAACTTTATCGGACAAACAATCATTAGCAAGTTTTTAGGTAAACAAGTAATAGTTTGTATGTTTTATCTGTTCTGTACGTAAGGATAAGAAACAAATAATCTAGAGCAAAAAATCTAGAGTTTTTTTTACTTGAAAGGTGTAAGTTTGACCGAATTTTTTGGTGATAATTTGAAAGTTCCGTCCGCAAGACCAAATTTAGAACATTCGAGAATTGATATCATGCACGGATTACCAAAACTAAGAAGCGCTCCAGATAGAATACGCGATCAAACTTTAAAAAATCTTTGAACATATAGGGTGTATCAAAATGCCGGTTGAGGGTTCATGCATTGAAACTGTTTGGATGTTTTTTAAACGCTAAAAATTTTTGTAGTAATTTGGACAAAGCATACTGGGTCGAGAGAGCTTCCGTTACTGGTAGTCTTACGTAGGATGCGGCTGCTGGGGAAATAATTTTTCACCTAGTTTTTTAATCTCCTTTATGACTTATCAAGGGGCCGGTTTTGCAACAAAACACTGTGATTTTGTTGGGCGTATTCGACAATGAGTCGGCCTTCTTGTTTGATGCAGGCAGTGATATACTTGTTTACTCTTTTCTTGTAAATTAAAATTAATGGCCGTCTACTATCATTTTTTTGTGTTTTTGGACAAAATGGTACAATGAAAGTAGGCAGATGTGCTGATTTCACGATGCAATCAAACGGGAAGTGTTCTTGAGTTCGATTCATCTCCCAATTATCGTTAGTTCCCCTTTTAGGGACTATATAAAATAACCTGTTCGCTAATGATTATAATTTTCTTTCTTGTAATAGATTTCTTTGCTTTATTTTCTTGACCATTATGAGCAAATAATGTAGATTAAAGTACGGTGAAATGACTGAGGTGTAAAAATGTTCCTTTTTCACCTCTCAGTTTTTTACCCCGATTTTCTCTTTATTAATGGGAGTCATTAGATTTGATATAGACCTAATTACCTCCAATTACATGATTATTAAAATTGGGTTGAAACAATGTAACGCTTCATTTTTTGCAGTGTTAAAAATATAGGGTTTTAAAAATCGGGGTTAAATAATAGGGTTAAACGATTAGGGTAACAAACACGACACCTGCTGAAGGTGTCGTGTTTGTTATAATAAAATTGAGCCCCTCTCAGACGTTCAAGAGCAATTCGTCCGGTATTATTTGGTTGTTTTTTGTCTTTATCGATAAACCAACTCATGTGCATTTTTCTCTCAATCAATGCTGTAATTTTATTTGACCGCTTTACTTTTTCTATCCATTCAGAAAATTGCCCAAAATGAAGTACATTTTCTACTGACATTTTTTGCAACAGACAGTAGTATGGGTTATATTATTTTAAAGTGTTGCATAATTTGGTCAGCCATGAAAATGAGCTACAGCTATTAAATTTAGTTGGATTTTATTTTAATTATCATAAATGTGAATTTCATAGGCGGTAAGTCTGATTTCCGATTTGTAAATGAAAAAGCGAGAATCTGTGTGTTTGTATGAATATATAAGCATTATCAATGTTGTGAAACGAATTTTTGGACTTGTTTTGAAGGGTGAAAACAAACTGGTTTGACATCATAACATCAATTTCATCATTTTATCATTATAGAATTAATTCATCCAATCGGCGTTTTATAATCACTCTAGAAGAACTAGGTACACACCTTTTTATGTATGGCTGTGGAAAATGGAAATGGAATTCGCCTCATTTTCCCTTGAAAACTTCTGTAGAATGGAAAGATAACAGATAGCAGCATTAGTGACATTTCTCACAACAACCCATCAAAGCAAAATATATTCAATTTTTGCTTTAGCCGACAAAACTGTTCACCTTTCGGGTCTTTTTTACATTATGCCCTTCCACACCAGGTTAATTGGCATGTGACGTATTTATATTACCTTAAAATTACTGTATTTATACTATAAGGGGGCTATTATGAAAAAGACCCTAAGTTTTTGTTCTAATTCTTATTGAGTAATTTGTGTCTGTTGTAGATAATAGAGAACACGGCTGTTACAATTCTGGAAAGGGTTCCAGAGCCACTGGACGCGACTGCCATTTTGCAAAAGTACCCGGTTTTGTACGAGGAATCCATGAACACTGTCCTCGTCCAAGAAATCATTCGGTAAGAGTGTTGCCAAAACTTGATGAGTCATTATTTATCACCAGTCAGATCTGAATTTCGTCGCGTGAAGTCTCTAAATTTTCACGTGAAAAAAGCATTAAATTTTGTCGCGTGTAATTTTGTTTCTAATAATCTAACGAGGTTTGATATTTTTTTAATCCGATTATGCATAGCCTGACTAAGACTTTGTGCGACACTTTATCCTGGCTTACACGGTTCTGCAATTCCTAAAAATACTGCATATAATTTTCAGGATCTTTTCCGTTTGTGCCCCCCCCCCGCCCCAGTACGTTATGCGCCCCCCCCCCCCCCCAATTACAGAGCACGTGTCATTACATAGTAAATCATTATGTGAAATTATGGCACGTGCGTCTCTGGGTTCCAAATAATATGCGCCCACTAAGCTGGGGGGCGCAAACGGAAAAGATCCTATTTCATTTTTGCCATCAGGTATGTTTTAACGTTATTGATACACTTTTAAACAAACTTTACCAATCACATTCCTAATGTCTTTTTCTCCATGCGCAATGTCTTGTGTGCTGGGTTTTTCTGTAAAGTTTTGTGAACCTTATCAATTATTATCTCTCTTCATAATTGCCCAAAATAGGAGCACATGGTTTGTATGCTATGACGTTAGAACTGATTTTTGGGATTTTTTCCGTTTGTGCCCCCCATTCCCAGTACGTTATGCTCCCCACCCCATTACAGAGCACGTGCCATTGCATGGTAAATTATTATGTAAAAATATGGCACGTGCGTTTGGGGGGTGCAAATAATATGCTCCCACTAAGCTGGGGGGGGGGGGGCACAAACGGAAAAGATCCGGTTTTTGTTAAACATACTCCCTGTTTATTCAACCATGGATATTTTTTAGATACAACCGTCTGCTAGGCGTGATCCATTCCAGCCTGAAGTCTCTGAGGAAGGCACTGAAGGGTCTGGTTGTGATGAGTGACCAACTGGAGAAGTTGTCCAACTCTCTCTTCATCAACAAAGTCCCACTCATGTGGTCCGGAAAGGTACTTTTATGGTTTTATTAGCTGGAAATTCATAACATTCGAAAAACTGATCGAAATCGTGTCAGTTTCTACAGTTATGGAGTTCAATAAATTGTTTTAGTTCAATAAATCTATGTTCTTTGTTGACTGTTTTATGTAATTGCAAACTATATTTTTGACGGAAAGTTATCATTAGTATATAAACAGATTCTGTAAAATAAGACAATTCACCTAATCTGGCGTACTACGAAATTCTTTCTTTTATCAATATATTGTTGTCTCAAATTAAAATTCTGCAAAACATTCACCATTTCTAGGCGTACCCCTCCCTGAAACCCCTGGCAGCGTGGGTTGATGACCTGATCCAGAGGATGGACTTCCTCCAGAAGTGGGTGGATAACGGGATCCCTGCTACCTTCTGGATCTCTGGTTTCTTCTTCCCCCAGGCATTCCTGACTGGTACCCTGCAGAACTTTGCCAGGAAGTACCACATCTCAATCGACATCATCTCGTTCGCATTCGAGGTGAGCATCTTAGAAAAAGAGTTTTGGACTTTGCTTTATAATAGCTGCGAAGCTGTAAGCTGAGCGTAGCTATATTGCGGTGCTCTTGGTTTTTTACAATTCAAAGAATTTGAATTGTATTGGGGCGCTGTCCTTTTTTTAAGATCTGTTCACACATTTTCATGATTTTTGAAGTCAAATTGGAGTAGTGATTTTGGTCACGCCGAAACAGGAAATGGAGCGAAAAAGCGAGTGGTTTTGCGGCGTGAAATTTTTTCGCTCCAAATTTAAAGCAGAGTGAGAAAACGATGTTTGAACAAAAATTCGCTTTCTCGCTAGTGGTTTTTTGTTCACATGCGGCAATTTCACTTTGATTTTTACTGTTTTTTCGATTTTTTGGATCGAATCTTTTTCTAAATGGTTTTTCCAATCCATTCATGGTCCGTTATATGTCTAATTTTCTGTTCAGTCAATGAAAATTGTTTGAATTGTACGTCAGGACTTGTCCTGCTATGTTTTTTTTTGAAGATCTGTTCACACATTTTCATGATTTCTGAAGTCAAATTGGAGTAGTGATTTTGGTCACGCCGAAACAGGAAGTGGAGCGAAAAAGCAAGTGGTTTTGCGGCTTAAATTTTTTTCGCTCTAAATTTAAAGTATAGTGAGAAAACCGTGTTGGAACAAAAATTCGCTTTCTCGCTAGTGGTTTTTTGTTCACATGCGGCATTTTCACTTTGATTTTTACAGTTTTTCAATTTTTTGGATCGGTTTTTTTTCTAGATGGTTTTTCCAATCCATTCATAGTCCGTTCTTGGTCTAGTTTTCTGTTTAGTCAATGAAAATTCTCTGAATTGTACGTCAGGACTTGTCCTGCTATTTTTTTTTGTTTGGTCGTCTGACGCTCTTTTTCGTTTTACATTTGTTCACACAGCAAAGCTGAAAAAGTCAAATTTTCTCAATGACTTCTTCCTCTCACTAACGGCATTTGCGCGCGTCACATCATTTCTCACTCGCTTTAGCAAAGGTTTTTAGGTTATTTGCGTGATCAGATTTTGATCATACGTGACTTACCTCACTCAATAAAATGACTTTTGCACTTTAAAACTTAAGTTTAATTTGAGCTTAGGTCAAAGGAACTCATATGTGCAGTAAAGGTCCCGAATAAGAGGCTTCTGTGGAATGAATTTTAACAAGCTTTATTGATTCATCGCTGAATGTTTTTTAGCCTAGTTTTTTGAGCGGCGTCGATTTTTTTTTCAATTTAGATCTGTATCTGTTTCTATCTCTATTATATGGCACGCAGGTCTATTCTTTCGCAGCTATTCCGGCAATCAGCCGGCTATGTTTTCGTACACAAATTATCCTCCTGTTTTTTAACCTCCCTCCTCGTTTGGCCACTCATAATTGTTAACTGCGTTTTTGAGGCTTTGGCGCTACTTAAAAGCTTGTTAGAGAAGCTACATTGTCAGTTTCATTGCTCTAATTGGACAAATTGTTTTGAGTTGGGGTTATTTTAGTTTTTATCATAGCTGAAACTACCCAAAGATCATCAATTTTCAACTGAAGATCTCCATCTCAACGTTAACAAATTATCTTAAACACAATTTACATGGTTTTCCTCATTTTAGTCTCCCGCGGAAACTTAGTATATAAACTTATAGCTCCCAACTTGCTACTTTTCCATATTATTTGTTCTCAAGGTGGTAGACAGTCAGACAAAAGACGAAATCAAAGAGCGCCCTGAAAGTGGTTGCTACATTTACGGTCTGTTCTTGGAGGGATGTCGGTGGGGATTTAACGAACACATTCTCATAGAGTCCAGACCCAAAGAGCTCTACACAGAGATGCCAGTGATCTGGTTGAAGCCAGTTGAGAACAGAAAAGTGCCGCAGAGCGGAATATACATCTGTCCTGTTTATAAGACACTCACCAGAGCTGGTACGTTAAGACGATTTTTTTGCAAATGCTGGATGAAAAAAAAACGGTTATAGTCCAAAAGTTTGAGCGCTAATCACTGAATTATTGCATCTTCATATTTACAATTAGCGACGAGCATTTCTCATTGCTTTTTTATAGACCCACATGATACCCAAAGTCAACTGTCAGATTTTAAAATACCAGAAATTCCTATATACGATGCCAGAATTTTAAATGGATTGAACTTTCACATGCAAAGTTTTCAGTAACGTCGTCGGGAATACTTAACCGATACTTTTGACTTCAATTTTAAGTCTTCTCCTTAACTGTGATCTAAGGAAAACCACTTCAACTCATTGAAAATCTTTAGTGCTGTCTGTTCTTTGGAATTTTTCAAAATCTACTTCAGCATTTCTTGATGCACCAAAGTGATTGTTAAGAATAACTGCCTTTTGGTAAATTTTTTCTATAAAATTGATTTGGGGTCATTTGAAAAAGCCGCATGGTTCGCAGTCCCTGTATTGTCTTGTTTGTACTCTGTGTGTATTGACGAGTTTAGCAGAATTTGAATGAAAGTATTTTGGCCCTTCAAATATAATTTTTGGGTCAGTTTTTATTTATTATTCTTCAGTTTTTTATTCTTCAGTGCGGCGAATCAAAAAATATTTTCACTGGACAGCCGATAAAATTCTAAAGCAATTGAAAGAATGATTTTGAACTTTTGACTGAGGCATTTCCTGAGACAATAACTTCTTTTGTTTACTTTCTACGGTACGCTTTTTAGGTTTAAGCTTTCCATAAAACCTTTTGGCTTATGGAGTTTTTTTGATGTGCAGAGAACAGTTAAGTGCCAAACAGTTACAAAATTATATGTTTTTTTTAGTTTTGTCCTTTTTTTATTGTTTTGGATCTGACATAACTGTTTTTAGATGCCAGATGATAGAAGTCTTAACGAGAGCTATTATCAGGCGCACATATAAACTTTTCACATGAATTCCATTTTTTGGCTTGGTTATATAAATTAATAATATTCAGTTTCTTACTTTCTCGATTTTTTTGTAATCATAGATTATCATTTTTGTGTGATCTTGAACTAGCATTAATCATGAAAATTTGATGCTTAATTGCTTCTTAGATCGCTGATTTTAATTATTGTTGCCAGTAATTTATAACCAGTAAATGTAATTTGCGTTGACTGAGGTCGTGACTGTGCATTGCAAGCTATATTTTGCAGATCATTGTACAATAACACAAACTTAGTAAGGCTCGTTATGTTGATCGAATGACTTTTTCCCGGAAGCAGAAAGTTTCTTATTCAAATCCCTCAAAGTCTCTTAACTGTTGACAGGAAATAAAGTTTTTTTTTCTTAACATCACTTGCACTGACGTGAGTGAAACATGTTAATTAGCTGGGTTCTCTGATGCCCGGTTACATCACCAAAATCACTTGTTTTCTATTGAGGTATTAGCAATATAAAGACCGTCATTACAATTTATGGAATGAAATTTTTTCCGATGTTTCCTAATAAATTTAATATTTTTAGAACTCAAGATTTCAATTACCTTCTCTGCACTGATTACCATAGCTCTTTGTTTCAAATTTGATAACAAATGGTATTAAAATGAGGCATGGACACTATAATGCAATTATTTCTGTTGTTTAGGAACTTTGTCAACAACTGGACATTCGACCAACTTCGTCCTCCCGATTGAGATCCCAACTGACAAGACCCAGAACCACTGGATCAAGAGAGGAGTCGCCCTCATTTGCGCCCTGGACTACTAGACCTCACCCGTTAACCTTTCCTCTTACCCGTTCTCAAATCACAACGTGTACTCACATAATGAGTGCACACAAGAGTTAGCTGCAGAGATGCAAAATTAGCTGTCATGAAACTCAATATTTTGATCCATTATTTTGACTGTGAAATGACTAAACAGTACTGAACTAACAGATTTCACTTATAGTTTGTCCCATAAAGTTGAAAAATTAAACGTTCAAAAAACGCCAAAACATGCAAATGAGCAATGTTTACAGTGTTTTTTTTAAACGTCGATTATTTCAACTTTGTAGGATTTTGTATTTTTATGACTTCGTCAAACAAATTTTTTAGTCTCCTCCATACAGTTGCATTGCAAACCAACGTTTGGAAGAGCCTCGACATGCAAATGAACATCAAGTTTCTCATTTGTTTGTCAACTTTTTTTCTCCACAGTCAACTAAATTATCCTACTTAAGTTACTTTATATGTTTAAAGTTTGAAATTTGATCTTTGAACTCAATTTAGAAGTTTTTGTTACGTTGGCTTGCGTTGCAACTTTATAGAACCATCTGCACTATTTTACCACCAGTAAAACCACCCCCCCCCCCCCACCCCCATATTTTTTTTCACTGATTCGATGTTTCATCATTGAACGGGCTGTAAAATATCAACAACAGAGGCAGAATTTTGTCGACGATCAATTTTTTTTCTACTACTCCAAAAGCGCATAGTTAATACTTGCACATAGTTAAGATAACAAATTTAGCAATTTATGACCAATTTTTGACTTTGTGTTAAGGCAATCTTCAATTCCTGCATAGTAACTTTTGCAGCAAAATGTTGAAATCAAGGTCTGCTAAAGTTATGGAAAATATCTGTTACCATAACCAATGGTATATAGTTCCATTTGCATAATTTCATAATCCACTGTTTAATTATTCGGCTGTTACGTAAATCCAAGTCACTCCCATTATTTTTTTTACTCTTTTTGAAAATTGGAGCTCTATGTCAATGTAGTATCGGAAGCCATGCTCAGTTTCAAAAACAACCGATATTTTGACCCAGTTGTTTTTAAATTTTCCTGGCGCCTATTTATTATTCACAGAACGAAAATAAAAAAATGCCTTTAGAAAACACATTGCGGTACGTCAGTTGATGGTTCCAATATTGTATATATGTATATGTGCGCTGTGTATACTATATGTAAATAATTTTTCTGGGGCTACTAAAAACTCAAGAACTCATTATTCTCAAGATTTTTTCGATCCTCAACCATTCACGATACTGTAACTCTGATATGAAATTGTATATCAAGTTCACTTGTACATAATGAATGTAATTATGTGTACATAAATCTCACCGAATCGTTCTAAATATTTATAATCGAAGGTTAAAAAACTGAATTCAACATCTGAGCTATACACTGAACGAATGGTGTTGACGCGTACGGTTATTATTGTAAATACTGTAAATACAATCAATCAAAATTTTCAATCCACACTTTTCTTCCGTGGAAAATCGGTTCTTTTCCAAAAAATGGGAGAGGAAGCAGCTTTTCCTAATAAATTTCGAGGTTAGAAAGTGGATCACAGGACTTTTTGTAACATAAAACAAAATAAATTACTTGGTTTTATCAATCCTTGTTTTTTTAGTCCATGTCTTCTAATCCGTAATACGACTTGACCGATTTTTATAATCTGAGCTAATTGCCAGTTGGTTCCCGGGTTATCCAGTACTTACTGGGGTTCTGATTTTTGTGAGGCTAAAATAGACAAGGAGGCTCGGTAATGTGCGATCGCACATAAAGTTCCGGCCGTGCTCATCCACATTTTGGCATAATTGTCTACCAAATGAGGAACAGATAGAAAAACCCAAATATTCAAGTAATTTTTAAAAAAATATATAGCTTATGAAAGCCTCCAAAGTAAATAATTGACTGGAGTAAAAAATGATGCACTAGATTGATGAGATATGCCAATATTAAGAAAAGGAGTTAAGATGAACAGCAAAATCAAACAACAACAAACATTAATAATTACATCAAAAACATATGTCCGTTTTAAAACAGAAAACTTAATAACAAAGTCAACATATAGTCACATAAAACTGAAAAAAAACAAAAAAACTTTTAATTCACCAGAACAGATATGGGACCAGTCTACAATAAGGCTTGGTAACAATTAGACAAAAAAGAACAAAAATAGCAAAATTAATAAATTTGCTTATATTTTTTTAAAAAAATTTAATTTCAAAGTAAATTAAACCATTAGATAACACGTGTGCAACTACAATGTTTTATTATCAATGATGTTTATATAGGTGGGCATTAAGACCTGTCTCTATTCAAGTTCTTATGCGGTTACAAAAAGAACAACAAAAAAGCAACAAATAAATTCAATTTACATTTGCCAGAAAACGCTGTCGAAGCCGCAAAGCCATATTTTGGCCCTCAAAATATGTTCGATTGCACCTTTTTCGAACACAAATAAAGTAGTATGAGAGTAATGTAGTTTCAGTGTTAACGAGTCTCGGTAAAAACTAGACAAAAAAGAGCAAACTTAAACAAAAATAAAACATGTTTTTCTTTGGAAAAAAAATAATACTTCTAATGTCATGAAAGCTATTAATTACAAAATGAAACAATTAAATAGATTCATTTATTCGTCCAAAGGAAGCTCTTAAAAGCTCTTAAAACCCTCTAATTATCCCAACTATGCCGTACGTCCACAAAAAGAACGTCAAATTTGACAAAAAAAAAACAAAATTAGTTCAATGCTTTTTTGTGAAAAACCCGTTTCGAAGCCAGTAAAATCATAATGAATTCCTTAAAAACATTAGATTTTGGGACACCAATCCCTTTTGACGCCTTTTCATGACCCCAATAATGACATAAATGACCTGTAATTAACGAAATAAGGTAACAAATAAATAATAAAAAGAACAAAATTGGGAAGTCAAAAGAGAGTTTTTTTACTTTTGAAAACAATGGTTTTCAAGCCATGAAAACAATCATCTATCTACTAATATCGGAATATCGGTTTATCTTTTTTCCATGAAAAGTCAATGAAAGCTGTCATTATACAGGAAAAACCACACGACTAAAAGTACAAAGTAAAAACGACAGTTGAAGAAAACATTAAAAAATTCAATTGAAATCTTCAAGAAAGCAATGTCGAAGCCGTTAAAACCATAATCTATGTATTTAAGGATTTTAATATGTTCACTTTTGCTTTATTTTGAACTCCAATATTGTGATATATGAACTCTCAATTATGTGGCAAAACGAAAACGTGAAAAATGAGCAAATATCAAAAAAAGAAAAAAGACGTGAAATCTCGTAATATCAAAGCCAGCAAGCCATAACTTAAGGCGTAACACCACAAGAAATATTAAATTTCTAATCAGTAGAGAGAGGAAGCATTTTTTCTTGGCTGACAGTAAGCTATAAGTTGACCAAATTTAGAAAAAAATAGATGCAAATTTAATTAAGCCATTATTTGTTTTAAAATCATTTTTTTTTAAAAAAAGTCAAAACATTCATAAGCTTTCAAGTAAAAAAGTAGATTTTTTGGAACTGCTTGGGAAGCCAATTGAACCAATCACTACTGAGCTTTAGTTTGAAATGTTCTGTTATTTGATTAATATAAAAGAGATCAATTTAAAAAAAACCGACTGATTACAATCCCAATTCTTATTAAAATGTAACAGTCCAAGTTTGATCCAAATTTAGCCCTGCTAATGCTGTTTGTCCATTAGAAACCCTGAATTTTTCAAATGTTATAGTTATAGATAAATTGTTAGTTAAAAGATCAAAACTAAATGCTGCGTTTTTGATAATCAAATAGTAAAGTCAGCAAAAAACCACAAAGTTTTATTTACAGAGCACTCTCAACGGAAGTTGAAGTAGAAAGAGCCCCTTTTGGAGTCTACAAAGATTGTGTTAGTGGTATTCGGGGTTGTATGTCCGGCAATTTTAATTAAAGTGGACTAAAGAAGCTTATTTTGTGCTGTTTGTGATGATAAAGGCCGAAATTTGAAATATTTAGCCAAAAATTTTTGACAAAAAATTTAGATAAAAATAGTCGACCATATTTCTTTGTCTTTAAAAATAAAATCAACAACACTATTCAAAATTTTAACAAATTTTAGCAAAATCGACAAAATTTTAGGCAAAAATTCCGGTGATTGATTATGTGAATAAAAATTATGTGAATAACAACGAAATTCACTCTACTTTTCTCAAAAGTTTAAACCTTGATAAATCCCTGTAAAAGACAAAAATCGAAAAAATCTTAATTCTATATTCTACGGTGAACTAGCTTTCTAATGATATCAGGGTCAACTCTTTACGACGAATATATCAATCGGCAAAAATTGTCTGAACAAAAAAACCCCATTTGAGTATATAGTTCCTCCCCCCTCAAGAAGGGTCGGAACAATCATATCCACTTTTATTTAATCTAATGACAAAAATTATATCGTTTGCATATAGTTAGTTGAAATGTTTGAATGCAAATCCAATAAACTGTTATTCATATCAATTACAAAATTGCTAAATTTCTTGGTCACGAACCATGAAATGTCAAAGAAAATACCAATTTAATGGAATTGAAATCTGAACTTTGCGAGGCTTTTTTCCAAATGCAGGTGTAATTGAAAACCGTTTTGCGCGTATTTTTGGGCTTTAACATTTAGGAAATGCAGTGTTTTTTTTCAAATTTAAACGTGATAATCTAATATAAAGAATAAATAAATATGAAGAAATCAGTTCAGCAATAATCTGCGTTTTTAGATGAAATGGATAAATTTAAACGACGATAATTTGATTCTATTGGTCTTTAAGGATTAAATTCTATTGGCCTCCTAAAGGATTTATTCAACATAACTTTTAGAGAAATGTGTGGGCGTTTAATGAAACTTTCCTCTGAGGTACCAATTTTTTTTAAATCTTTTACAGAAAGCAGGCACAGTTTTTCAAAATGAACAAAAAATTGCCAGTTTGCTGTTTCTCCATTTTTCTCATGATGAATGCAAATATTTAGCTTCGAAGTGCTCCAAAACATGTCAGATGTACTCTGATGTCAATTTGCTATGGTGAAGAAAACAACACAAAACGTTGTAAGAAAGACATTAACAATAATTAAAATCGAAAAACCGGTTTAAATAAATTAGGATGAAAATCGGAGTTAAAATGCTGCCAATTAGCTTTTTTTAGCAACTGAAGTCTTGAGACAAAATATGTTTGTTTGTTGTATGAAGACATGAAGACATGTATCTCTTCATTTTTAACCATTGTTTTGTTGTGAAATTGACGCTCTGTTTGACAGGCATTTTCAAGCTTTTCTGGAAAATCGTTTTTTGCAATTTTCATGAAGAATTTTGAGCAGCTGAATCCTTCTCCGATTATCTCTGAAGCTTTTATTAAATCATTTTATAGTTTGAATTATTAACTCATTTACAACATCATTTTACTTCCACTTCAATTTTTATAAAATTTATTCAAGTCTGAATTTTTGAAACTGTAGCTGCCCAGTCACAAGTTTCCGGATCAGTAAGTTAAGGTTTCCGAAGTTTTCAAAAAAGTTTCCGAACTAAAACTAGCACTGAAACCATGCTGAAAGCCTCATGACTATTGGAGTTTTGCAGATATTGAAAAAACGTGCCAAAAATATGTTTCTTGGGTCGACTATTTTTTATTTAGATTTGAACAACAAAAACTTGTTAAACTGGCCTCGAATATGTGCCGTCCCAGCGGTTTCTGCATACTCGTTAAATTTCTGAAACCAACGATAAATTTTTGAATCTTTATTGACGTTAACAATTCAGCTTTATTATTCTGCATAAAGGCTTCCACGGGTTTTAATTTCAATTTATCTTTTCACGGTACTCCTGCCTCCGAATTTTTTTCTCGGTTCCCAATGAGAATTTTGTACCAGTTATGAAAAAATATACTTTCATTAGAGAGAGTTCAACTAATGCATTTAATAATTTAAACTAAAACTCACAATTTTTGAAAAGTAAAACAATTCCAACGACTAATTGCGCACGCTTACGTTAAAAATCTATTCAAATACACAAAAAAATTCCATTTATAATCAGAAAACTGAAAGAACATACAGTTTTCCGAAAAGCGAGCAATCAAAACATTTGATGCAAACATTTTCCTCGACTAACATAAACGTAAAATTTGAGTGTTTTCAATCATTTCCATGAAGTACGAAACGAAATTCTCTTTTCTCTGCACGTGCGTACAATTTTCTCTGGTAATTCTTTAAAATTTCTTGGTTTTCAGTTTTTTTCCTCATAAATTCCCATAAACTCTCAGATTTATAAAAATTACATTATAAAGAGACAAAAAATCAAATCTTCCTGAGAAGAACTAAAAAATGTCAATTTAGATCAACAATTTATAATATCAAAGAGCCAAATAGATTTTTTTGTAAGAGTGACAAATTTTACCATTGAAATTTGAAAACACAACAGCCGAAAATAAAGATCGTTCAAAGATTAAAAACATTCAAAATGTTTGCAGAAGTTTTTAGTTTATATAAGTATAGAAAACAACTAAAAAGTAATAAAAACCCATTAAAATTAAACCTCCAACAATCAATCTTAGGACACTTAAAGTTACGTTAATTATTTGTTTGCAAACTGAAAAAACTGAACTGAATGAAAACTTCAATTATAAATCACGTTAACAATGGTTTCCGAAATTAAATCAATCATTTGCGCTGAATTTTTGTCTGAGATGAAAAATGTATTTGAATAATTTTACTTTGAACAGCACCGAAAGGGCGTGCAAATAGATCTTAGGCCTCTTTCCCAGCAGGTTTTGAACGATGACAGGGGTCGTTCAAAAACTCACAATCGACAGATTTATTGATGTGCAGGTTGGAAAAAGCAAATGAAAAAAATGTTCTAAGTAGGGTTTGAGCAATGGATTCATCCAAAGCAATAGATAGCTGTGCAAATCTTAAACACAAAACAATTAAATTTGGAAGAATGGCTCTCGAATGACAAGCGAGGTAATTTAATTCAGAGGCTGTAGCCTAGATAATTTTTTCTTTATGGGTGCAACAATATTTGACCAGGGCTTGGGTCAAACCAAGGGCCACCCGATCCGTCACCAGATGTACTACCCACGTGGCTATCGGGCCCTTATTTTTGGGATGCTGCAATCATTTTTATTTTAGCAACAAGCTTTACTTCAGAGTAAGAACAATAAAGATCTCTCAAAAATTAAGAAGTTCTCAGAATTTTAAAGAATTACATTATAAACAGACAAAAACCAAACCTTCCTGAGAAGAGCCAAAAAATGTCTATTTATATCAACAGTTTATAATATCAAAGAGCCAAATAGATTTTTTTTCGTTATAATGACCAATTTGCCCATTGAAATTTGAAAACACAACAGTCTAAAAAAATCATCCAAAAATTAAAAACATTCGAAATGCTTGCAGAATTTGTCCGTTTCAATGAGTATATCAAAAGAAGATTTTAAAAAATCTAAAAAACCACTAAACATTAAACCTCCATTAATCAATCTTAGGACAATTAAAGCTACATTAATAATTTCTCTGCCAGCTGAAAAAAACTGAACTGAATCAAAACTTCAATTATAAATTACGGTAACAATCGTTTCGAAAAAAAAATTGCGCTGAGTTTTTTTTTGTTAGGAAACAAGTGTTAGAATTATTTTACTGTGATTTTACTCAGCACCAAAAAAGGTTTTCATTCAGAATTCTGTAATACTGTTTTTCGGGTCAGAGTTAAACCTGGGTCAAATTTGTCAAACAAATTACCAGAGTGTTGCTAGTAAAAAGATCGTACACCTCCTTCCAATTAGATTTCGAACATTGACAGACGACCTTCAGTAATTCACAATCGACAGATTTATTTGTGCGCCATTTAGAAAAAAATAATAAATCATAAGATTGATCGAAGTTAGATTTGAGTAATGGATTTGTACAATACAATAGATTACTGTGCAAAATTTAAACTTAAACCAACTAATGTCGGACGAATTGCTCTCGAATGACAGGCGAGGCAATTTATATCAAGATGTTGTAGCCTAGATAAACTTTTTATGGGTGCAAAAATGTTTAACCAAGATTGGGTTCGAACCAAGGGCCACCCGATCCCTCACCAGATGTACTACCCACGTGGCTATCGGGCCCTTATTTTTGGGATGCCGCAATCAATTTTATTTTGGCAACAAGTTTTACTTCAGAATGAGAACAAAAAAGATCACTCAAAAACGAAGAAGTTCTCAAATTAAAAAAAATACATTATAGAGACAAAAAAAAACAAATCTTCCTGAGAAGAGCCAAAAAATTTTAATTTAGATCAAGAGTTTGTAATATCAAAGAGCCAAAAAGGCAAATAGATTTTTTTGTTATAGTGACCATTTGCCCATTGAAATTTGAAAACACAACAGTCTAAAATAAAGATCATTCAAAAATTAAAAATTTTAAAAATGCTTGCAGAATTTATCCGTTTCTATAAGTATATCAAAAGAAGATTAAAAAAATCTAAAAAACCACTAAACATTAAACTTCCAATAATCAATCTTAGGACACTTAAAGCTGCGTTAATAATTTTTCTGCCAGCTGAAAAAAACTGAATTGAATCAAAACTTCAATTATAAATTTCGTTAACAATCGTTTCGAAAAATAAATCATTTGCGCTGAATTTTTTTCTGATATGAAATAAATTTTTGAATATTTTTACTGTGATCAGCGCCAAACGAGGTTTTCAATCAAAAATCTGTAAAACTGTTTTTCGGTTCAGAGTTAAATCAAATTTATCAAGCAAATTAACAGAGCCTTGCTGGTAAAAAGATCTTAGGCCTACTTCCAATTAGGTTTTGAACATTGACAGACGACATTCAAAAATTCCGAATCGACAGATTTATTTATGCGCCATTTAGATAAAAAAAATAGCAAATCATAGAATTGATCAAAGTTGGATTTGAGCAATGGATTTATACAATACAATAGATTCCTGTGCAAATTTTAAACTAAAACCAACTAACGTCGGACGAATTGCTCTCCAATGACAGACGAGGCAATTTAATTCAAGATGTTGTAGCCTAGATAAACTTTTTATGGGTGCAAAAATGTTTAACCAAGATTGGGTTCGAACCAAGGGCCACCCGATCCCTCACCAGATGTACTACCCACGTGGCTATCGGGCCCTTTTTTTGAGATGCCGCAATCAATTTTATTTTGGCAACAAGTTTTACTTCAGAGTGAGAACAAAAAGATCACTCAAAAACGAAGAAGTTCTCAAATTAAAAAAAATACATTATAGAGACAAAAAAACAAATCTTCCTGAGAAGAGCCAAAAAATGTCTATTTATATCAACAGTTTATAATATCAAAGAGCCAAATAGATTTTTTTTTGTTATAATGACCAATTTGCCCATTGAAATTTGAAAACACAACAGTCTAAAAAAATATCATTCAAAAATTAAAAACATTCGAAATGCTTGCAGAATTTGTCCGTTTCAATGAGTATATCAAAAGAAGATTTAAAAAAATCTAAAAAACCACTAAACATTAAACCTCCATTAATCAATCTTAGGACAATTAAAGCTACATTAATAATTTCTCTGCCAGCTGAAAAAAACTGAACTGAATCAAAACTTCAATTATAAATTACGGTAACAATCGTTTCGAAAAAAAAATTGCGCTGAGTTTTTTTCTGTTAGGAAACAAGTGTTAGAATTATTTTACTGTGATCAGCACCAAAAAAGGTTTTCATTCAGAATTCTGTAATACTGCTTTTCGGGTCAGAGTTAAACCTGGGTCAAATTTGTCAAACAAATTACCAGAGTGTTGCTAGTAAAAAGATCGTACACCTCCTTCCTATTAGATTTCGAACATTGACAGACGACCTTCAGTAATTCACAATCGACAGATTTATTTGTGCGCCATTTATAAAAAAATAATTAATCATAAGATTGATCGAAGTTAGATTTGAGTAATGGATTTGTACAATACAATAGATAACTGTGCAAAATTTAAACTTAAACTAAATATTGTCGGACGAATTGCTCTCCAATGACAGACGAGGCAATTTAATTCAAGATGTTGTAGCCTAGATAAACTTTTTATGGGTGCAAAAATGTTTAACCAAGATTGGGTTTGAACCAAGGGCCACCCGATCCCTCACCAGATGTACTACCCACGTGGCTATCGGGCCCTTTTTTTGAGATGCCGCAATCAATTTTATTTTGGCAACAAGTTTTACTTCAGAGTGAGAACAAAAAGATCACTCAAAAACGAAGAAGTTCTCAAATTAAAAAAAATACATTATAGAGACAAAAAAACAAATCTTCCTGAGAAGAGCCAAAAAATGTCTATTTATATCAACAGTTTATAATATCAAAGAGCCAAATAGATTTTTTTTTGTTATAATGACCAATTTGCCCATTGAAATTTGAAAACACAACAGTCTAAAAAAAATCATCCAAAAATTAAAAACATTCGAAATGCTTGCAGAATTTGTCCGTTTCAATGAGTATATCAAAAGAAGATTTTAAAAAATCTAAAAAACCACTAAACATTAAACCTCCATTAATCAATCTTAGGACAATTAAAGCTACATTAATAATTTCTCTGCCAGCTGAAAAAAACTGAACTGAATCAAAACTTCAATTATAAATTACGGTAACAATCGTTTCGAAAAAAAAATTGCGCTGAGTTTTTTTCTGTTAGGAAACAAGTGTTAGAATTATTTTACTGTGATCAGCACCAAAAAAGGTTTTCATTCAGAATTCTGTAATACTGTTTTTCGGGTCAGAGTTAAACCTGGGTCAATTTTGTCAAACAAATTACCAGAGTGTTGCTAGTAAAAAGATCGTACACCTCCTTCCTATTAGATTTCGAACATTGACAGACGACCTTCAGTAATTCACAATCGACAGATTTATTTGTGCGCCATTTAGAAAAAAATAATTAATCATAAGATTGATCGAAGTTAGATTTGAGTAATGGATTTGTACAATACAATAGATTACTGTGCAAAATTTAAACTTAAACCAACTAATGTCGGACGAATTGCTCTCGAATGACAGGCGAGGCAATTTAAATCAAGATGTTGTAGCCTAGATGAACTTTTTATGGGTGCAAAAATGTTTAACCAAGATTGGGTTCGAACCAAGGGCCACCCGATCCCTCACCAGATGTACTACCCACGTGGCTATCGGGCCCTTATTTTTGGGATGCCGTAATCAATTTTATTTTGGCAACAAATTTTACTTCAGAATGAGAACAAAAAAGATCACTCAAAAACGAAGAAGTTCTCAAATTTATAAAAAAAATACATTATAAAGAGACAAAAAAACAAATCTTCCTGGGAAGAGCCAAAAAGTTTCAATTTAGATCAACAGTTTGTAATATCAAAGAGCCAAAAAGACAAATAGATTTTTTTGTTATAGTGACCATTTGCCCGTTGAAATTTGAAAACACAACAGTCTAAAATAAAGATCATTCAAAAATTAAAAATATTAAAAATGCTTGCAGAATTTATCCGTTTCTATAAGTATATCAAAAGAAGATTAGAAAATCTAAAAAACCACTAAACATTAAACTTCCAATAATCAATCTTAGGACACTTAAAGCCGCGTTAATAATTTTTCTGCCAGCTGAAAAAAACTGAATTGAATCAAAACTTCAATTATAAATTACGTTAACAATCGTTTCGAAAAATAAATCATTTGCGCTGAATTTTTTTCTGATATGAAATAGGTTTTTCAATACTTTTACTGTGATCAGCATCAAAAATGTTTTTCAGTCAGAATTCTGTAATACTGTTTTTCGGATCAGAGTTAAATCTGGGTCAAATTTATCAAGCAAATTAACAGAGCCTTGCTAGTAAAAAGATCTGAGGCCTTCTTCCAATTAGGTTTTGAACATTGACAGACGACATTCAAAAACTCAGAATCGACAGATTTTTTTATGCGCCATTTAGATAAAAAAATAGCAAATCATAGAGATGATCAAAGTTGGATTTGAGCAATGGATTTATACAATACAATAGATTCCTGTGCAAATTTTAAACTAAAACCAACTAACGTCGGACGAATTGCTCTCCAATGACAGACGAGGCAATTTAATTCAAGATGTTGTAGCCTATATAAACTTTTTATGGGTGCAAAAATGTTTAACCAAGACTGGGTTCGAACCAAGGGCCACCCGATCCCTCACCAGATGTACTACCCACGTGGCTATCGGGCCCTTTTTTTAGATGCCGCAATCAATTTTATTTTGGCAACAAGTTTTACTTCAGTGTGAGAACAAAAAGATCACTCAAAAACGAAAAAGTTCTCAAATTAAAAAAAAAATACATTATAGAGACAAAAAAAAACAAATCTTCCTGAGAAGAGCCAAAAAATTTCAATTTAGATCAAGAGTTTGTAATATCAAAGAGCCAAAATGCAAATCGATTTTTTTGTTATAGTAAACATTTGCGCATTGAAATTTGAAAACACAACAGTCTAAAATAAAGATCATTCAAAAATTAAAAATAATCAAAATGCTTGCAGAATTTATCCGTTTCTATAAGCATATCAAAAGAAGATTAAAAAAAATCTAAAAAACCACTAAACACTAAACCTCCAATAATCAATCTTAGGACACTTAAAGCTACGTTAATAATTTTTCTGCCAGCTGAAAAAAACTGAACTAAATCAAAACTTCAATTATAAATTACGTTGACAATCGTTTCGAAAAAAAACATTTGCGCTGAAATTTTTTCTGATATGAAATAAGTTTTTAAATAATTTTAATGTGATCAGCATCAAAAATGGTTTTCAGTCAGAATTCTGTAATACTGTTTTTCGGTTCAGAGTTAAATCTGGGGCAAATTTATCAAGCAAATTAACAGAGCCTTGCTATTAAAAAGATCTTAGGCCTACTTTCAACTAGGTTTTGAACATTGACAGACGACATTCAAAAATTCAGAATCGACAGATTTCTTTATGCGCAATTTAGATAAAAAAATAGCAAATCATAAAATTGATCGAAGTTGGATTTGAGCAATGGATTTATACAACACCATAGATTCCTGTGCAAAACTTAAACTTAAACCAACTAATTTCGGACAAATTGCTCTCGAATGACAGGCGAGGCAGTTTAATTCAAGATGTTGTAGCCTAGATAATCTTTTCATGGGTGCAAAATTGTTTGACCAAGACTGGGTTCTAACCAAGGGCCACCCGATCCCTCACCAGATGTACTACCCACGTGACTATCGGGCCCTTACTTTTGGGATGCTGCAATCATTTTTATTTTAGCAACAAGTTTTACTTCAGAGTGAGAACAAAAAGATCACTCAAAAACGAAGAAGTTCTCAAATTAAAAAAAATACATTATAGAGACAAAAAAAAACAAATCTTCCTGAGAAGAGCCAAAAAATTTTAATTTAGATCAAGAGTTTGTAATATCAAAGAGCCAAAAAGGCAAATAGATTTTTTTGTTATAGTAACCATTTGCCCATTGAAATTTGAAAACACAACAGTCTAAAATAAAGATCATTCAAAAATTAAAAATATTCAAAATGCTTGCAGAATTTATCCGTTTCTATAAGCATATCAAAAGAAGATTAAAAAAATCTAAAAAACCACTAAGCACTAAACCTCCAATAATCAATCTTAGGACACTTAAAGCTACGTTAATAAATTTTCTGCCAGCTGAAAAAACTGAACTGAATCAAAACTTCAATTATAAATTACGTTGACAATCGTTTCGAAAAAAAAACATTTGCGCTGAATTTTTTTCTGATATGAAATAAGTTTTTAAATAATTTTAATGTGATCAGCATCAAAAATGGTTTTCAGTCAGAATTCTGTAATACTGTTTTTCGGTTCAGAGTTAAATCTGGGGCAAATTTATCAAGCAAATTAACAGAGCCTTGCTATTAAAAAGATCTTAGGCCTACTTTCAATTAGGTTTTGAACATTGACAGACGACATTCAAAAACTCAGAACCGACAGATTTCTTTACGCGCAATTTAGATAAAAAAAAATAGCAAATCATAAAATTGATCGAAGTTGGATTTGAGCAATGGATTTATACAACACCATAGATTCCTGTGCAAAATTTAAACTTAAACCAACTAATGTCGGACGAATTGCTCTCGAATGACAGGCGAGGCAGTTTAATTCAAGATGTTGTAGCCTAGATAATCTTTTAATGGGTGCAAAATTGTTTGACCAAGACTGGGTTCTAACCAAGGGCCGCCCGATCCCTCACCAGATGTACTACCCACGTGACTATCGGGCCCTTATTTTTGGGATGCTGCAATCATTTTTATTTTGGCAACAAGTTTTACTTCAGAATAAGAACAATAAAGATCTCTCAGAAATGAAGAAGTTCTCACATTTTTTTTAAAAAAATTACCCTATAAACAGACAAGAACCAGACCTTCCTGAGAAGAGCCAAAAAATGTCTCTTTAGATCAACAGTTTGTAATATCAAAGAGCCGAAAATGTAAATAGATTTCTTTGTTATAGTGGCCATTTGTCCATTGAATTTTGAAAACACAACAGTCTAAAAGAAACATCATTCAAAAATTAAAGACCTTCAAAGTTCTTGCAGATGTTATCCGTTTCTATAAGTATATCAAAAGAAAATAAAAATATCTAAAAAACCATTAAACATTAAACCTCCAATAGTCAATCTTAGGACACTTAAAGCTACGTTAATTATTTTTCTGCCAGCTGAAAAAAACTGAACTCAGTCAAAAATTCAATTATAAATTACATTAACAATCGTTTCGATAAATAAATCATTTGCGCTGAATTTTTTCTGTTATCAAATAGGTTTTTGAATAATTTTACTGTGATCAGCACCAAAAAAGGCTTTCAGTCATATTTGTGTAATACTGTTTTTCGGGTCAGAGTTAAATCTGGGTCAAATTTGTCAAGCAAATCAACAGAGCATTGCTGGTAAAAAGATCTTAGGCCTCCTTCCAATTAGGTTTTGAACATTGACAGACAACCTTCAGTAATTCACAATCAACAGAATTATTTATGCGCCATTTAGAAAAAAAGCAAATCATAAAATTGATCGAACTTAGATTTGAGCAATGGATTTATACAATACAATAGATTCCTATGTCCTATGCAAAATTTAAACTTAAACCAACAAATGTCGGACGAATTGCTCTTTAATGACAGGCGGGGCAGCTTAATTGAAGAAGCTGTAGCCTAGATAAATTTTTTTATGCGTGCAAAAATGTTTGCCAAAGCCTGGGTTCGAACCAAGGTTTTCCTGATCCCTCACCAGATGCACTACCCAAGTGGCTGTCAGGCCCTTAAATTTGGGATGATGCAATCAATTTTATTTTAGCTACAAGTTTTTCTTCAGAGTGAGAACAATAAAGATCACTCAAAAACGAAGAAGTTCTCAAGTTCATAAAAAAATACATTATAGAGAGACAAAAAATCAAATCTTCCTGAGAAGAGCAAAAAATTTCAATTTAGATCAACAGTTTGTAATATCAAAGAGCCAAAAATGTAAATAGATTTCTTTGTTATAGTGGCCATTTGTCCATTGAAATTTGAAAATACAACAGTCTAAAATAAAGATCATCCAAAAATTGAAAACATTCAAAACGCTTGCAGAATTTATCCGTTTCTATAAGTATATCAAAAGAAGATTAAAAAAAATCCAAAAAACCACTAAACGTTAAACCTCCAATAATCAATCTTAGGACACTTAAAGCTACGTTAATAATTTTTCCGCCAGCTGAAAAAAACTGAACTGAATCAAAACTTCAATTATAATTTACGTTAATAATCGTTTCGAAAAATAAATCATTTGCGCTGAATTTTTTTCTGATATGAAATAAGTTTTTGAATAATTTTACTGTGATCAGCGCCAAACGAGGTTTTCAATCAAAAATCTGTAAAACTGTTTTTCGGTTCAGAGTTAAATCAAATTTATCAAGCAAATTAACAGAGCCTTGCTGGTAAAAAAGATCTTAGGCCTACTTCAATTAGGTTTTGAACATTGACGGACGACATTCAAAAATTTCGAATCGACAGATTTATTTATGCGCAATTTAGAAAAAAATAGCAAATCATAAAATTGATCGAAGTTGGATTTGAGCAATGGATTTATACAATACAATAGATTTCTGTGCAAAATTTAAACTTAAACCAACTAATGTCGGACGAATTGCTCTCGAATGACAGGCGAGGCAATTTAATTCAAGATGTTGTAGCCTAGATAATCTTTTCATGGGTGCAAAATTGTTTGACCAAGACTGGGTTCTAACCAAGGGCCGCCCGATCCCTCACCAGATGTACTACCCACGTGACTATCGGGCCCTTATTTTTGGGATGCTGCAATCATTTTTATTTTGGCAACAAGTTTTACTTCAGAATAAGAACAATAAAGATCTCTCAGAAATGAAGAAGTTCTCACATTTTTTTTTAAAAAATTACCCTATAAACAGACAAGAACCAGACCTTCCTGAGAAGAGCCAAAAAATGTCTCTTTAGATCAACAGTTTGTAATATCAAAGGGCCGAAAATGTAAATAGATTTCTTTGTTATAGTGGCCATTTGTCCATTGAATTTTGAAAACACAACAGTCTAAAAGAAACATCATTCAAAAATTAAAGACCTTCAAAGTTCTTGCAGATGTTATCCGTTTCTATAAGTATATCAAAAGAAAATAAAAATATCTAAAAAACCACTAAACATTAAACCTCCAATAGTCAATCTTAGGACACTTAAAGCTACGTTAATTATTTTTCTGCCAGCTGAAAAAAACTGAACTCAGTCAAAAATTCAATTATAAATTACATTAACAATCGTTTCGAAAAATAAATCATTTGCGCTGAATTTTTTCTGTTATCAAATAGGTTTTTGAATAATTTTACTGTGATCAGCACCAAAAAAAGCTTTCAGTCATATTTGTGTAATACTGTTTTTCGGGTCAGAGTTAAATCTGGGTCAAATTTGTCAAGCAAATCAACAGAGCATTGCTGGTAAAAAGATCTTAGGCCTCCTTCCAATTAGGTTTTGAACATTGACAGACAACCTTCAGTAATTCACAATCAACAGAATTATTTATGCGCCATTTAGAAAAAAAGCAAATCATAAAATTGATCGAAGTTAGATTTGAGCAATGGATTTATACAATACAATAGATTCCTATGTCCTATGCAAAATTTAAACTTAAACCAACAAATGTCGGACGAATTGCTCTTTAATGACAGGCGGGGCAGCTTAATTGAAGAAGCTGTAGCCTAGATAAACTTTTTTATGGGTGCAAAAATGTTTGCCAAAGCCTGGGTTCGAACCAAGGTTTTCCTGATCCCTCACCAGATGCACTACCCAAGTGGCTGTCAGGCCCTTAAATTTGGGATGATGCAATCAATTTTATTTTAGCTACAAGTTTTTCTTCAGAGTGAGAACAATAAAGATCACTCAAAAACGAAGAAGTTCTCAAGTTCATAAAAAAATACATTATAAAGAGACAAAAAATCAAATCTTCCTGAGAAGAGCAAAAAATTTCAATTTAGATCAACAGTTTGTAATATCAAAGAGCCAAAAATGTAAATAGATTTCTTTGTTATAGTGGCCATTTGTCCATTGAAATTTGAAAATACAACAGTCTAAAATAAAGATCATTCAAAAATTGAAAACATTCAAAACGCTTGCAGAATTTATCCGTTTCTATAAGTATATCAAAAGAAGATTAAAAAAAATCCAAAAAACCACTAAACGTTAAACCTCCAATAATCAATCTTAGGACACTTAAAGCTACGTTAATAATTTTTCCGCCAGCTGAAAAAAACTGAACTGAATCAAAACTTCAATTATAATTTACGTTAATAATCGTTTCGAAAAATAAATCATTTGCGCTGAATTTTTTTCTGATATGAAATAAGTTTTTGAATAATTTTACTGTGATCAGCGCCAAACGAGGTTTTCAATCAAAAATCTGTAAAACTGTTTTTCGGTTCAGAGTTAAATCAAATTTATCAAGCAAATTAACAGAGCCTTGCTGGTAAAAAAGATCTTAGGCCTACTTCAATTAGGTTTTGAACATTGACGGACGACATTCAAAAATTTCGAATCGACAGATTTATTTATGCGCAATTTAGAAAAAAATAGCAAATCATAAAATTGATCGAAGTTGGATTTGAGCAATGGATTTATACAATACAATAGATTTCTGTGCAAAATTTAAACTTAAACCAACTAATGTCGGACGAATTGCTCTCGAATGACAGGCGAGGCAATTTAATTCAAGAGGTTGTAGCCTAGATAAACTTTTTATGGGTGCAAAAATGTTTGACCAAGACTGGTTTCGAACCAGGGACCACCCGATCCCTCACCAGATGTACTACCCACGTGGCTATCAGGCCCCTATTTTGGGATGCCGCAATCAATTTTATTTTAGCAACAAGTTTTACTTCAGAATAAGAACAATAAATATCTCTCAGAAATGAAGAAGTTCTCAGATTTATAAAAAAAATTACCTTATAAACAGACAAGCAAATTAACAGAGCATTGCTGGTAAAAAGATCTTAGGCCTCTTTCCAATTAGGTTTTGAACATTGACAGACGACCTTCAGTAATTCACAATCAACAGAATTATTTATGCGCCATTTAGAAAAAAAAGCAAATCATAAAATTGATCGAAGTTAGATTTGAGCAATGGATTTATACAATACAATAGATTCCTATGTCCTATGCAAAATTTAAACTTAAACCAACTAATATCGGACGAATTGCTCTTGAATGACAGGCGGGGCAACTTAATTGAAGAAGCTGTAGCCTAGATAAACTTTTTTATGGGTGCAAAAATGTTTGCCAAAGCCTGGGTTCGAACCAAGGTTTTCCTGATCCCTCACCAGATGCACTACCCAAGTGGCTGTCAGGCCCTTAAATTTGGGATGATGCAATCAATTATATTTTAGCAACAAGTTTTTCTTCAGAGTGAGAACAATAAAGATCACTCAAAAACGAAGAAATTCTCAATTTTATAAAAAAAATACATTATAAAGAGACAAAAAATCAAATCTTCATGAGAAGAGCAAAAAATTTCAATTTAGATCAACAGTTTGTAATATCAAAGAGCCAAAAATGTAAATAGATTTTTTTGTTATAGTGGCCATTTGCCCATTGAAATTTGAATACACAACAGTCTAAAAGAAACATCATTCAAAAATTAAAGACCTTCAAAGTTCTTGCAGATGTTATCCGTTTCTATAAGTATATCAAAAGAAAATAAAAATATCTAAAAAACCACTAAACATTAAACCTCCAATAGTCAATCTTAGGACACTTAAAGCTACGTTAATTATTTTTCTGCCAGCTGAAAAAAACTGAACTCAGTCAAAAATTCAATTATAAATTACATTAACAATCGTTTCGAAAAATAAATCATTTGCGCTGAATTTTTTCTGTTATCAAATAGGTTTTTGAATAATTTTACTGTGATCAGCACCAAAAAAAGCTTTCAGTCATATTTGTGTAATACTGTTTTTCGGGTCAGAGTTAAATCTGGGTCAAATTTGTCAAGCAAATCAACAGAGCATTGCTGGTAAAAAGATCTTAGGCCTCCTTCCAATTAGGTTTTGAACATTGACAGACAACCTTCAGTAATTCACAATCAACAGAATTATTTATGCGCCATTTAGAAAAAAAGCAAATCATAAAATTGATCGAAGTTAGATTTGAGCAATGGATTTATACAATACAATAGATTCCTATGTCCTATGCAAAATTTAAACTTAAACCAACAAAGGTCGGACGAAATGCTGTTTAATGACAGGCGGGGCAGCTTAATTGAAGAAGCTGTAGCCTAGATAAATTTTTTTATGCGTGCAAAAATGTTTGCCAAAGCCTGGGTTCGAACCAAGGTTTTCCTGATCCCTCACCAGATGCACTACCCAAGTGGCTGTCAGGCCCTTAAATTTGGGATGATGCAATCAGTTTTATTTTAGCTACAAGTTTTTCTTCAGATTGAGAACAATAAAGATCACTCAAAAACGAAGAAGTTCTCAAATTAAAAAAAATACATTATAAAGAGACAAAAAATCAAATCTTCCTGAGAAGAGCAAAAAATTTCAAATTAGATCAACAGTTTGTAATATCAAAGAGCCAAAAATGTAAATAGATTTCTTTGTTATAGTGGCCATTTGTCCATTGAAATTTGAAAATACAACAGTCTAAAATGAAGATCATTCAAAAATTGAAAACATTCAAAACGCTTGCAGAATTTATCCGTTTCTATAAGTATATCAAAAGAAGATTAAAAAAAATCCAAAAAACCACTAAACGTTAAACCTCCAATAATCAATCTTAGGACACTTAAAGCTGCGTTAATAATTTTTCTGCCAGCTGAAAAAAACTGAACTGAATCAAAACTTCAATTATAAATTACGTTAACAATCGTTTCGAAAAATAAATCATTTGCGTTGAATTTTTTTCTGATATGAAATAGGTTTTTAATTAATTTTACTGTGATCAGCATCAAAAATGGTTTTCACTCAGAATTCTGTAATACTGTTTTTCGGATCAGAGTTAAATCTGGGTCAAATTTATCAAGCAAATTAACAGAGCCTTGCTAGTAAAAAGATCTTAGACCTACTTCAATTAGGTTTTGAACATTGACAGACGACTTTCAAAAATTCCGAATCGACAGATTTATTTATGCGCAATTTAGAAAAAAATAGCAAATCATAAAATTGATCGAAGTTGGATTTGAGCAATGGATTTATACAATACAATAGATTCCTGTGCAAAATTTAAACTTAAACCAACTAATGTCGGACGAATTGCTCTCGAATGACAGGCGAGGCAATTCAATTCAAGAGGTTGTAGCCTAGATAAACTTTTTATGGGTGCAAAAATGTTTGACCAAGACTGGTTTCGAACCAAGGACCACCTGATCCCTCACCAGATGTACTACCCACGTGGCTATCAGGCCCCTATTTTGGGATGCCGCAATCAATTTTATTTTAGCAACAAGTTTTACTTCAGAGTAAGAACAATAAATATCTCTCAGAAATGAAGAAGTTCTCAGATTTATAAAAAAAATTACCTTATAAACAGACAAGAACCAGACCTTCCTGAGAAGGGCCAAAAAATGTCTCTTTAGATCAACAGTTTATAATGTCAAAGGGCCAAATAGTTTTTTTTGGTCATAGTGACCAATTTGTCCATTGAAATTTGAAAACTCAACAGTCTAAAATAAACATCATTCAAAACTTAAAAACATTCAAAACTCTTGCAGAAGTTATTCGTTTCTATAAGTATATCAAAAGAAGATTAAAATATCTAAAGAGACACTAAACGTTAAACCTCCAATAATCAATCTTAAGACACTTAAAGCTACGTTAATAATTTTTCTGCCAGCTGAAAAAACTGAACTGAATCAAAACTTCAATTATAAATTACGTTAGCAATCGTTTCGAAAAATAAATCATTTGCGCTGAATTTTTTTCTGACATGAAATAGGTTTTTAATTAATTTTACTGTGATCAGCATCAAAAATGGTTTTCACTCAGAATTCTGTAATACTGTTTTTCGGATCAGAGTTAAATCTGGGTCAAATTTATCAAGCAAATTAACAGAGCCTTGCTAGTAAAAAGATCTTAGGCCTACTTCAATTAGGTTTTGAACATTGACAGACGACTTTCAAAAATTCCGAATCGACAGATTTATTTATGCGCAATTTAGAAAAAAATAGCAAATCATAAAATTGATCGAAGTTGGATTTGAGCAATGGATTTATACAATACAATAGATTCCTGTGCAAAATTTAAACTTAAACCAACTAATGTCGGACGAATTGCTCTCGAATGACAGGCGAGGCAATTCAATTCAAGAGGTTGTAGCCTAGATAAACTTTTTATGGGTGCAAAAATGTTTGACCAAGACTGGTTTCGAACCAAGGACCACCTGATCCCTCACCAGGTGTACTACCCACGTGGCTATCAGGCCCCTATTTTGGGATGCCGCAATCAATTTTATTTTAGCAACAAGTTTTACTTCAGAGTAAGAACAATAAATATCTCTCAGAAATGAAGAAGTTCTCAAGTTTATAAAAAAAATTATCTTATAAACAGACAAGAACCAGACCTTCCTGAGAAGGGCCAAAAAATGTCTCTTTAGATCAACAGTTTATAATGTCAAAGGGCCAAATAGTTTTTTTTGGTCATAGTGACCAATTTGTCCATTGAAATTTGAAAACTCAACAGTCTAAAATAAACATCATTCAAAACTTAAAAACATTCAAAACTCTTGCAGAAGTTATTCGTTTCTATAAGTATATCAAAAGAAGATTAAAATATCTAAAGAGACACTAAACGTTAAACCTCCAATAATCAATCTTAAGACACTTAAAGCTACGTTAATAATTTTTCTGCCAGCTGAAAAAACTGAACTGAATCAAAACTTCAATTATAAATTACGTTAGCAATCGTTTCGAAAAATAAATCATTTGCGCTGAATTTTTTTTTGACATGAAATAGGTTTTTAATTAATTTTACTGTGATCAGCATCAAAAATGGTTTTCACTCAGAATTCTGTAATACTGTTTTTCGGATCAGAGTTAAATCTGGGTCAAATTTATCAAGCAAATTAACAGAGCCTTGCTAGTAAAAAGATCTTAGGCCTACTTCAATTAGGTTTTGAACATTGACAGACGACTTTCAAAAATTCCGAATCGACAGATTTATTTATGCGCAATTTAGAAAAAAATAGCAAATCATAAAATTGATCGAAGTTGGATTTGAGCAATGGATTTATACAATACAATAGATTCCTGTGCAAAATTCAAACTTAAACCAACTAATGTCGGACGAATTGCTCTCGAATGACAGGCGAGGCAATTCAATTCAAGAGGTTGTAGCCTAGATAAACTTTTTATGGGTGCAAAAATGTTTGACCAAGACTGGTTTCGAACCAAGGACCACCTGATCCCTCACCAGATGTACTACCCACGTGGCTATCAGGCCCCTATTTTGGGATGCCGCAATCAATTTTATTTTAGCAACAAGTTTTACTTCAGAGTAAGAACAATAAATATCTCTCAGAAATGAAGAAGTTCTCAGATTTATAAAAAAAATTACCTTATAAACAGACAAGAACCAGACCTTCCTGAGAAGGGCCAAAAAATGTCTCTTTAGATCAACAGTTTATAATGTCAAAGGGCCAAATAGTTTTTTTTGGTCATAGTGACCAATTTGTCCATTGAAATTTGAAAACTCAACAGTCTAAAATAAACATCATTCAAAACTTAAAAACATTCAAAACTCTTGCAGAAGTTATTCGTTTCTATAAGTATATCAAAAGAAGATTAAAATATCTAAAGAGACACTAAACGTTAAACCTCCAATAATCAATCTTAAGACACTTAAAGCTACGTTAATAATTTTTCTGCCAGCTGAAAAAACTGAACTGAATCAAAACTTCAATTATAAATTACGTTAGCAATCGTTTCGAAAAATAAATCATTTGCGCTGAATTTTTTTCTGACATGAAATAGGTTTTTAATTAATTTTACTGTGATCAGCATCAAAAATGGTTTTCACTCAGAATTCTGTAATACTGTTTTTCGGATCAGAGTTAAATCTGGGTCAAATTTATTAAGCAAATTAACAGAGCCTTGCTAGTAAAAAGATCTTAGGCCTACTTCAATTAGGTTTTGAACATTGACAGACGACTTTCAAAAATTCCGAATCGACAGATTTATTTATGCGCAATTTAGAAAAAAATAGCAAATCATAAAATTGATCGAAGTTGGATTTGAGCAATGGATTTATACAATACAATAGATTCCTGTGCAAAATTTAAACTTAAACCAACTAATGTCGGACGAATTGCTCTCGAATGACAGGCGAGGCAATTCAATTCAAGAGGTTGTAGCCTAGATAAACTTTTTATGGGTGCAAAAATGTTTGACCAAGACTGGTTTCGAACCAAGGACCACCTGATCCCTCACCAGGTGTACTACCCACGTGGCTATCAGGCCCCTATTTTGGGATGCCGCAATCAATTTTATTTTAGCAACAAGTTTTACTTCAGAGTAAGAACAATAAATATCTCTCAGAAATGAAGAAGTTCTCAAGTTTATAAAAAAAATTATCTTATAAACAGACAAGAACCAGACCTTCCTGAGAAGGGCCAAAAAATGTCTCTTTAGATCAACAGTTTATAATGTCAAAGGGCCAAATAGTTTTTTTTGGTCATAGTGACCAATTTGTCCATTGAAATTTGAAAACTCAACAGTCTAAAATAAACATCATTCAAAACTTAAAAACATTCAAAACTCTTGCAGAAGTTATTCGTTTCTATAAGTATATCAAAAGAAGATTAAAATATCTAAAGAGACACTAAACGTTAAACCTCCAATAATCAATCTTAAGACACTTAAAGCTACGTTAATAATTTTTCTGCCAGCTGAAAAAACTGAACTGAATCAAAACTTCAATTATAAATTACGTTAGCAATCGTTTCGAAAAATAAATCATTTGCGCTGAATTTTTTTCTGACATGAAATAGGTTTTTAATTAATTTTACTGTGATCAGCATCAAAAATGGTTTTCACTCAGAATTCTGTAATACTGTTTTTCGGATCAGAGTTAAATCTGGGTCAAATTTATCAAGCAAATTAACAGAGCCTTGCTAGTAAAAAGATCTTAGGCCTACTTCAATTAGGTTTTGAACATTGACAGACGACTTTCAAAAATTCCGAATCGACAGATTTATTTATGCGCAATTTAGAAAAAAATAGCAAATCATAAAATTGATCGAAGTTGGATTTGAGCAATGAATTTATACAATACAATAGATTCCTGTGCAAAATTTAAACTTAAACCAACTAATGTCGGACGAATTGCTCTCGAATGACAGGCGAGGCAATTCAATTCAAGAGGTTGTAGCCTAGATAAACTTTTTATGGGTGCAAAAATGTTTGACCAAGACTGGTTTCGAACCAAGGACCACCTGATCCCTCACCAGATGTACTACCCACGTGGCTATCAGGCCCCTATTTTGGGATGCCGCAATCAATTTTATTTTAGCAACAAGTTTTACTTCAGAGTAAGAACAATAAATATCTCTCAGAAATGAAGAAGTTCTCAGATTTATAAAAAAAATTACCTTATAAACAGACAAGAACCAGACCTTCCTGAGAAGGGCCAAAAAATGTCTCTTTAGATCAACAGTTTATAATGTCAAAGGGCCAAATAGTTTTTTTTGGTCATAGTGACCAATTTGTCCATTGAAATTTGAAAACTCAACAGTCTAAAATAAACATCATTCAAAACTTAAAAACATTCAAAACTCTTGCAGAAGTTATTCGTTTCTATAAGTATATCAAAAGAAGATTAAAATATCTAAAGAGACACTAAACGTTAAACCTCCAATAATCAATCTTAAGACACTTAAAGCTACGTTAATAATTTTTCTGCCAGCTGAAAAAACTGAACTGAATCAAAACTTCAATTATAAATTACGTTAGCAATCGTTTCGAAAAATAAATCATTTGCGCTGAATTTTTTTCTGACATGAAATAGGTTTTTAATTAATTTTACTGTGATCAGCATCAAAAATGGTTTTCACTCAGAATTCTGTAATACTGTTTTTCGGATCAGAGTTAAATCTGGGTCAAATTTATCAAGCAAATTAACAGAGCCTTGCTAGTAAAAAGATCTTAGGCCTACTTCAATTAGGTTTTGAACATTGACAGACGACTTTCAAAAATTCCGAATCGACAGATTTATTTATGCGCAATTTAGAAAAAAATTGCAAATCATAAAATTGATCGAAGTTGGATTTGAGCAATGAATTTATACAATACAATAGATTCCTGTGCAAAATTTAAACTTAAACCAACTAATGTCGGACGAATTGCTCTCGAATGACAGGCGAGGCAATTCAATTCAAGAGGTTGTAGCCTAGATAAACTTTTTATGGGTGCAAAAATGTTTGACCAAGACTGGTTTCGAACCAAGGACCACCTGATCCCTCACCAGGTGTACTACCCACGTGGCTATCAGGCCCCTATTTTGGGATGCCGCAATCAATTTTATTTTAGCAACAAGTTTTACTTCAGAGTAAGAACAATAAATATCTCTCAGAAATGAAGAAGTTCTCAAGTTTATAAAAAAAATTATCTTATAAACAGACAAGAACCAGACCTTCCTGAGAAGGGCCAAAAAATGTCTCTTTAGATCAACAGTTTATAATGTCAAAGGGCCAAATAGTTTTTTTTGGTCATAGTGACCAATTTGTCCATTGAAATTTGAAAACTCAACAGTCTAAAAAAAACATCATTCAAAACTTAAAAACATTCAAAACTCTTGCAGAAGTTATTCGTTTCTATAAGTATATCAAAAGAAGATTAAAATATCTAAAGAGACACTAAACGTTAAACCTCCAATAATCAATCTTAAGACACTTAAAGCTACGTTAATAATTTTTCTGCCAGCTGAAAAAACTGAACTGAATCAAAACTTCAATTATAAATTACGTTAGCAATCGTTTCGAAAAATAAATCATTTGCGCTGAATTTTTTTCTGACATGAAATAGGTTTTTAATTAATTTTACTGTGATCAGCATCAAAAATGGTTTTCACTCAGAATTCTGTAATACTGTTTTTCGGATCAGAGTTAAATCTGGGTCAAATTTATCAAGCAAATTAACAGAGCCTTGCTAGTAAAAAGATCTTAGGCCTACTTCAATTAGGTTTTGAACATTGACAGACGACTTTCAAAAATTCCGAATCGACAGATTTATTTATGCGCAATTTAGAAAAAAATAGCAAATCATAAAATTGATCGAAGTTGGATTTGAGCAATGGATTTATACAATACAATAGATTCCTGTGCAAAATTTAAACTTAAACCAACTAATGTCGGACGAATTGCTCTCGAATGACAGGCGAGGCAATTCAATTCAAGAGGTTGTAGCCTAGATAAACTTTTTATGGGTGCAAAAATGTTTGACCAAGACTGGTTTCGAACCAAGGACCACCTGATCCCTCACCAGGTGTACTACCCACGTGGCTATCAGGCCCCTATTTTGGGATGCCGCAATCAATTTTATTTTAGCAACAAGTTTTACTTCAGAGTAAGAACAATAAATATCTCTCAGAAATGAAGAAGTTCTCAAGTTTATAAAAAAAATTATCTTATAAACAGACAAGAACCAGACCTTCCTGAGAAGGGCCAAAAAATGTCTCTTTAGATCAACAGTTTATAATGTCAAAGGGCCAAACAGTTTTTTTTGGTCATAGTGACCAATTTGTCCATTGAAATTTGAAAACTCAACAGTCTAAAATAAACATCATTCAAAACTTAAAAACATTCAAAATTCTTGCAGAAGTTATCCGTTTCTATAAGTATATCAAAAGAAGATTAAAATATCTAAAAAGACACTAAACGTTAAACCTCCAATATCCAATCTTAAGACACTTAAAGCTACGTTAATAATTTTTCTGCCAGCTGAAAAAAACTGAACTGAATCAAAACTTCAATTATAAATTACGTTAACAATCGTTTCGAAAAATAAATCATTTGCGCTGAATTTTTTTCTGACATGAAATAGGTGTTTAATTAATTTTACTGTGATCAGCATCAAAAATGGTTTTCACTCAGAATTCTGTAATACTGTTTTTCGGATCAGAGTTAAATCTGGGTCAAATTTATCAAGCAAATTAACAGAGCCTTGCTAGTAAAAAGATCTTAGGCCTACTTCAATTAGGTTTTGAACATTGACAGACGACTTTCAAAAATTCCAAATCGACAGATTTATTTATGCGCAATTTAGAAAAAAATAGCAAATCATAAAATTGATCGAAGTTGGATTTGAGCAATGGATTTATACAATACAATAGATTCCTGTGCAAAATTTAAACTTAAACCAACTAATGTCGGACGAATTCCTCTCGAATGACAGGCGAGGCAATTCAATTCAAGAGGTTGTAGCCTAGATAAACTTTTTATGGGTGCAAAAATGTTTGACCAAGACTGGTTTCGAACCAAGGACCACCTGATCCCTCACCAGATGTACTACCCACGTGGCTATCAGGCCCCTATTTTGGGATGCCGCAATCAATTTTATTTTAGCAACAAGTTTTACTTCAGAGTAAGAACAATAAATATCTCTCAGAAATGAAGAAGTTCTCAGATTTATAAAAAAAATTACCTTATAAACAGACAAGAACCAGACCTTCCTGAGAAGGGCCAAAAAATGTCTCTTTAGATCAACAGTTTATAATGTCAAAGGGCCAAATAGTTTTTTTTTGGTCATAGTGACCAATTTGTCCATTGAAATTTGAAAACTCAACAGTCTAAAATAAACATCATTCAAAACTTAAAAACATTCAAAATTCTTGCAGAAGTTATCCGTTTCTATAAGTATATCAAAAGAAGATTAAAATATCTAAAAAGACACTAAACGTTAAACCTCCTATAATCAATCTTAAGACACTTAAAGCAACGTTAATAATTTCTCTGCCAGCTGAAAAAAACTGAATTGAATCAAAACTTCAATTATAAATTAGGTTAACAGTCGTTTCGAAAATAAAATTTCGCTGAATTTTTTTTTCTGTTATGAAATAAGTTTTTAAATAATTTTACTGTGATCAGCATCAAAAATGGTTTTCAGTCAGAATTCTGTAATACTGTTTTTCGGTTCAGAGTTAAATCTGGGTCAAATTTATCAAGCAAATTAATAGAGCCTTGCTATTAAAAAGATCTTAGGCCTACTTCCAATTAGGTTTTGAACATTGACAGACGACATTCAAAAATTCCGAATCGACAGATTTATTTACGCGCAATTTAGATAAAAAACAGCAAATCATAAAATTTAAACTTAAACCAAATAATGTCGGACGAATTGCTCTCGAATGACAGGCAAGGCAATTTAATTCAAGAGGTTGTAGCCTAGATGAACTTTTCTTTATGGGTTCAAAATTGTTTGACCAAGCCTGGGTCCTAACCAAGTTTCTCCCGATCCCTCAACAGATGCACTACCCACGTGGCCATCAGGCCCTTATTTTTGGGATTCTTTATATTAGCAGCAAGCTTTACTTCAGAACAATAGAAATCACTCAAAAACGAAAAACGATATCGTGGAAAAGTCACTTGAGAAGTCGAAGAATGTTCTAGAAAAGCGCAAAAACGGTCAAGCCAAAAAAATTGTATAAAAAGACCAATACGTTTACAATAATTGCTACGAATTTCGTTCAAAAACAATTAACAATATGGATGATGCTGTTTAAATCTTGAGTACCTCATTAAATTGATTACTCCACTGAGACTTAGTGCATTAAAAATTCTTGGTTATGAGCCATGATAATTTCTTTAGGTAGAAAAATCTAAACGAAAAAAGTGGTCTCCTCCCAATTTGATTGTAGAGGGTGTATGACTTACTTATGAACATGCGGTAAAGGAAACTTGAACGAGTTAGCAGAAACATGTTTGTATTTTTATCCTTTCTCTAATACACAAATGGGAAAACGGTTAATTTGTGTGAAGCAAATTATGCCGTTCCAACAAAACTTTGAAAAGAAATTGTTTAATTGATTGTAATAGCTTCCATAAAAACACATGAACCATACGAAAAACTTCCATTGGGTTTTAGTACAAAAGAAAATCTTGTTTTCTTGACTTTAACTTGGAAAATGTATGATATTGATAACATGAGCTTGTAATCATGCAGACATGAATCAGGAATAATTTTCTGTCTGGTTGTCCAATTAATTGCAGTTTGTTAAGTTTTTTTAATGCGTACCGGAAAAAATTGTGCACCTCAAATATTGAAGAAACTCAAAAAAATTTTTTAGCTCGGGGCCGAAAATTTTTTTTATACCACTACACAAACACCATTTTTTTATCTAGATCACCAGTTCAGTTTTGGGTTTCGATAAACAAAAATAAATTACGGGCGCCCGCGTGGAATGCTTTAAAAGCAAACATGAGTGGTTACTGCCTGCCACTTTGATTCTTCTCAACCAAAAACAATTTGTCATAATGGTTTCAAGATTCTTGTTTTTGTGGTTTTTTGAAGTTTTCGAAGTCTTCAATTATTTGACACCACGTTTGAAATTTTTGCGGCATGGTTAATTCTAATAAGTTTCCCCTCTGATTAGCTGGTTCACTCTTTCGAAAGAAAATTGCGCGCTGAACTTTCTGCTTTTCTGACGGACACGAGACAAAAACACACATATTATTGCACCAAAAATTTGTTCTCAGATTATCTTTTCTTCAATTTCGGTGCCCCGACTGTTTGCTTTTCAGATTTTCATATCTAAATCCTCACTACTTTATGACACGACATAAAATTTGGTCTTCCTGACTCTCCAAGTTCGCAAAATTAGTACCCCAATTGCATCAAAAAGAGCAACTTTAGGGAGTTAATAAGGACTTCACGCAACTGATGTTTCCAATTTTTGCCAATTCTATGTTTTGGAATAGTTTCGTCTGAATGTCTGAGTCTAATGTCCTTTTCATTCACTGCCTTTAAATCCACAATTAAAATTTTTCAGCTCAACTCGGAATGAAGTGCTGTTTTGTTTACAAGCTGACTGTTGTACACTTCTTGTGCGGTGTATCTCTAACCAAGATTGATCCTTCAAATCTGATGGTTTTACTTGTGCTAATTTTAACTGTGGTAATAATGCTTTGATAAGTGAATTATGAATTAAATCTCTCTACATTCTAAATCTCTCTCCATACTAAATCTCTCTTCAGAGTGAGAACAATAAAGATCACTCAAAAACGAAGAAATTCTCAAGTTTATAAAAAAAATACATTATAAAGAGACAAAAAATCAAATCTTCATGAGAAGAGCAAAAAATTTCAATTTAGATCAACAGTTTGTAATATCAAAGAGCCAAAAATGTATATAGATTTTTTTGTTATAGTGACCATTTGCCCATTGAAATTTGAAAATACAACAGTCTAAAATAAAGATCATTCAAAAATTAAAAACATTCAAAACGCTTGCAGAATTTATCCGTTTCTATAAGTATATCAAAAGAAGATAAAAAAAATCCAAAAAAACCACTAAACGTTAAACCTCCAATAATCAATCTTAGGACACTTAAAGCTACGTTAATAAATTTTCTGCCAGCTGAAAAAAACTGAACTGAATCAAAACTTCAATTAAAATTTACGTTAACAATCGTTTCGAAAAATAAATCATTTGCGCTGAATTTTTTTCTGATATGAAATAAATTTTTGAATATTTTTACTGTGATCAGCGCCAAACGAGGTTTTCAATCAAAAATCTGTAAAACTGTTTTTCGGTTCAGAGTTAAATCAAATTTATCAAGCAAATTAACAGAGCCTTGCTGGTAAAAAGATCTTAGGCCTACTTCAATTAGGTTTTGAACATTGACAGACGACTTTCAAAAAATCCGAATCGACAGATTTATTTATGCGCAATTTAGAAAAAAATAGCAAATCATAAAATTGATCGAAGTTGGATTTGAGCAATGGATTTATACAATACAATAGATTCCTGTGCAAAAGTTAAACTTAAACCAACTAATGTCGGACGAATTGCTCTCGAATGACAGGCGAGGCAATTCAATTCAAGAGGTTTTAGCCTAGATAAACTTTTTATGGGTGCAAAAATGTTTGACCAAGACTGGTTTCGAACCAAGGACCACCTGATCCCGCACCAGATGTACTACCCACGTGGCTATCAGGCCCCTATTTTGGGATGCCGCAATCAAATTTATTTTAGCAACAAGTTTTACTTCAGAGTAAGAACAATAACTATCTCTCAGAAATGAAGAAGTGCTCAGATTTATTAAAAAAATTACCTTATAAACAGACAAGAACCAGACCTTCCTGAGAAGGGCCAAAAAATGTCTCTTTAGATCAACAGTTTATAATGTCAAAGGGCCAAATAGTTTTTTTTGGTCATAGTGACAAACTTGTCCATTGAAATTTGAAAACTCAACAGTCTAAAATAAACATCATTCAAAACTTAAAAACATTCAAAGTTCTTGCAGAAGTTATCCGTTTCTATAAGTATATCAAAAGAAGATTAAAATATCTAAAAAGACACTAAATGTTAAACCTCCAATAATCAATCTTAAGACACTTAAAGCTACGTTAATAATTTCTCTGCCAGCTGAAAAAAACTGAATTGAATCAAAACTTCAATTATAAATTAGGTTAACAATCGTTTCGAAAATAAAATTTCGCTGAATTTTTTTTTCTGTTATGAAATAAGTTTTTAAATAATTTTACTGTGATCAGCATCAAAAATGGTTTTCAGTCAGAATTCTGTAATACTGTTTTTCGGTTCAGAGTTAAATCTGGGTCAAATTTATCAAGCAAATTAACAGAGCCTTGCTATTAAAAAGATCTTAGGCCTACTTCCAATTAGGTTCTGAACATTGACAGACGACATTCAAAAATTCCGAATCAACAGATTTATTTACGCACAATTTAGATAAAAAACAGCAAGTCATAAAATTTAAACTTAAACCAACTAATGTCGGACGACTTGCTCTCGAATGAAAGGCAAGGCAATTTAATTCAAGAGGTTGTAGCCTAGATGAACTTTTCTTTATGGGTTCAAAATTGTTTGACCAAGCCTGGGTCCTAACCAAGTTTCTCCCGATCCCTCAACAGATGCACTACCCACGTGGCCATCAGGCCCTTATTTTTGGGATTCTTTATATTAGCAGCAAGCTTTACTTCAGAACAAGAGAAATCACTCAAAAACGAAGAACGATATCGTGGAAAAGTCACTTGAGAAGTCGAAGAATGTTCTAGAAAAGCGCAAAAACGGTCAAGCCAAAAAAAATTGTACAAAAAGACCAATACGTTTACAATAATTGCTACGAATTTCGTTCAAAAACAATTAACAATATGGATGATGCTGTTTAAATCGTGAGTACCTCATTAAATTGATTACTCCACTGAGACTTAGTGCATTAAAAATTCTTGGTTATGAGCCATGATAATTTCTTTAGGTAGAAAAATCTGAACGAAAAAACTGGTCTCCTCCCAATTTGATTGTAGATGGTGTATGACTTACTTATGAACATGCGGTAAAGGAAACTTGAACGAGTTAGCAGAAACATGTTTGTATTTTTATCCTTTCTCTTATACACAAATGGGAAAACGGTTAATTTGTGTGAAGCAAATTATGCCGTTCCAACAAAACTTTGAAAACAAATTGTTCAATTGATTGTAAAAGCTTCCATAAAAACACATGAACCATACGAAAAATTTCCATTGGGTTTCAGTACAAAAGAAAATCTTGTTTTCTTGACTTTAACTTGGAAAATGTATGATATTGAGAACACGAGCCTGTAATCATGAGCTTGTAATCAAGCAGACATGAATCAGGAATAATTTTCTGTCTGGTTGTCCAATTAATTGCAGTTTGTTAATTTTTTTTTAAATGCGTACCGGAAAAAATTGTGCATCTCAAATATTGAAGAAACTCAAAAAAATTTTTTTAGCTCGGGGACAAAAAATTTTTTTATACCACTACACACACACCATTTTTTTTTATCTAGATCACCAGTTCAATTTTGGCTTTCGATAAGCAAAAATAAAAAACGGGCGCCCGCGTGGAATGCTTTAAAAGCAAACATGAGTGGTTACTGCCTGCCACTTTGATTCTTCTCAACCAAAAACAATTTGTCATCATGGTTTCAATAGTCTTGTTTTTGTGGTTTTTTGAAGTTTTCGAAGTCTTCAATTATTTGACACCACGTTTGAAAATTTTGCGGCATGGTTAGTTCTAATAAGTTTCCCCTCTGATTAGCTGGTTCACTCTTTCGAAAAAAAATCTCGCGCTTAACGTTCTGCTTTTCTGAGGGACACCAGACAAAATCACACATATTATTGCACCAAACATTTGTTCTCAAATTATCTTTTCTTAATTTCGGTGCCCCGACTGTTTGCTTTTCAGATTTTCATATCTAAATCCTCACTACTTTATGACACGACATAAAATTTGGTCTTCCTGACTCTCCAAGTTCGCAAAATTAGTACCCCAATTGCATCAAAAAGAGCAACTTTAGGGAGTTAATAAGGACTTCACGCAACTGATGTTTCCAATTTTTGCCAATTCTATGTTTTGGAATAGTTTCGTCTGAATGTCTGAGTCTAATGTCCTTTTCATTCACTGCCTTTAAATCCACAATTAAAATTTTTCAGCTCAACTCGGAATGAAGTGCTGTTTTGTTTACAAGCTGACTGTTGTACACTTCTTGTGCGGTGTATCTCTAACCAAGATTGATCCTTCAAATCTGATGGTTTTACTTGTGCTAATTTTAACTGCGATAATAATGCTTTGATAAGTGAATTAAATCTCTCTACGGAACGCTTGCTTATTGCTGTCACCTTTATCTTTAAAAATCTCAGCAATCAATGGGAGTTCGTTGCCTAACTTTAAGATTTAAACAAGGTATCCAAACTGGTTTTATCGAGATAGAGTAAACTTGAAACATCAATATTAAACCAACTGTTTTCGAATGACATTGAATCAATTCTTCTTTATTCCATTTTTCTTATTCTATTTTTAGCAGTCTTTTGTTTTTATCCCTTTCCTTTTCCCCGTGCTGTTTTTCTCCTTTTTGGATCTGCCTTGCTTTCCATTCCTTTTTAGTCCAAAATTATTCAAAGGAAATTCAATACACTGACTTTTGCTGCAGTGCCTGGAACCGTACTCATACAGATGCAGAAATCTAACACATCAACGCCAAACCTGAAAATAACTTAGTTTTGCCAGTCTATACGGATTCTCTTGACGAAAAACAAAATCTGTACAAAAAGCTCAAAAAAACAAACAGAAAAAAAGTAGAATACCGGATTCCTTGACATGTTTAATTTGTTTACTTCATGTAGCCGAAATTGACCAAGAAACCAACACTGTACTGCCTAATATTACCGTAGAATTATTTCCTAAAAGGCGGAACCATTTTTCAGGGTACAGTAGTTGCGGCATGCGCACTTTGGTTTAAGGAAAGGGTGGTGAAAGATAGTAAAAGGGGGTGGGGGAGAGGCGATCTTTACGGCTCAAACTTTTAGCTTCTCAAAATATTTTCCCCCTTGAATTATGGCGGAAGTAAATAGAAACTCAACGCTTTCAATGCTAAAGCGAAACGTTCCGAAACCAACGTCTATGTTCGTCAAAAATCTAAGTTCAAATGATGAATAAATGAGCGTCTGCTTTAAAAAAAATTTGCGAAAACATTTACTCTAATTCGAGTCTTAAAATCGAGCAGAAAACGCATACTCCTCGAGTCGTAAAAAGCCAAACAGTACCCAAATAATTGCAATAAAGTTTTTTGAGAGCAATTAAAAAGACGAACAATAATGGCTCTGCTGTACAATAAAAATCAGCTCCACAGCCATGTGAAACTTATCAAAACTAGAAAAAATAAAATTTTATTGACATTGATAGACAATTTGATGGCATGATATAGCAGCATTGCAACAGAGAACACTAAATTAATAAAATTTACAATAAAACATCAACTTGATTAAACATCTGAGCTAAATGAGGACAAAGAATCGAACAGACAGAATCTTAATTGTACGCAAAAATAAAAAAATCCAAGTCTACTAACGAGGAACATCAATCTAATTTGCAATACCGCACAATAACAAGATAGAGTAAAAAGTGATGAGCGTCTTGAAGTAGTTTTCATCCAATTGCCCCAATAATGTGAAAAATTTATTAAAATTTTGATATTCTTGTTGACAATTTTGTTAAATTAAGGCCCCGATATACCTTTATATTTGCAATGTAAAGATGACAAAGGTATTGGGGCAGTTAAAATCATTGCCATATGAGAAATCACATCTGTTTTGCTACTCACAGGCCATCAGTTTGAGTGTTTGAATAACTTAAAACCAGATCTTTTCCATTTGTGCTCCCACTTCAGCATAGTGGGCGTATACTAATTACACCCCCGTGCGCATGTTTCAAATTACACAATGATCCACTATGTAATTGTACAGTAACGGGGGGGGGGGTGTAACATATTGGTCCACCTGTCCCCAAAAAATCAATAGATTGCAGCAGAGTTTATTTTAGCTAAACTAAAGTTGAGATTGGCAAATTTAATTAAAGAGGGGGGGGGGGGTTGTCGTGGAAAAGATTACTTTTTCCCGCGATGACTACAAATTGATATGACACACGTTGACGAAGTTTCAGGATGATGCATCTTGAGAATTAAAAGTGACCATTAGTTCAGTTAGTTTTTCAAGTGGCAGATTTTCTTGAGTGACAGCTATGGCAATATTCTCAGTGGCAGTCTTCTGTAGGCAGTTGATCATCTTCGCAAGCTGGATTAACTGGCACAGTCTGAACAAAAGAGCAAAATTACGAAATTTCACAATTATTGGATGAGCATGGGCATAATGATTATGATCATGGGCATAACCAGACATAACCAAAATTAGATTATATTAAATGGTTAAACATAACCGCCAGATTGCCGGAAAATAGCCGCCATTGATTCCCGTAACCAATATTGGGATTGAAAGAAGAGAAAAAAATGATCTTTGTACAAACAATTTTAAAGTGCCAACTATTTTCAAGTCATTTTGGAGCTGCGCACAGTCTTGTATTGCAGTGAAACGATACAAGGGCTAGTATCACAACCAATAAGCATCAGAGATGGTAACTAAGAACAAAGTTCGAGTAACGGGCATCTAAAATTGGGCTTAATGGGTTTTTCCCGTTTCTATTTCTGATTTCGTTTTTTGATACTAACTCTGTTCATTTTGAATTTCTTTGCTGAGCAACTGCTGTCTAAAAGCACTTTGAGCTGAATGAGAGAAGAGTGAAACTAGCCTAGAGAAGTCAAAAAGATTTCACGCAAAAATTACCATTGAACTAAGGTAAAGCGAAAAATTTTAGTGCAACGAAGTTAAAAAAATAGGAGCGCAATAATAGACGGCCCAGAAGCCGAGGCGGCTATTATTTGACTGTTTATAGCAAAGACACCATTTCGGTCATTTGCCTGTCTCATTTTGTCTTTTTCAGCCACTGACAATAAATGAAATTTCTACCTCCGGTGAGCTTTTCTGTTGATTTTAAATTGCTTTGCTTGGCAAATGCTGTCTAAAAACACTTTTAGACGAATGAGAGAAGAGTGAACCTAGCCTAGAGTAGTAAAAACGATTTCACGCAATATGCTGAACAAGCTGTGAACTAAGGTAAAGCGAAAAAAATTTTCATTCGACCAAGTAAAAAAACATAGCAGGACAAGTCCTGACGTACAATTCAAAGAATTTTCATTGACCAAACAAAAAACTAGACCTAGAGCGGACTATGAGTGAATTGTAAAAACCATTTTAAAAAATCAGATCAGAGAAAAAAACAGAAAATCAATGTCAAAATGCCGCTTGTGAACAAAAAACCATTAGCGAGAAATGGAAATCTGGTTTAAAAAACTAGGCCTAGAAAGAACTATCAATGGAGTGGGAAAACTATGTAGAAAAGAAAATCCGATCGAAAAGATCGAAAAAACAGTTAAAAATCAAAGTGGTACAGCCACATGTGAACAAAAAACCACTAGCGAGAAAACTAATTTTTGTTCAAACACCGTTATCTCACTCAATTGAAACTATTTGATAAAATTGATTGGTTAGATATCAATAATCCATTTGTTGTTATCGGTATATATACAGACTTGATAGAAGAGACAAGATGAAAACAGCATATAAATAGAAGACATCGGAAAACTTGTTTGTGTTTTTAGTTCATTTTTGCAAAACGTCTTTTTTGAAAACGATTAAATATGGCAGGGGTAGTTCAATAAAACTAGGTAGGAAAATTCTTTGGGAGTCAATCAGGTGTCCCTCGTGAACAATGGCGGAGTATTAATTTTTGGTATGTTTGTTCGCAGCTAACTATATCCTCGCAGACACAGAAAACAGCTTCGAATGAGAGCGAAGCTTACTTTGGGTCCGAATGAGGGAGGAACTGATTCAAAAATACCAAATAATTGAATATTTGTTCACAGGGGAAAATAAAAACCCTTAAGAAGAGGGGATAACAGCAAGCGTTGGACTTTAGATTTCTTTGTGTGAACATAACCGACTAAACGTCGGAAGAATTGCTCTCGAACGACTAGTGAGAGCTCTAAATGAATTGCAGCCTGCTTGAGTCGGGGGGGGGGGGGGGCTAAATGGGACTAAGAAGTTCAATAGTGGGCTTCAAATAACCACATTAGTATTTAACGTATACCACTATTAAGATTTAAAGTGAAAAATGGCACCAGTTTTGGCGCACTTTTCATTTGACTTTTAGTATTAAATTGCCGCCAATTGAGTTCAGCTGCTTGAAATTGTGATTGAGAGACAATTTTAGATCACGCGAAACGCAAAAATTCAAGGGCGTAAAGGGCACTCAAAAATTTTGCATAAAAAGACACACGTTTACAATAATTGCTATGAGCTTCGTTCAAGAGCAATTAAAAAAGTTGACAAATAAGCCATAATAGCAATAATTTGCCTTTGCTCATAAAAATATTTGCTTTTTGAATGGACAATTAAATAAAAATCAAGCAAAACCGGAAGAAAGCGTTTGGTTTCAATTTGTACACAATGTGAACATAACCGACTAACGTCGCGCAGATTGCTCTCAAACGAACGGTTGGCTTCGTCTGTAGCTAGCTACGGTTTGGTGAGGCTAGCTTAATTGAAGGGGCGTGAGGTGAGCGCAGCGGGTGCAAGTGGGGGGGGGGGGTGTGGGGCAACAGTTGAGGGGCAACGGTGGGAGGGCGGTTTTTGGTTGCACGGGGCCCTTACATCCTGAACGTGTGCAGGGGTGAGGATTGGGGGGGGGGGGGTGAACTGAGAGGGGGGCTGATGGGGGGGTGTTGTGGGGGGAGGCGAGTCAACCTCTAAGAACCGCCTTTCACACCATAAGTAGAAGTCTCCAAAACAGTTTCTGTGAATCGCTTACTTGAAGACTAGTGAGCTGAAAGCCTCTAAGAGCACTTAATGTCCGCTGTGCCTTACCTGTTTATCCCATTTTTGAGGCGGAAAGTCAAATGGGCCAGACAAAAATCGGCCGAGAAAAAATCGCATAAAAATAGGACTAAAATAATTGCTACAAGCTTCTACGGACTTCACACCATAAAATTGTCTCCTCAAAACAGTTTTGGTGAATCCCATACTTAGAGACTAGTAAGGCGTACGGCTCTAAGAGAGCTGCTGTGCCACCGGACTTCGCATGTTAATCTCTTTGGCGGACAAAAAGTTAAAAGGGTCGGACGAAAAATTGGTCAAGCAAAAAATTGCATTAAAAAAGACCATAGGACTAATAAAATTGCCACAAACTTCCTTTGTGAGCAATTAATTAGGTACTGGATATTCTTCCCATATGACTGTAAGAAAGACCACCCAAACGATATGAAAATTTGTTCAGAAGCCCCTAGATGTGATTATGGTAGATTTAAAAAGTTTAGGAAGGATTGAGGGGAAGCCCAAAACGCAAGTCAAACTTGGAGTGAAGTTTTGATAATGAGTTAAGTTTGCGAGAGCAACTAAAATCATTATTTGTTCTCTCGAATGATTCTTTTTAGAATTACAGAGAATTTATCTTTCGTAACGCAGTTAGATTTTCGTGTACTAAAATGGTCATAGCTATAAAAACACTAGCGGCAATTCGATTTCATTTATTCCGTCAGCTGTTTTTTTCCGAATTATGGAGACGTCCTATGGTGTACAGCCTACCTAAGAGGTTGGCGAGGATGCGTCTGCTTTGTATGCAACCATAAACATTTCATCACTTTCGATCGCAAATTCAGAAGCTGTTCCATTGCCCTCTTCGAGATCCCTGAGTTAACTTGCATGGGATATGTATAGAGAAGCAATGCCTGCAAGGCGCAGAACTCAGTTTGGTCCAATCCTATCTCTCTCATTTTTAAGCCCACAGTGTTGATAGTATTACCAAATGATGACAATTTGTGCTGCTGGATGACGTCATCCAAATTGAAGCAGTAATAACTGCCACATTTAATTTTGCGCTAAAACAAGATTATAAAACTTGAAGTATTAAATACCAAAAAATTGTTCTTACAATTAAAGAGAACAATGAAATTGTTTAAGGGCCGAAAATGCAATTTTAACTATGGCGTCAGGTTACATTTTTACCGACTATTTCTCGACCAAACTTGAAATAATTTTCCACTGAAACCAGATTTGACGTAAAATTGATTTATCCTGCTGTCACATTTACCGGGAAGCATGATTTAACCAATGACAGTGAGCATAAACAGCAGGAATACATATACTTTCTTAGTTGGATTCGAATTTGAGTCAGAAACGTACTTCGTTTGTGCGATCGTTTTGCTCGTATTGCAAGGAAAAAATGTCCTGGTCTCCGAAGGCAGATAGTATTTTGAGCCCAATTAAACTGTTTCTACACCGAACGAATTAAAAAAAAACACGATAAAGGACACGGCCGACTACTAATGCTTAAGCTGTCTTGTATAAACGGGGAGAAATATTTTGATTGCGAAAATTGCTTATTTCTTAACTCTTTTTCTTTTTCTCAAGAGGTTCCTCATTTCATATTGATAGGCGAGATTTTGATCGAGACGGAGGTTTCCCAACTGACCATTTCACCATCCCATGTAATATAGGATCAATATGTTGTCTTTTTCACAAAAATTCAGGCCCTTTTTCATGGAAATATTTGCTAATTTTCAAGTCATCGTCGCGAATCGCAGCCAAAATGATAGAATTTCCTGAACTTACAAGAACTCCCATGATTTCTGCCATTTTAACGAAGCTTCTTTTGGTTAATTTGTATATATTATACTCAACTAAACCATAGGCTTTGTAACGGGATTCACAAAAGCGATTTTTCATTATTTCGACAGCGCATTATTGTTGTAAATTAAAATAAAGAATGCATAACCTCCCAAGGAGAAAGTACGTGATTTTTCGAAAAATTTATTTACTTCGATGAGAAATAATTTTTCAAATATGTTGGAAAAAGCAGGCGTTAAAAAATGGGTCGTTAAAAATCAGCATTATCAATTTCGAACTTCTTGAACACGAGTAGCAAACTCTTTTTACATAAGAATGTATTTTTGTCGATGCAGTTGTTTATAATAGCGAAACATGAATTTAGTATCAACTTACAAAACTAATGTATTCATTGAAGGATCTGCATCTGTGTTTCGATTGAGTGACCGGATGACTTGATTTACTTCCTGTTCCATTAGAAACATGAAAGAAAACGTAGTATCAGCTTTTCTTTGATAAAAAAAACTCTAAGCGTAGGGAACTGATCATGTAAAGAACTTGATGAATGATTAACGAAACCATAGATCTTGATTAAAGAATGCTTAACGATGATTAACGAAACCATTGATCTTGTAGCAATCTTTTTTGGAGCTTATGTCCTCTCAAACACATTTTTTAAAAGCAAAAAATTATTTTTTACTGTATTTTTTAGTATTCAGGGTAGCGCAATAATCTATTTTCAACAATGCTCTGTCAACTATTATTTAGAAAAGTCTGTTCACCATTTTTGCCCGTGTTTGCTGGTATTAAATGGTATGGAGTTAAAATTATATCAAAAATAAACGACAATAATTGACAAATATGGCATCAGCCGATTTGGACTGACTATAGAAAAGTAAAATTGTCATCATACGAAATGAAAACTGCTATATCCTTAGACGTTTATAGGAAACGCAAATTTTGTCAAAATGGATATTTTTCAGCTTTTTTTAAAAAAAACTTTCTTAATAAAAAATAACGGTACCGAAATTGTCAGAGCACGAATAATTTCTGAGATCAAAGATCATTAAACATAACCGACTACTGTTAGATGGATTGCTTTCAAACGATCGACGAGCGGTTGGCTTCGTTGGTACCTAGCCACGGTTTAGTGAGGCTAGCTTTGGCTTAATTGAAGGGGTATGAGGTGAGCGCAGCGGGGGTGTTATGGGGTGGGGGTCAACCTCTAAGAACCGCCCTTCACACCATAAGTATGAAGTATAAGTCTCTAAAACAGTTTCTGTGAATCGCATACTTGGAGACTAGTAAGATGAAAGGCTCTAAGAGCACTGAATGCCGGACGCTACCTGTTTATCCCGTTTTTGAGGACGAAGTATCAAATTGGTCAGACGACAAATCGGTCAAGCGAAAAATCGCATAAGACCGACAGGACTAATATAATTGCTACAAACTTCGTTTAAGATCAATCAAAAACAAATATGCTTGCCATTCAATCTCATACACAAAACTAAAATTTGGATATACAAAACTTAAATTTTTCCCCAATAATTGATTAAACGGGTCAAAATAAACATAACAGATAAAACGAGAAAATGGACACCAAATTGCCTGCCTACCGTCTATCCACGATGGTCTGGGTGTCTAGAAAACCAACAGAATAGAATCCAGCAAAATTACCAACGAGACGATTCATCAATACTCCTCTTCGAGTCATAAAAATTAGAAGCACAATAATAAGAGCGAAAGATGATGGTGGCTATTAAATGTTAAATAAATATTAAATTTTTCAAACAACAAAAATCCAGCCTGGTTATATAACCTGATATGGCGAGGACCTCCAAGACAGCCTACAAATGCCAACACAGTGGACTCCTCGCTGGATGGTTGCCGTTTTATCCTCCTCCCTCAATTCTTTTGGCCACGGAACATTTTTGGTCCATTCGCAGATGTTACCCATTTCCTCCATTCCAACAATGTACATTTTAGCAAGTAACGATTCATCTAGTTCATCAGGCACTGAAAGAGAACACAAATACTCTTCAGGTTTGAGAGGAATATATTCAAAATACCGCTCAACCAATTGTAGTGGAATGCGAGGAAAAATAGTTTCGCCCAATGAGAGAGAGAGAGGACAATTTGTCATCACTAATAGCGGATTGTGAAGGCTTGTAACCTCGCAATTTGATACCCCGACTTTATGGGTTCAATGGCTCAAGATGAACTAATGTTAGGCAATTGAGCAATCTGATTTCTATAATAACAGATATTTTTCATCAATTAATTTTATCAAGATTTTAAAAAAATATGACTTGACTTTGTACGCGATTAATAAAATTTCCACACAATTTCCGAGGTAAACTGTCCAAGGTTAGATCGTACTTGAGTTCAGCTGATTAAAATTGGAAATGAGAGCAATTTAGTTAAAAATACTCCAAAAATTTTTTTAAATCGCTCACATAACAAGGCAGACCGTCAAACAAAGCTTTGATAAGACTCGCGTGTCGTAGAATACATACAAAGAGAGTAACAAAAGTAAGCTACTGAAATTTTCGGTGCCACTTAAAAGATTATGTTGAACTAACTTAATTATTATTTTTGGTTTAAGCACGATTTAAAATCTCATCAGTGCCGGAATAATAAAACAGATAAGTTTTGAGTCAAAAAATGATTTCCTTTGATCTCAATCAATTTAAATTAAACTTAAGTTGTACTGTGCAAAAGCCGTACTCTGAAGAACGGATCAAATAAAAAGAGCAAAAATTATACCAAAAGCGGGCCAAAAAATGATTTAATCAGAAAAACAGTAAAAAATTTGAAGAAATAGCAATTGATACAAAAACTGAACAGAATGGGAAAGACTAACTACAACCTAACACTCCCCACATATTGTTTGAACTTGAAAAAAAAATGCAAAAACAGTTTAAAAGGTCTAAACGAGCAATACATTTCAAAAAAAGAGCTCACAAAACATCGCAAAGTCTAACATAGCTGAAAAAGGTCAAAAAGATTTCCAAACATACTTGCTTGTTTCACACTCTTTTCAACTACTATTCGCCATCTCTCTCAGAATTATGGATAAACAAAATCACTCTAAGCTCTCTCGTTTTCGGATTTTTATTCAATAGATTGAACAAAACACTTGTTTCACGATCAGAATTCAACTGTATGTGTGAAAAGTGAAGTTATTGATTTTAAAAAGGGGTTTTCCCTCTATAGACCCTCATGAATCATAACAACCCTTATGGTATATTTAATGTAATTGAGATTGGGGCTCTAGATTATATGCCCATTAATCTTGGTGGCTTTAATAGAGAAGACCCTCCAAAGCACAGCACATATGTCGTTAAAATACAGCGCTCCTTTGAATCGTAAATCGTAAAAAACACTACCGCAATATGTTACTCTCAGCTTACAGCTTTGTAGCTATTGAGAAAATTCGCAAAACGACCGACAGGGCTTAAACTCATTGCTACCATCACAAATTTCGAGGGAGAGCACAAAGTCCCAAAAACTCTATAACATAACCGACTAACGTCGGGCACACTCGGGAACATGAAAATCAACGAAATCCAGGAATTGCTCTCAAACTACTAACGAGCTGTTGGCTTCGTCAGTATACAGCTACGGTTTAGGGAGGTTAAGTTTACCTTAATTGAAGGGAGCCTGGGGTGAGTGCGGCGGGTGAAGCGCATGGGTGGGAAAGGGGGTGGAAAGGGAGAAAACGGGGGGATGGGGTTTGCAGCGTGCGCTGGGTTACGGGTGGAACGATGTGCAGGGGATGGGGATTAAGGGATGAAGTGGGAAGTGAGTGGGGGGATTCACCAAAGCAGTTTTGGTGAATCACATTCTTAGAGACTGGCAAGGCGTACGGCTCTAAGAGAACTTAATGCCCTTCAGGCGTTACCTATTTATCCCGTTTTTGAGGACGAAAAGTCAAATGAATCAGAAGAATTGGTCAAACGAAAAATCTCATTAAAAAAGACCACGGGACTAATATAATTGCTACACACTCTGTTAAACTTCGCAGGATCTTTTCCGTTTGTGCACCCAGCTTAGTGGGCGCATATTATTTGCAACCCCAAAACGCACGTGCCATATTCTTACATAATGATTTACTATGTAATGACACGTGCTCTGTAACTGGGGGGCGCATAACGTACTGGGGGGGAACAAACGGAAAAGATCCACTTCGCAATTAAAATCAGCCCCAAATTTGAAATCTTTTGACATCATTATATCAAAACCCGGGGAGGGGTTTTGGCGACAAAACTTTTGCTTGCTTTTTTTCTACTCACAATCAACTGCGCGTCTTGGAACCCGTTCCGCATCAATGCTGGTCAAAATTGAGAGCAATGTGTTACCATCGGACACTTGATTGAATATAACTGATTCCTTTCCAATTTTTGAGATAGATGATGACGCTTTTGGTGCGAGTTCATTGGACTTCATTATCACGTCCAGTTTCCGCTTCTTAGGTGACCCTTAAAAAAAGATAAAGGATTTTTTCCATCCTTGATGTTAAGTAATCCGTTACCAAATGTGATACATATCAAATAGTTTCATGCTAAGGCAGCACCGTGGCCTTGGCAGGACGCGAAGGGGATCTAAAATAGCCTAAATGAGCACGTGCTAATTTTGGCACATTCAAGGGCTATTCAACTACTCGTAAATAGTAAATCGAGGTCGTAAACAGGGCGGTGCCAAACAGAATAGATCCTGCAAAAGAAATGCACGTACTAAGTTGGGGTGTAATAAACCTGAAAACTCAAAGAGATAATTGGGATCTATTCTGTCCCCCCCCCCCCGCTTAGTGAGCTTATATTTTTTACACCCCCCCCCCAGCCGCACCTGCTATTTTCTTACAAAGTAACGTGCTATATAACAATATATAATTTGTAACGGGGGGGGGGGGGGGAACAGAATAGATCCGATAATTGATAGTGAAACACATTGATGATAAAACGGATCTATTCTGTTTCGGCCCCCCAGCTTAGTGAGCATAAATCTTCTATGACCCCCCCCCCCCGCGCACGTGCTATTTTCTTACATAGTAACGTGCTCGAATAACAACATATAAACTGTAACTGGGGGTCATAAAAACCACTGGGGCCCGAAACAACAGATCCGATAAAACAAAGCGCAGGTAATTGCTTTCAAACAAATTAACTTTGCGTCTTAGGGATTGAAAAACAAAAACTCATTAACGTCAGACAAATTGCTCTCGAAAGACAGACGGGGCAATTTAAATCAAGGGCTGTAGTTCAGATTAAATTTTGTATCACTCAAGTCACAGAATGTCCTAGATCAAAAGCGCTAAAACGATCAAGCAAAAATTTTGCATAAAAAAGACACACGCTTCCAATAATTGCTTAGAACTAACTGCAATTCGCAATGCCTATTCGCAAGCATGTCTACAATATGATTTCAGGTTGTTTAGCTGTCATTAATTCTCACGCCGCCATTTTTGCTGCTCAAATTTCAGTGACAGCTCCTCAAACGAAAGCAATGCTTCATTTGAAATAAGATTTTTAAAAATAACAACCTAAAATTCAACAACTTGGCTCCTCGATACCAATAAGAACCGTAAAGGCGGTTCTACTTCATTTCATCCCGATTTATTTAACTTCTATAATTTAACACCGTATATATATATATATATATATATATATATATATATATATATATATATATATATATATATTCACCCCCCAGTCATTTAACCCCGCAATTTATTCACCTGAAAAAGTTTTCACATCAAAATCGTTGATCTGTTTGGGGTGCAAATTAACAATTAGCGAAGGTGAAGCATATTTATAACTTACTTCCCGGAAGGTGATTTTTCCTAATTAAGTTTTCGTCCATTCCAACATCCAAACATGTGTCGAATCTACACTTCTGACAGACACTGCGGGAGGATTTATCCAACGAACACATTTTGCTCTTTCGCCCATTTGGAACACCCACAGACTAAACACACATCATACTATTCGAATCGTTGGATTGCTTCACTTCATCAATTTGTTGGGACAGATCGGAAGCAGAAAAGTTACCGCATATTTATTAACCCCGTAGCTTGGAAAAACTTCCTTTCGTTTTAAACATCGAAGAGAACCTTAGTTAGAAAGACCAATGCAATTTAAAAAAAAACCTCCAACCCTAGAAAAGTATAATTCTGAATTCTAGTCTTATTCTGAATTTCCGACTAATCTAATTAGTGATATCTTAAGAATTTTTATTCTGAATATAAATCCAATAAGATAGTGCGCAATCAAAGAATTTCTTTCTGATCAAAGAGCCGATCTCACGATTGACCTAACTCAAACTGAGAGTGTAAGAATTGACGTCACACACAGGCTACTGAGTGGCATAATTCAACGAATAACATTGATGATAGCCGAGTAATCAAATGACCTCCAACGAAAAATGACGGAGAATAATGAAAAAAATTGCTGGAGACTCCGAAAACGAACCAAAGCATGTACAATCTAAAAACCTAAACTAACCATTTATTATTTTTTAAAATTATTCTTCAACAAAAAACGATTATCGTGCTGTTATTATTGAGAGAAAACAATCGTAAATTAAAATCTGGTCTACTATTACGCGTTGGCCTGCTATTTATGACCTCTTACGCTTTAGGTGAAATGACAGAACAACATAACAACAAAGAAGCCGATAGAAAACCAATACTCACCTTTGTTTCGACAAACAAAAAATAGCCCTGCTCCACCGTTATCAAATATAAAAAGTTGTTTCAGGGGTTTGTTCTGCCAAAAAAAGTCAATTCAATTGTCTTAAGATTCAGGCTTGAAACTTTCAAAGCCAGACAGCTAAGACGTGTTATTTTTACATGGATAGGAACTGTTAGCCTGACGATGACAATATAAGCAATAATTTAATCAAATTGACAGCCACTGTCATGACACATCAGTAAAGTAAACCCAATTAATTGTTTGTCCAATTTACAAACTTTCGGACACACGCGTGATGAAAACGCAAAAGTCATGGATTATTTTTTTTCGCCGTATCTTCAATGAGTTGCTAAAGTTTAAGAGGTAACATTAATTAACAATTAGCAAAAACAACAAATTTTCATAACAGTTGATCAACGAAAAAAATTGATATCATGAGATGGGCATTTTGTCAGCAATATCAAAACCAAGACATAAGAAACAGCTTAAACTAGTACCAATCAAAGCATGAACGAAAATGAAAAAAAGCCACGACAACCTCAGAGACAGACGATTATGCTGCGGGGGAGTTAAAAAATCAACTTACTGCGAACATAAATGACGGGTCCGAGAATGAGTCGTCCTTTGTTTCTGAGATGTTTGTTGCTAGTTGTTTTACAGTACGTGTTACAGACGCCACTGCAACCCTTTGTAAAAAAAACATGAGCAGAACAAAACTAATTTTTCAAATTCCGAAAGGCGTTTTTGTATTTTAGTTTTTCAATTGCCTCATTGATATTTGTAGGCTTTTTTGGGCATGACTTGCCTAGCAGATTAAAAAAGACGTTTTGCCAACGTCGAAGAAAGTTTTGCCTAATCTACAACCCCCAAAAACCATTTGTTTTGATATCAAGTTGAGCGTTGTTATCAATGCAAGTATAATAGTTGTAAAAGTTTTCGGCTCTTAGCAAATAAGTAAAAGCTAAACTCTTCCATAAAATCACACTTCAAGCATTATCTTCGAGAACGCATCTCTAATTTCCTTGTACCACATTTGGATAAAACCACCCATTACACAGTAGCATGTGTTAAGCATGGTTTAGCAAGGATTTTTCCACAAAGTGGCAGTCGATAGTTATTTTGCGCTGCATGCACAAACCATTAGAATTGTAATTTTATCAGCGTGACAACGTTTACCGTTTAGCGTCATGAAAGAGCCAATTCGAAGGCCCCTTCTCTGATGCCTATGTGACGTTTGTCTTCATACAACAAGCGCGGTATCTCTTTTGCTAGTTTACACTCTTAAATCCAGCTTTGCTTTTGTCCTGGGTGATCAACTCATGTATGAGGTGAACATTCGTTCGGTCCTCACTCCCATGATGCTCGATAGCCTGTGACTATCGGCGAGTCAATGGACAAGGGCACAAAACTTTTGAATACTTTCCTTCGCGTCCAAAAACGTTTCAAGCGATAAAAGCAAGTTTTTACTATTCAATTTTTTGTGAAGCACGAGTAGGTGTTTTGCGGCTATGTTTTTGCAAATTTTCCAGTGTTTGCAGCAGATTGGATCACTCACGATGTTGTCACGAGAACAGTTTTACGCAATTCTTCACTGCTGAAGACTATCTCAAAACACAGCAACCCTCTAGAATATCGACATCTCCGAAAATTTTGTCTGCTCCGTATGAATTGAGAGTGGCCCTTAAAAACAAATATCATCTTGAAGCATTCACTATGTATCCAAAACTCTCAAGATTAGTTAAATCTGTAAATAAAATACTAAGTTCTCCAAGCTTCACACTGCACTGCCGTTGTCCGCGCACCATTTTCATTTTCGTTACGTTCGAGTTGCTCATGGAGTACACCAATGGGAGTATGACAGTATCATAAATTGGCATGGCAAATTGATCTTTTGTGGGAACTGCAGGCCGGTGCTGGCTACCTACAGGTCGAATGGGACTGCATATGAATTTGGAGAAACAGCTTCAAGCACTTTCACATAGAGTAATACGGAATGAAATCGAACGCTTGCGGGTCAACAAAATAGTTGTGGGTGTTTTTCATTGAGTAGTTAGAGTAAAACTTTTCCACAGACTGTGCCCTTCGGAGAGAGGATCTCTGATGAGGATGAGGGTTCTCTTGTTAAGCACTTAATTGCACTCAGTGGTTTTCCTGTTTCCCTGAATATGTTGAATCGCTTCAGGTCATTGTGCTCTGTTAAAATTTCCTTCCAAAAGTGTTTTCCAGGGCTTTAGCTGTTAGAAAAAGTTCACCGAGTTGACCTTCAAACAGCTCTTGAAGTCAACTATTCAAAAAATTTGTCACACCCTTCGTTCACAGTTTCCACGCATGCGAAAATTGAAACCAAAAAAATGGCTATGAACGATAAACGAAAAATTATTTTACCGCAAAACAATTTTTGTTGAGCACAAAAGCTCGCTCGGTATTGACAAACTTCTTTAGAAATTTGCTCAACAGGTTTTTCGATGTAGGGCAAGTCTGATAACATAGCCGGCAGATTGCAAGGAAATAGCCGCCGTTGATTTGCTTGACGCACACTGGGATAGAAACAGAAAAATACAAAAAATAGGAGATAAAAAGTATCAAATTTTTTTCTTTGGTGTGCATCTTTTGCATATTGGTTAGATTCAGCACTAATATGCTAAATTCAGCTTCTAAGGTGAATGCTAAGCTTAATACGAAAGCCAGCTAGCAATCGCTTTGATGGAATTTAACATAATGCATTATATGCTTATCCTGTTTCTTTTGATTTTGCTGTTTTGACTTTGAACATATTCACTACATTTGATAATTCGTGAAATAATTTAAAATCCATTCAATTGAAACAATGAGTGAGTTAGGCCAGAAATCAAGTGTGAAATAGCAGATTAAAAAAGACGTTTTGCCAACGTCGAAGAAAGTTTTGCCTAATCTACAACCCCCAAAAACCATTTGTTTTGATATCAAGTTGAGCGTTGTTATCAATGCAAGTATAATAGTTGTAAAAGTTTTCGGCTCTTAGCAAATAAGTAAAAGCTAAACTCTTCCGTAAAATCACACTTCAAGCATTATCTTCGAGAACGCATCTCTAATTTCCTTGTACCACATTTGGATAAAACCACCCATTACACAGTAGCATGTGTTAAGCATGGTTTAGCAAGGATTTTTCCACAAAGGGGCAGTCGATAGTTATTTTGCGCTGCATGCACAAACCATTAGAATTGTAATTTTATCAGCGTTACAACGTTTACCGTTTAGCGTCATGAAAGAGCCAATTCGAAGGCCCCTTATCTGATGCCTATGTGACGTTTGTCTTCATACAACAAGCGCGGTATCTCTTTTGCTAGTTTACACTCTTAAATCCAGCTTTGCTTTTGTCCTGGGTGATCAACTCATGTATGAGGTGAACATTCGTTCGGTCCTCACTCCCATGATGCTCGATAGCCTGTGACTATCGGCGAGTCAATGGACAAGGGCACAAAACTTTTGAATACTTTCCTTCGCGTCCAAAAACGTTTCAAGCGATAAAAGCAAGTTTTTACTATTCAATTTTTTGTGAAGCAGGAGTAGGTGTTTTGCGGCTATGTTTTTGCAAATTTTCCAGTGTTTGCAGCAGATTGGATCACTCACGATGTTGTCACGAGAACAATTTTACGCAATTCTTCACTGCTGAAGACTATCTCAAAACACAGCAACCCTCTAGAATATCGACATCAACATCTCTGAAAATTTTGTCTGCTCCGTATGAATTGAGAGTGGCCCTTAAAAACAAATATCATCTTGGAGCATTCACTATGTATCCAAAACTCTCAAGATTAGTTAAATCTGTAAATAAAATACTAAGTTCTCCAAGCTTCACACTGCACTGCCGTTGTCCGCGCACCATTTTCATTTTCGTTACGTTCGAGTTGCTCATGGAGTACACCAATGGGAGTATGACAGTATCATAAATTGGCATGGCAAATTGATCTTTTGTGGGAACTGCAGGCCGGTGCTGGCTACCTACAGGTCGAATGGGACTGCATATGAATTTGGAGAAACAGCTTCAAGCACTTTCACATAGAGTAATACGGAATGAAATCGAACGCTTGCGGGTCAACAAAATAGTTGTGGGTGTTTTTCATTGAGTAGTTAGAGTGAAACTTTTCCACAGACTGTGCCCTTCGGAGAGAGGATCTCTGATGAGGATGAGGGTTCTCTTGTTAAGCACTTAATTGCACTCAGTGGTTTTCCTGTTTCCCTGAATATGTTGAATCGCTTCAGGTCATTGTGCTCTGTTAAAATTTCCTTCCAAAAGTGTTTTCCAGGGCTTTAGCTGTTAGAAAAAGTTCACCGAGTTGACCTTCAAACAACTCTTGAAGTCAACTATTCAAAAAATTTGTCACACCCTTCGTTCACAGTTTCCACGCATGCGAAAATTGAAACCAAAAAAATGGCTATGAACGATAAGCGAAAAATTATTTTACCGCAAAACAATTTTTGTTGAGCACAAAAGTTCGCTCGGTATTGACAAACTTCTTTAGAAATTTGCTCAACAGGTTTTTCGATGTAGGGCAAGTCTGATAACATAGCCGGCAGATTGCAAGGAAATAGCCGCCGTTGATTTGCTTGACGCACACTGGGATAGAAACAGAAAAATACAAAAAATAGGAGATAAAAAGTATCAAATTTTTTTCTTTGGTGTGCATCTTTTGCATATTGGTTAGATTCAGCACTAATATGCTAAATTCAGCTTCTAAGGTGAATGCTAAGCTTAATACGAAAGCCAGCTAGCAATCGCTTTGATGGAATTTAACATAATGCATTATATGCTTATCCTGTTTCTTTTGATTTTGCTGTTTTGACTTTGAACATATTCACTACATTTGATAATTCGTGAAATAATTTAAAATCCATTCAATTGAAACAATGAGTGAGTTAGGCCAGAAATCAAGTGTGAAATAAATTTAGTGGTTGTCAATCTACCTATATCGGTCAGACCTTCAGACAATTAATCATTAGGACAAATGAAATTCAAAAATGGATTCACCAGCCGGTCAAGCATGTAAGTGAATGCTGCGGATCCTCGAAAAAATCCAATGAAAAATAATTGCTCAGTGCAGCGACGAAATAATAAAGCGCTTCATCTCAGACACGAGAGGAATTCAAGGTAAGCGACCCGGCTAAAACAAATCCATTCGTTGAATTCTTTCGAAAATAGCATGTTAGCAAAATTGAATTCGGAAACGAAGTGAAAACTGCGAAATGTATTTTTGTAGAAAAATGAATGAAAGCGAAGGAAAAACTTTAAGATGAACTCATAAACTAAAAAGCAAATTTTTGAACTGACAAAAGACGAAAGTTCTCGTAATTGATAAATTTCAATTCAACAAACTCGTTATTTTATTATCGTTATTTTGTAATTTATTTTAAACCAGTCATTTCCTGAAGATGTTAGCAATAGCCGAAACGTTTGAGCAGAAAATTGTTGACTAGAAATTTTGAACCATTAATTGCAATTAATTTATACAAATGATTGGTTAGATATCAATAATCCATTTGTTGTTATCCGTATACATACAGACTTGATAGAACAGACAAGATAAAAACAGCAAATAAAAAGAATGCATCGGAAAACTTACGCTTGTGTATTTAGTTGATTTTTGCAAAACGTTCTTTTTGCAAAATGATAGAACTTGGCAGGGGGTGTCAAACTTCAGCGTGAATAGGAAAATTCTTTAGGAGCCAATCAGCTGTCCCTCGTGAACAGCTGATTGGAGGATGAATTTTTGGTACGTTTGTTTGCTCGCCCCCATTAAGAAGGGGATAACAGCAAGCGTTGGAATTGAGATTTCTGTGAGGAAAAGTTGACAAACAAGCCATAAAAGCAATAATTTGGCTTTGCTCATAATAAATAATTGCTTTTTGAATGGACAATAAAAATCAAGCAAAACCAAGCGAAAAAGAAAAAACAGAAAGGGAAGAAAGCGTTTGCTTTCAATTTGTACACATAATGTGAACATAACCCACTAACGTCGGGCGAATTGCTCTAACGACCGTCTTTGTCAGTAGCTAGCAACGATTTAGAGAGGCTAGCTTTAGCTTAATTGAAGAGGCGTGAGGTGCGCGCAGCGGGGGGGGGGGGCAACGGTGGAAGGGGTGTTTTGGGCTACATGGGGCCCTTACGGCCTTAACGATGTGCAGGGGTTGGGGGGGGGGGGGGTTGGTTAAGTGAGTGGGCTGCCATAAGTTTAAGTCTCCAAAACAGTTTCTGTGAAACGAAAAGTCAAATGAGTCAGACGAAAAATCGGTCAAGCGAAAAATCGCATACAAAAGACCGACAGGACTAATATAATTGCTACAAACTTCGTTTGAGAGCAATTAAAAATCAATTAACTTATTGTTTAATTTTTTCAAAAAACAATTAATTGCTAGTATTATTGGCAGTCCCTGATATGCGATTTTAGAAAATAGTTTCAAACGTTGAAATATGCGATGAGGAGCAAGATCAAAAAAGAAGTAACTAACAGTGCTGGGTTCTGATTGTTCTAAATTTTTCTTGGAGTTGAACTGCCTGCATTTGTACATTAAACCCAGTTGAATTGTGCGCTTGAAAAAGCCTTTGCAACCTTCGCATGTCATAACATTGTAATGCTTCCCGGTTGCCTCGTCTCCACAAACCCGACAAAGACATCTGATGAGAGCATCATCCATTAGTCTTAGCTCACATGCAAAATTTGAAATCACTAGACATCTGAAAACGGCAAATACTGGAGTATTTCAACACCACAATCAAGAACCAAAGGCAACTAGGAACCCTATGAGAGGGATCACTCGTTAAAAACTGTGATCTATCATATTTCACCCCTTCTAGTGCTGTTTATATTTTTATAAACAACCATAATAAATGAAAGGAGAGTATGATCCACCCAATTGACTGAACAGTGAGCTCCCGCTACGAAACATCACAGCAGCGTATATAAATATACCGCAAAACGCATTGTATTTTAAACTTGCAGCAATATGCTAGGCTCTAGGAAATAATAATTAAATGTCGTGTCTTCTCTCCCGAACAACACTACAGGTATGATCAACCTCAGCTACACGTTTAGCGCCACGGTAGCCGCTGAGACAGATAATTGCACTGCTTAGGAGTTTGGAACTCAACTTTGTCCAAACGCATGTTCAAATTTTAAACTTTTCCGAAAAACTGGAAAACGTTATCGAAAAACCGTTTCCAAGGATCAAACTTCAAGTAAAAGTCATGATAAGAAAAAAGCTTCACAGTTCACACAAAATTATATAAAACGGGGGTGTGATCCAGCCAATGGATGGAACAGTGAGCCAGCCCCCACTATGCAAATCACAGCATCGTATGTAAATTTACCGCAAAAATACATGCTCATAGCATCGTCAAACAGAAACAAGGCACTACAACTATGCGTCCTATAAGTTAATTTGTTAAGAATCTAGTCTCCCCTCCCGCTCTACGGCACTGCAAGAACAATCAATGTCAGCCCGCCGTCTGGAACCACGGCACCCTCTGAGGCAAATTATAGCGCTGCGCAGAAAAAAACTTACTCAAGCGTATGTACTTTATAGCGTCCGAGTATGATTCGTTTTTCTTTTCAGCTATTTTGCTAGCTAGTTGTCATATAGTGCGCAATGCAGTAGGTCCTGCGCCCCCATGCACGAAAACACAAGCGGAACGAAGTAACTCTTTTCGACCTCAAGTATTCGTTGCTCATACTTGAGGCACTTCAACGACTCAAATTGCTTCTAAGGAGTTTTTCGGGTATGACTTGGCAAGTGGCTTAAATATCTTTACCTCGAAGAAACAACGGCCTGAACTTTGCCCCCCAAAGTTCATTCGCTTTAACGTCTAGTCTCGCGTTTTCATCAGTGCTAGTAGTTTTGTGTATAAAGAACTCGCCTTGGAGCAACTGGAGTCGGCTAACTCTCAACATCATAGCAAGCGTCCTGCATGATATTAGCAAAGGTGTCTCAGATATCGTTGTGTCGCATATGTGTGTACCCACCCTTCGCACAGTGAAGAGAAATTGATAGCGTGAACTTTTGTATTTTTGGCTTAGATGTAATATCTAATGCAAAGCTCGTCTCTAAATTCGTACATCGTTACTGTGAAACCGTAACATTTAAGCGGTAGAGCTGTGAGCCAGTTCGAGGCTCCTTTTCAGAAGCCATTTCTATAACGTGGCGCTGCTTTGTCTGGCTAAGCCCTTTAATTGCCCTAATGCGCTGTTATCGTCTGCGTATCATTTTTGCATCAAAAGCGCATTCACAACATGGACAATCAATTGGCGTATTTTTGGCTTCGATGTATTATCTAATGCAAAGCCCTTCTCTAAATTCGGACTTCGTTATTGTGAAACCGTAACATTCAAGCGGTAGAGCTGTGAGCCAGTTCGAGGCTCTTTTTCAGAAGCCATTTCTATAACGTGGCGTTGCTTGGTATGGCTAAGACCTCCAATTGTCCTAATGCGCTGCCGTCGTCTGCGTACCATTTTCGAATCACGTGCGCATTCTGGACAAGCTTAAGCAAAGGAAGGTTGGCTACTCCACACATGGCCATAACTTTGGGATCCTCTTGAATTCTGCCCTCTAGGGACTGCAGTGTTTTACCTGCGACGTATAAATCGAACGGGATTGAATATGAGTTTCGAATAACAAAATTCAAGATAGGGCAAATTTACTTGATATTTTCAACTGTCAAGTTACGGTTGAGACAGTTGAAGGCGTTTTTTCGTCTCTTAGGAGAACAGCTTCGTTTTCAGATATTTCTCATTGCCAGCGCAGAGAGGGAATTAAGTGTTCGATCTCGCACTTTTGGACTAAGCGAAGTTGTGAGTTGTCGTGCAAAAAGCGTAAATTTTTTTCTATACGCTTGATGATGCATTTGCCTATGGTGCAACGAAAAATTTCTCCTATACCATTAGGAGTAAAACAGCGGGTTTTTTGTATAAGAGGATCAGTCTGCATGCGTTGTACGCTTCAAAAGGTTTTTCAGACACTTTTTCAGTTGCCAGACGAACGGCAATTTTGTCTACCGTTTTTGCTGTTTTGTCGAAACCTCTTTGCAACAGGTGTGAGTGTCACACATATGTAAAAAATGTACTAAAAATCTTGGTTTTCAAGGTCAAAGATTTAGTTTAGATTTTAATTTATTACTTGATTAATGACTGACACAATCTTGATAGGTGTGGACAGATTGAAATAGACAAAGCTCGGGCTTCGAGCAATACTAACAATTGTGACATATCAGTATTTACTTGGTTAATTTACCACGGTGATAGAACCGATATTGGGTACGGACAAAACTGAGAATAAAACTCATTCATTGAACAATAAATCTACCTTCAGAGTTAATCACTCAATTAGATCTTCATTTATTTGAAACCATTCTCTTCTGCTTTTATCTACTTATTAATTAAACTTCAATCCTTGTATAAACGAGTACCACGCTCAATTACAAAAGTTAATACATATTGCGCATGGGCGGATGCTATAGTGGCGACAAAGATTAAAAGTAAATAGAAAACCACCACCCAATAATACTGAGCGTTGTACTAATTTCCAAGAGAAATCTGTTTTTTTTTGTTTGAAAACCAACTTTTTAACTCGAGTTCGACGTCTTAACATCACGAACCGGAAGAAGAATTGTGGACTGCTGTCGGGATTTGAAAAGAAAAACTGCCATTTTGGAACTTTCAACTGAGTACTCCCTAAAAATTCCAATAGCATAAATCAGGGCTTACCTGTTTTTTTTTTATAATAAAATAGCGTTCAGAAACATCATTATTTTAATTTGACTTAATTTGACTTAAACTCAAGCATTAAACCTCTTTTTTTTGCATTTATTGAAGAGGGAATTAGAGTTTCAATCATGTTTAAAAGCTGTTATTTAGAGTGTCGGAAAAATAGTTCAAGTTTCGAACAGAATTAGTGAAATATTTTGAATAAAAACAGCTTTTAAATAAAATAAGGATGGCGCGGCACTCCTCAAAAACGCTGTTACCGGAACCGTTTGCTGGATCAAATGATTTTTAAAAGTTATATTACACACTTTGAGCTCTTGTCACAACTTCAAAAGTGGCAAAGAAAAGAAACAGTAAACGGCGCCGAGACCGAAATTGATGAACGGCCGCATTATTTTGGCTTAAGGTTACAAAAGTTGGCTATTGATTTCTATCGTACACTTTCGAAGGACACTAGAAAGAGTTGTGACGAGGCCGTAAAGACTTTCAGACAACATTATAATGAGAAACCAGTAGTGTTCCGGGGGAGGCTAGCTAGGAGAGTCCAGCAAACCGGTGAAAAATTAACAGATTTTCTCGGTGATTTGCAGATTTTAGCCTTGAAAATATACCCTCAGGAGTCTAATGAGATAAGAGAATATCTCATTTTGAGGGGATTCCTCTAAGGCATAGAAAACGGTCAGGTGCAACTCGACCTGAGAAAGAACTTGGGTGATGCGGATATGACTTTAAACAAAGCTTTAGAAAGAGCACTGCACATTGACGCAGTCACGAGAATTGAGGAGGAGGATAATGAGCCGCGGGTTTTCGCCATCCAGTCAAATGAAAACACACAACTAGTTAAGTCGATTAACGATTTTGTGCAAACACTGCAGGCTAATCAACCTAATAGGCAAGAGAATCAAAAGTTTTCATCGCAAGGAGCGCGGCCAAAAGAAATTCTGTGCGGTAGTGAGCGAAGTTCAAGAGAGAACGAGATAGAAATAGAAGTAATAATAGCTATACCAGAAGCAGCGCTGAGCATAGACGAAACAATTACGAAAGTAGAGCGCGTTCGCTAACACCGGGAGGTGAGAACTGAAGCCGAGATCGATCGCACGAGAGTCGTGCCGAGCAGTCGAAGGCAGCGGTGAGTTTCTAGAAAGAAAAATGTCGCCGTTGCGGCCAGCAAAACCATGCATCTAGGGAAGGCAAAAATTGTTTCGAATGTGGGAGTCCAAATCACTTCAAACGAAATTGTCCGTAATTAAACGAGAACTAGCTGGAAATGGCAGGGCTTAATTTTCAGCCGGCTACACAAAAACTCTGCGTGGCGGAAACAGCCCAGTGGAGGCGTTGTTTGCAGAAATAATGATAAAAGACAAATTGATAATGGATTTAATTGATAGTGGAAGTAGTGTTAATATTATAAGAGACACACTCTACAAGCAATTGGGGGAACCGAGCCAGATCAGAAATTGCAATAAAAATATCATAGCTGCCAACAACGGGAAAATGCCTATAATGGGGTCAGCAGATATTCAAGTTCAACTTCAGAAACTTACATGTGAAAAAACAGTTAAATTTCTAGTGACCAGAATTGAGATAATGTCTTGTTTATTAGGCATGGAATTCTTGTACAATTTTGACTGTATTTTAAATCTCAGAAAAAACGAACATTTTTGCGGGGCAATTGGGAAAACATTACCATTGTCCCCATCCCAACGAAGTAATAAGAATCTATTTTTAATTGTTGCTGTGGATCATGAATTACCTCGTCGCTGCAAGGGTTTCGCTGCAAATTTATCGATGAAGAATGTAACAAAACACAGCAAACAGAAATTATTGTCGAACCCATGAAAAAGTTTGAAGACAAATCACACTTATTAATAGCGACATCGCTGAATGACATGGTTGATGATGTCATATGAGTTTGATTTCTGAACTCTACATTAGAACCAAAAGAAGGTTTACAAAAATGCGAGAATCGCATGTGCGGGAAACATTGAAAAAAATTCAAGAGTACAACAAAATAATACTGACAATAATAGAAAGCATAGGGATGAATTTGATTTTGAGAAACACGTGAACTCAAGCTCAATGAGCTTGTCTTGTGAGAAAATGACAAAAGCGAGGTCACTTTGCACAAAATAAGAAGTGATATTTTCGCGAAACTCAAATGATATGGGATTTAGCGACCGAATTTATCATAAAATAAAATTAAAAAAGGATGCTGTGCCATTCAGACTTCCATACCGCAGCATGAGCTTTGAAAAAAGAAAAGCCACGAAGAAAATTGTTGAAGACTCGGAACGAGATGACTTAGTCGAACCAACACGCTCTGAATGGGCAGCACCATCATTACTGGTACCAAAAAAAGACGGAAGCTACCGCTTAGTTGTAAACTACCGTGGTCTAAACAAACAAATAGAGAAAACATGCTGGCCTTTACCACGAATTAATGAGGTTATTGATTCAATGGAGAGAAACATGTACTTCTCAAACATTGATCTTCTGTCGGGATACTTTCAAATGGCGCTGGAAGAAGAGAGTCAAAATGTAACAACTTTTATAACACCTTTGGGCCTATATAAGTGGAAAATGCTCCCTATGGGACTAGCTTCTACACCAGGAGCTTTTTAAAACCTAATGGAATCAATTTTTGGCTGGTCTCTGTTATGAAGTAGCTTTAGTTTATCTAGATGACGTTATCGTTTTCGGAAGAAATTTTGAAGAACATCTTAAACGGTTAGAGCTGGTTTTCCAACGTTTATCGGAGAATGGATTAAAGATTAAAGGATGAAAATGCAATTTCTTCCAAAAGCACGTCAGCTTTTTAGTACATATTATATTTGAGAGTTGTGTTGAGGTCGATCCAGAGAAACTAAGAGCGGTAGAAAAAATGAAAGAACCATCATCCCCAAAAGACGTCAGGGCTTTTTTGGGCCTTGTGGGCTATTATCGAAAATTCATTCCGGGTTTTGGGAATACAGCAAAACCTCTTTACAGTTTACTAAATAAATCAAACAAAATTGAATGGAGTACAGAGTGCACAAATGTGGTAGCAGAGATGAAGAAAAAGCTTTTGGAAGCCCCCGTTTTAGGATATCCATACGATAGGGATCAATATACATTAACTATCGATGCATCGTTGACAGGCATCGGAGCAATTCTTACACAAAAACAAGGAACTGAGGTTAGAGTTATTGCATATGCTAGCAAAACGTTGAGTAAAAATCAACGAAACCACTCAGCAAATAAGCGGGAATTATTCGCAATAGTTCATTTTACCCATTATTTTAAAAACTATTTATTTGGTCAGCATTTTTTAATTATAACGGACAACAGGGTTCTCGTGTGGATCTAAAGTTTTAAGGAACCAGACGGTATGGTCGCAAGACGGATAGAGAAACTTGGGAAACTTGTTTTTGACATCAAGCATAGAGCAGGAAAGAAAACCCCACACGCTGACTGTCTTTCGCGCATAAACACAGAAGATGAGGACCAAACAGCTTTCGTTAACGCTTTTGCGCTAGACGTAGAACAAGTCGATACCAACTATAGTAGTCGAGGTTGGCCGTTACGCAAACAGAGAGTAAAACTGCGAGATTCGCAGCGAAGTGACAATATACTCATAGAAGTATATTCATGGGTCATTAACAAAAAAAGACCCGAACCACGGCAAATGAGAAACGGAGCTTCAAAGGAGTTATGGAAATACTGGGTTCAGTATAAAAATCTTTTTCTCATAGAAGGGATTTTGTTTTGAAAACACCAGCTCTCTAGGTTTCTCGAAAACAATTTTATCAAAACCAAATATTTTGAAGACGACTTAGTAAATTTTTTTTTTGAAAATCAAGTTGAGCAAAAGTGTCAAACGATCAAACACTTTAATAAGGAGGACCCTGTAAAAATTTTTGGTAATAACAAGACCACTTTTATCAGCGGAAAAATTTTACCCAAAAACAAATATGAAGATTTTGCATTACGAATCTTAGAGCAAAAGGCAATTAGTTTGTGTTGACAGCAGGTGAAAACAACGGGAGTTCCAGGTGTTTTTTACTCCGAGGAAAATTCAGAACTGAAAACTGATAATCTTAAAATAACCATGGAAATGTTTCTTTCAAGCGTTGTTGTTACCTTAAATTTCAAACTTCTCAAGGAGAGAGAATTTTTTTAATGAAAATTAGAATGCTCCAATGCGAGATTCAACGACTAAAAATTCAAACTATGATTGAAATATCAAAAAACATTGTTAGTCCATCTGTAACGCTCTTCGAGAAAGGAATTCACGTCGAAAGAGCAGGATCTGTGTTATATGCGCATAAATGTGCAAAGATAGTAGCAACAATAACTAAACTACCTTTTTGCACAGAAGAAGTTCCTGTGTTAGTAGAGGGTCAGAATTTTTTTTCTATTAGATATATAGAGCCTATTACAAAAATTTTGTATCATAATTATACAATCGCTGCTTGCAACCCGCTGTACCCAAATGTTGTGAAATTAGAAGACGGCAGTTTTCAACAATATGTAGAAACGCTGAAGAATTTCAATCGTGAGATATATCAGTGGTCGATGAATAATAACTTAAATGTAAGCGATCAAACCCTGCATTGCAGCCTTTTCTCCATATCAGACGTAAAACAGTGTCAAATTGATCGAACAATTCGCCATAATAGTTAAGAAATTATCAGTCGGGAAGCATTCCAAGATTCGGATAGAAAATACAGTCATGAAAATTTTATTCATTGGAACGCTCAGTTCCAAAAACAATTTTTTCTAACAAATGAAATAACAATTTTTTGTAACTTAAAAACTGAAAGCTTATACGTTTGGTTAAAAGCTAAGGACATTGTTGTTTCAGTCTTAACAGTCTACCTCATATTCCAAGTTGTGAAAAATTTTCCTAAATTGTTCATCATTTTAGGATTAGTCATTAATGGAGCCTCCTGGCAATAACTGTTGCGGAATCTCGACCCTGTAACGGGAACACGTACGTATAATCAACTACTCAAATTAATTATTGAGCGCCGAGAACAGAAGAAAATGATTGAAGAGAAAGAGTCCTTGAAAGTGTCGGTTGTGTTAAAAAAACGAAAATGAGTTGTCTTGAGTTCAAGACCAAAAAAATAAAAAATACTTGTCTTGAGTTCCGGACCAAAAAAATGAACGAAAATGACTTATCTTGAGAGCTCAGGACGAAAAAAAAATGAAAATGACTTGTCTTCAGTTCAAGACCAAAAAAATAAAATGAGTTGTCTTGAGTTCAAGACCATCAAAAAAAATGAAAAGGAGTTGTCTTGAGGTCAAGACCAATAAAAATAAGGGAAAAGTCTTGAGATCAAGACTGAAAATATTGAGAAACCTTAGAAGCAAAAATGGTTTCTGTTAAACATAGCAGGCAGTGAGACCCCACAAATTGGTGAATATGTGTACTATATGCCAGAGTTGTGGAAAGTTATTTCGGAGATTTCCCCGGGATTGTACCGAGTGGAATCTTGTCTGTCACGGACTCGGAAGGTGTCTACACTAGAACTTCTGGCACCCGCCAATATTCGGTCCAGAGCTCTGCAGACTGAAGTGGAACTGCAAAACCAGTGCGCGCAGTTAGAGAAATTGAAGAGTACAAACTCTTTACTCCAAAAGGATCTTGTCGAGCTTCAACAAAAACTAGACAAACTTTGCGACAAAGCCAAAGAAGCAACAAGAGACGCATTGGGAAACTGAGCTCCGAGTGTGAGGCGCTATGAGATAACCTAAAGGCGGCGGCAGCTAGAAATGCCGAACATGAGCAGTCAATCGTATTACCTAAGCAGGAGTTGGCCAATCTAAAAGTCATCACTGATAAAAAGAGCGAAGCCATGGAGAAAAAGGAGAAAGAGAATGACCAATTGAGGTCAGAACTTCAGCAGTTGGAAAACTGTAACCAGTACTTGGCGAGTGAGTGCCGAAGGAAAGTCACTATAATTGATAGACAAAAGCATTCTTTGAAGAACGAGAAAGCGAAAACGAAGGCCACAGAAAAATGTTTATTCGAGATTCGGAATAAAAATGTATTGAATCGGCCTGCGACATTGTACGAGATTTTGTTGGTAAAAAGTTTTGCTTCAAAATATCAGATCAAAAAACACAAAATGAGCTTGTTGACGCACCCTGATACAGGTGGATATGAGGAGTTTTTCAAGACCATTAATCGAGCATACCAAATACTGATGAACGATGGGGCGCGAGAAGCGTACAACAATTTCGGGCTGGACGAGGCAGAGAAAGCCATGAATAACGAAAACTGATACCTGAACTTTTTTTTTGAAAAGTACAAACTTTTTGTATTTTAAAACGTTCATGCATCAAGAACTGTAAAATTTGTTGACTTTATGTGAGTGAGTGGCACACTCTATTCTTATTGAGAGGGGGGCAGTGTGAGTGTCAGACGTATGTAAAAAAGGTGTACTAAAAACCTTGGGTTTCAAGGTAAAAGATTTAGTTTAAATTTTAATTTATTACTTAATTAATGACTGACACAATCTTCATAGGTGTCGACAGATTGAAATAGACAAAGCTCGGGTTTCGAGCAATACTAGCAATTATAACATATCAGTATTTACTTGGTTAATTTACCACGGTGATAGAACCGATATTGGGTACGGACAAAACTGAGGATAAAACTCATTCACTGAACAATAAACCTACCTTCAGAGTTAATCACTTAATTAGATCTTCATTTATTTGAAACCATTCTCTTCTGCTTTTATCTATTTATTAATTAAACTTCAATCCTTGTATTTTAAACAATTACCACGCTCAATTACAAAAGATAATACATATTGCGCACGGGCGGCTGCTATACAGGTGAAAAAAGAAGTTTAGTTTTTCCTCATATTTTAGAGAACCAAACTTTTGGTTATCACGGAAAATGATTTAAAAAATTTCCAGAATGACAAAAATTAAACCCAAAAAATGTCCAACAGTCAAAGAAGGATAAATTCTGAGGTAAATTCATCAAAGGCCATTGCTTTCATATAAGAACCTATAACAAATAAGAGAGAATGAGAACATTAGGGAACTGTAATATTTCCCCATTTAAAAAAAATATAGCAAGAATCATCAAATCATTTTCCCCTGCTGAAAAGATTTTATTTTGAAGAGGTACTAAGCCGCCGAGTCAGAAGTTTCGCATGCATAGAAGTGTTTGTAATTTTTTGGTAATTCTTAATTGATCTATTCTTGAAATGTGCACACTGCTGCTTCTGGTGACTTCTTTTGGTAGATCATTCCATTATTTTGGAGCTTCCACTGTAAGAGTTTTTTTCCTCATTTGAATTCTGGGCTTTGTTATTAACAGTTGGTGCTTCTTTCTGATGTCTCTAAAATTATTAAAATCTTCCCCGTGCCGAGGAATTTGGCCAAAATTATGTAAGATCAGCGGTAACTACCGTTGACAAGTCGGAACATTTACCGCAATTTTCTTACATAATTCTGCTTTGAATTTGAAGACAAAAATTGAACGCATTCAACGCAAAATTATGTAAGAGAATTGCGGTGAACTTTCCGACTTGTCAACGCTAGTTGCCGCTGATCTTACATATTTAGCGTTGAAGTTAGCGTAGATCTTACATATTTAGCGTTGAGTTTAGCGTAGATCTCACATAATTAGCGTTGAAATTAGCGCAGATCTTACATATTTTTGCGTTGAAATTAGCGTTGATCATACAAAAAATCAAAGCGTCAACTTGAACTATTAAACTCCAGTTGCGTATGGGACTCGAACTGCTGACCTCCTGTTTGCTTGTCGCCTCTTCTACCATTGTGCCACAGTACCTTGGTTTTCTTAGGAGCCGCAATTATTAAAAAGCGTAGATCTTACATATTTTGCGCTGAATTTAGCGTAGATCTTACATATTTTGCGTTGATTTTGCGTAGTATTTAAATAGCATATTCAACGCATTTACTGTGTGAAGCGTACTGGGAAAAATTTAAATTTTTTTAAAAGGTTTTGAAAAAAATTTGAATTCCTAAAATGGTCTGAAATGGTTTCTGCACCGTAAGAGAGCACTCAAAAGTTATTTTTTTCTGACTTCATTTTTCTCACCTGTGCAGTATAGGGGGTCGAAACAGTAAAAAAAATTAATTTTTTGAAAAATAAACTTCAAAACTTTAAATTCATAACATGGTCTCAATTGGATTTTGCACTGTAAAAGAACACAAAAATGACTTTTTTTCTGATCTCATGTTTCTTACTTTTGCAGTATAGGGAAAAAATTGATTTTTTGAAAAATAAACTTGAAAAAGTTCTGAAATCGTAAAATGGTCTGAAAAGGATTTTGCACTATAAAAGAGCACTAAAAAGTGTTTTCTTTTCTGACTTCCTTTTTCAGACCTGTGCAGTATAGGGGGTCAAAACAGTAAAAAAATTATTTTTTTGAAAAATAAACTTGAAAAAACTAAAATCATAACATGTTCTCAATTGGATTTTGCACTATAAAAGAGCACTAAAAACGATTTTTTTCTAACCTCATGTTTCTCACCTTTGCAATATAGGGTTCGAAACAGTGAAAAAAAGTGATTTTTTTGAAAAAAATTTTGAAAAAGTTCTGAAATCGTAAAATGGTCTGAAAAGGATTTTGCACTATAAAAGAGCACTAAAAAGTGATTTTTTTTCTGACTTCAGTTTTCAGACCAGTGCAGTATAGGGGGTCGAAACAGTAAAAAAAATTATTTTTTGAAAAAACTTGAAAATTTTGAAATAGTAAAACGGTCTGAATTGGACGTTGCACTAGAAAAGAGCACTAAAAATTGATTTTTTTCTGACCTCATGTTTCTCACCTGTGAAGTATAGGGGCCGAAACAGTGAAAAAATTGACTTTTCGACAAAAAACTTGAAAATCTTTTGAAATCGTAAAGTGGTCTGAAATGGAATGGAAAGCTTAGCGTTGAATGCGTTGAATTTATGTAAGATCAACGCTAAATTCAACGCTAAATATGAAAGATCTACGCTAAAAGTCAACGCTAAATATGTAAGATCTACGCCAAAATTCAACGCACAATTATGTAAGATAAGCGTTGAATGCGTTGAATTTATGTAAGATCAAAGCTAAAAATCAACAGTAAATATGTAAGATCGACGCCAAAATTCAACGCAAAGTTATGTAAGATTAGCGTTGAATGCGTTGAATTTATGAAAGATCTACGCTAAAATTCAACGCCAAATATGTAAGATCTACGCCAAAATTCAACGCACACTTATGTAAGATAAGCGTTGAATGCGTTGAATTTATGTAAGATCAAAGCTAAAAATCAACTGTAAATATGTAGGATCGACGCCAAAATTCAACGCAAAATTATGTAAGATTAGCGTTGAATGCGTTGAATTTATGTAAGATCAACGCTAAAATTCAACGCTAAATATGTAAGATCTACGCTAATATCAACCCAAAATTATGTAAGATTAGCCTTGATTGCGTTGAATTTATGTAAGATCAACGCTAAAATTCAACGCTAAATTTGTAAGGTCTACGCCAAAATTCAACGCAAAATTATGTAAGATTAGGGTTGAATTTTTTGAATTTATGTAAGATCAACGCTAAATTCAACGCTAAATATGTAAGATCTACTCTGAAATTCAACGCTAAATATGTAAGATCTACGCCAAAAATTAACGCAAAATTATGTAAGATTAGCGTTGAATGCGTTGAATTTATGTAAGATCTACGCTGAGGCGTAGATCTTACATAAATTCAACGCATTCAACGCCAATCTTACATAATTTTGCGTTTTTTAGCGTTGACACCTCGGCCCGGGTCGGTATCTATCCAATTTTAGGACCATGAAGATTTGATTCAGTCTACCTCTCCTTTGTCTAAATTTCATAGTAGGAAAATCAGGCTCCTCAGCATTTCCTAATATCTAAGTGAACCAATCCATCGTGCAAGCCTGCTTGCCCCCCTTGGACTTTTTCTATTAAATTTTTTTGTTCATATATTATTTTTCTCTTTCAACTATGGTTCCAAACTTCTGCTGCAAATTCAAGATGAGATCGTACCACAGATGTATAGGGCCTAACAAACAATTGCGAAGTCAATCTCTTAAATAACCTTTTGATGAGTGCCAGGACTGCATTAGCTTTCTTATTTTTCGTTAGAATGTGCTTCTCCGAACACAGTTAACAGTCTGCAATTACTCCAAAATCTTTTGCCGAAACTACAGTTTTGAGCTCTTTTTTTATCCAATATATATATATATATATATATATATATATATATATTTGTATATATATACTTATATATATATATATATATATATATATATATATATATATATGTACAAAGGTTTCGACAAGATTGATATTATATACACCCACTTTTTTGTGTAAAACTTCAACAAGCTCTTCTAATCTCTCTGATAGTTTATCCATATCATTTTGCGTGTCTTCTGATATATCGATTTGTCGAAAACTTAAGCGTCTTTGGCCAAAAGATACCGCTGTGAGGAGGTGGTTCGCGGAAATGAGTTGATGTAGAGGATATACAAATGCGGCACTAGGAACAAAACTTGCGTAGTCCGTTTCTCAATTTTGTTCAATTATAGAGGAAGATTCTTTGTGGATCCATAGGAAACTTCAAATCAGTGTCGCATGCTTTTCAGAAGTGAATGACATCGACTTCTCTTCCTCCATCAATTGCGACTGTCTGCTGGTAGATGATTGTCCGTGCATAAAACCAAATTCTCTGTTGCTGATTATTTATTACGTTTATGTGTTTCATTAAGTGGCGTCGCACAAACTTCTCCAATACTTTGCAATATATTGTCGTTAGACTAACTGGTCGGTAATTGTTGACATATTTTTTGGACAAATCCCTATATAGTAATAAAATGTTGGCCCTTTTCGAGTCTGATGGTAGCCCAACATATGAAAATGTCCACAGTAGTTCATTTTTAAGAGCCTACACAAATTTAGAAATATTGCTGGTATTACGTCTACTCCACTAGCCTGTTCGTGAAAACTGAAGCAAAAGAACTCTCAGGCACTTCTTTTTGTCTGTTTCTGTCGAACTACCGTTCTCTTTGGCAGACAAGGGACGTTTTCAATTCTCTTGGTTTTTTGATTGACACAACTCCAGTAAAATTTTGCGTTTCTTTTTGACAACAATTCCAACTAATCGTCAAATTATAAAAAACGCTTCTTGACTTTTCTCCCACTGCATTTAATTATTTCGCCTATTCTGTTTTCAGCATTTTTTTAAGTAACATTTTGGCAACATTGAAAGTCGCAATTGTTTTCACGCCAAAGATTTTGTCAGATTTATGAACATTAGGTTAGGTTGTGCAGGCCCAACATACAAGCCTCAAGAAAAATGTCCGTTTTGAAAACATTTTTTGAACAATAAAACTTTATCTTTAAGATCCTGATAAGACTTGAAAGAATTTCGTTTATAATTTTTTCTAAATTGTCCAAAATCATTCAGCAGATAAAAATTTTGAACTTAAAGGGTAAAAGAAAATGACAAAAAATCATAACTTTCTTGCAAAAAAATTTTTTGATTCCTTCATCTGATTTTCACAGACGACTCTTTGTTGACATAAGAGGGGACGAAAGATCAGTTTTCACAACTAAAGGTGGAAATTGAACTTTTTGAACATCTATAATCCAAAAATTTTCTAAAAATAAAAAGTTTTGACAAACAATTTGAAAGTGAGCTTTATTTCCTGAAAAAATACTCAATGTATTCTTTTTTTCTTAAAAAAAATAAGGATGGTTATAGTTCATTGGAGACCTCATGGACAAAAAAGATGAAGACAATTTGTTGTTACTTCCCAACCATGGTCAAATAACAATTTGATTTTTTTCAGCTTTCAGTGATAAAAAATTCTTTTATAATTTGCTTTTTAAGCACGCCATTATTTATTATGCCAGACAGCTGAGCTCTTATGAAACAGTTGAGAAAATTTATGGTTTCTGAGAACAATTTAAAAATCATGATATTGGAGAATTTGGTGTTCAATCAAAATAATGCATTTTTTGCGTTCCTCAAAAGGAATGCAGTAAGTTCAATGCCACTGCAGCAGAATGAATAATGAAAAAGCTAGAAAAACATGAGTAATGGTGCTCAAATTTAACTTCATTAGTTCACAGATTTAGAAGGAACAATGTTGATGGAAGGTGTAGACCACTGAATTGAAAGAAGATCACTTCCAAATATTTTGATGAAGAGAACAAAACTTTTATTCCAACAAGAACCCTTACTCCAGAACCTAATTTTAACGCTTAGGACCCTTGTGGACTACTCATTGATTAAGAAAACCTGTTTTATTTACGTATTTCATCTCTTTTTGAGAGATAGCACTAGTTTAGGCAATCAGCAATTTTATTAGCATTGCAGCGTAACGCAATAAGCTATTTATTAGCAATGCATCCTAGTAGCAATAAGTTTTGTAGAATTTTACAAGATGATTTTGGGAGCTGAGTTTTTTGCCATATTTTCTTGTTTTTTCTTAAAAATCAAGAAAATGTTTCCCAAAAAAGTCAGCAAGTTTCTCAAAAAAATTTCTTAAAATAGAAACGCTCCGAATATTAATGTTCTGGTTCGTCTTCAGTCTGAAAAGAGGAGGACTTTTCCTAGAGCTCAAAAATTCAAGATTAAAGAATATGTATAGTTTTCTCGGCAGTATATTTAAATCTAGCCAAGGGTCAAATTTTGAGTGCACACCGTTTGATTGACACAACTGCAATTTTTTAAAACCATTTTCTAAATCAAAAATGGTTCCTCACCTCGAGGGTTTCCTGCCGTGACTTCGAGCTGAGTCTTTTCTGATCATCAATTGATCCCGGAGTCCGACTGTAAAACGATCGCTGCCTTCTGAACCTATTGCATATTAAAAAATTGTCACGGTCTGGAGTTTCGGCATTGTTTGTGAGTTGACTATTGGCACGACTTCCACTCTGATGGTTGCCATTGATAGAGGAGAGGGTCACTGTTATCTTCTAAAGTCTGATGGATCAGAGCCTCTGACAAAATGATGGTTAATTCTTTTTTTTCTTAATTTTGAATATCTTTTTTATCCTGCCCCCAATATGAGGTACTTAAACTTAATCTTTGACATGCTTTTTTAGCAAGGTAAAGAGAGGCGAATAACTATAAGCCCGAGAAAAATTGACAAATTAATGCTGATAAGTGATAACTAGCGTTGACAAAATAGATGATTTGCTGCAATTTTCGTATCTAATTTAGCGTTTAAGTCATTGACAACTCGGCCATGGATGCGTTGGGGATCTTTACTATCTTTTTCCTTTTAAAAAAGTGCAGATTTTTCGCAAATTAAGTTAAGAAGAAGAGCGAAACAACAACAAACAAAAATGTCGACAGATTGTTTTTATTGGAAAGTGTCTCAAAATGAAAAAAGTTCTCCTTCAAATAAAGTTAACGGTTTTAAAAACAAGACATAAACATAAATTAAAAAAATTTTGAAAACACAGCAGACAATTGTTTCTTAGAACAAAAACTTTGCATCACTTTCGTCTTACATTGATCACGGATTTTTTTGTGAGCTGAGAAGGTCCGAATTTAAACAATTTTCTTAAATTTGCTCCTTTAGATTCTGATAAATCTTTATGAAACTAACAATGTTTTCAAAATACGGATCGTTTCTAAATTAACACAAATAACTGTGAAAAGGAACGAAATTTTTAACTTAAGATGTTAAAAAACTGAAAACAATAAAAATACATAATTTTCAGAAAATTTTTTTTGTTTCTTGTATGTAATATATTTGTAATCAAGTCCTTTTTAATTTGGGTGGACAGAGAGTTATTATCCACAATCATAGGTGGATAATGAATTTCAATAATTCATCAATTTTCAGAAAACTAAAATTTTTCGTTAAAAATATACTGAAAAAAAAATATCCAATGAGTTTTTTTTGTAAAAAAAATGTGGCGGGTTATACTTTATTGGAGACCCTCTGAATGCTCTCAGTTTCAGACATTTTAATATTATTTCAAAATTATGGTAAATTAAAAGTGACCATAATGTAAAAATGACAATCGTATCATTGAACAAATGATAATTGAACAATTTCTGAAGTATTTTTTTCCACAGTTTCTGTTAAACACGTCAACAATTCCAAAATTAGACGACTTGGCTCTTATGAACAAGTCGTAGAAATTCATGTTAATTGAGAAAACTTCAAGATCATGATTTCGGATGACTTGTTGTTCTTTTTTTTGTGAGTTGAGAAGGTCCGAATTTAAACAATTTTCTTAAATTTGCTCCTTTAGATTCTGATAAATCTTTATAAAACTAACAATGTTTTTAAAATACGGATCGTGTCTAAATTAACACTAATAGCTGTGGAAAGGAAAGAAAATTTTAATTTAAGATGTTAAGAAACTGAAAACAAAAAATACAAAATTTTTAGGAAAATTTTTTTGTTTCTTGTATGTAACATATTTGTAATCAAGTCCTTTTATTTGGTGGTACAGAGAGCTATTATCCACAACCAGAAGTGGATAATGAATTTCAATAATTGATCAATTTTCAGAAAACTAAGATTTTTTGTTAAAAATATACTGAAAAAAATATCCAATGAATTTTTTTTGTAAATAAATGTGGCTGGCTATACTTCATTGGAAACCTTATAAACGGTCTCAGTTTCAAAAAATTTAATATTATTTCAAAATTATGGTAAATTAAAAGTGAACATAATGTACAAATTACAATAGGATCATTGAAAAAATGATAATTGAACAATTTCTGAAATTCTTTTTTTTTCCATAATTTCTGTTAAACACATCAACAATTCCAACATCAAAATTAGAACACTTTGCTCTCATGAACGAGTCGTAGAAAATCATGTTAATCGCGAAAACTTCAAGATCATGATTTTGGATGACTTGTTGTTCTTTTTTCACCACCTTGATTATTTTTATATAGTGTTTGGTCATCAAGTAGCAGACACATTTGCCACAATTTTGGAGCATTTTTCTCCAGAAAGGACAAAATCAGAATTTTTTCCGATAAATTTAAATTTGACCCATATATACCCAGCTGTTGCCAAGTAAACATGGGGGATTGCCTGTCTGAGAAAAAACCAATGATTTTTTGCCCCTTCGTATTTTTTGACCAATTCGGTTGTTGGCGATTTGGTTATTTAGTATTCAAGAATTTCATTTTTCTCGGAAACCACAAAAGACAGTTCAATAGAAAATTCCAGTTACTCTCTAGACCTTTGCAAAAGAATTAAAAACTCAGATAGGCAGAAAAACAGATAAATATTGGTGCTCTATTTTTTTCCAATTTTTCACGGGTTTAGAGGGAAATTTACCGATGTAAGATGTAGACCACTGACTTAAAAACAGATTCTTCCCCAAACACATTGATGAAGACAGTAACAAATTGTATTTGTTACAAAGCTTTTTTTCCCGAACACTGTTTTTTAATTCATAGGACTCTTGTCGATTCAAAAAAGATAACAAAAAGCCTGTTCTAGTTGTCCATTTTTTCTTGTTTTCTATCAATAGCACTAATTAAGACAACTAGCTGTTCATTAACAATGCCATGAACTCAATATGTGAGATAATCATTGGGAACATTTAAGAATCTTTGTGTGGAACTTTTAAGAATGATATTAGGAGTCGAGGTTTATTTGAGTCAATGCTTTTTTGATAATGCAAAGGTTGGTAATTTTTTAGTTGAACATTAGTTGAAAGAGGAGATTTAAGATTGAAATGGTTCCCAACTGTTTGCATTCCTTTCGTTTTAAATCAAATTACCGTTCAATTTAATACATCTTTGGACACAGTTCGGTTACTTTGTAGCTTGCAGAAAGATAGAAACTCAAATTAAGCTGAATTAAGCGTTGATTGATGAATTGAAATATAACAGCTTCTAAAATCAGTCTTTCTTGTTAATCAGTTAGCCCATTTTTGCTAACACTGGAGGACAAAATCATTTGCACCCTTTAGCGGAGTTCTTTTTCTGATTACTTAACAGAAAAAGCTTGAAGAAGCTTAGGATTTAAGGAAAAAGCTTTGAGGTATTCCTTGCTTGCGCTCAAGCCACTTCGATTGCACATTGTCGACTGTGAGACACTGACGTCCATTAGTCAGAATATTTTTGACTAAATTACAAATATTATTATTTTTAAAACTGGCGTTCGTTAATTTAATTTGTAAAATTTCATGTGATAACAAAAAAGTGATATTATATCAAAAGTTTTGAGAAGATCACATTTTTATTGCACTTTTTCACAGCCGTCATTTTTGAGATTGAATTGATTGTGTTTTGTAGAAAACTGCACCTTTTTTGACTATTTTCTTTTGCGAAAATTATTTTGTAGTGGCTTTGGTTCCATGATGATCGCATATATATATATATATAAATATATATATATATATATATATATATGATTTCTAGAATATAGTGTTGCACTTCGTTATCAATTCTTGATTGATAGTTGAATAGACTAGCAATAGGAATTTGGTAACACCAGAAAAACTTTTGTTTTTTTTAAACACCTCCACTCCATTTTTCTACTTTTTATACATACTTTCTTCAAATGATCTAAATCTGATTGACCCATGTAATGTAATTTTACAGAAATCAACCAATGTGAAATGATTGATATCGTAAACGTCGTCTTTTCAAATTAAAAAATTCAAAATTTCATATTTTTTTCATTGATTTTTAACGTAAACGATAGAAAAAGGAAAATCTTTCTTCTTTTGCCTTCAACTATACAGTATTCAAATTTTTCGTGAATATAGACAACATGATATAAAAGAACTTGGAACTAACTTCTTGCCAAAAAAATTAAACTTGAATTAATTGACCATAATTTTTTTATTTTAGTTTATTCATTAAATAAAAATTCTCAAACTCTTGTAAAAATCTGATTTATAGTTCAAAATAAATGATAACGCAGTTGGATTTCCATCTTGTAAGATAATATCAATTGAGTTTTTCGAATTGTTCTTCTTTAAAAAATAGAATAGTACTAACGATTGCTACGGAAAGAGTGCTTCAAGTTTGATTTTCGAAGAATTGATAGTCAGAAGAAATGATTTCATCTCAGAACAAGGAAAACTTTTTGACAATTTTAGACTCATTTTGGAAAATTTTGTACCAATTGTTGTTTCCTGCACGCTTGAGTTTTTGCATGACGATGTGTTTTTTTTGCACGGTTTTGCAAGTTCTTTGCCGAGAAGCTCCTCTCTCTTTTACATTTCTTTCAATCTAATTAAAAATGTGAACAAACCAGATACCTAGAAAATGCACTTCAATTTCTATCGACAATGGCAAAGAATGATTATTGATAAAGGAAAAGATGAACTTTGCAAAAATGTTTGACATTTTTGCAACATTTTATGCTCCAATTTCAAAAAATTTGGCATATTTTGTCGTTGTTTGTCATGTTATTGTTATCATTTTGTAGATTCATTGTTTCCACTCTCGAAAAAAACAAAACAATACATTTTATGATGGACTGCTATTTACTCTGAAAGATTCAACTGTACTGATTTTGATGGTATGAAAAAGTTATATATTACTGTTTTTTAACAAATCACTATTTTGCTCAATTTACATTACCTTTCACTGAATTTTACAACTGCCTGTTGCAATATTAGAGTTTTGTTCAGGACATTTTGTGTGATGAACTACTTTTATGCATGTTAAGTGCATTGGCCGTATGGCACAAGCGCGACTACATTTTTTTCTATGCAGCGATGCAGAGATCTATTCGTTTGTTTGCTATCGGCGCACAATTGATCTCCCCCACCATGTTATTTGCTAGTTGGTTTCTGAGGTGAGGTGGTCGAAATATGATTCGACAATTTTTTTGTCGGGGGGGGGTACCCCCTCCCAGACGATAAATACACGGTCTGGACCGAACTTTTTGGTCGCACTATTTCAACTCTTGATCTGGCATCAATTGAGTAGGAAATTTAAATTAGGAAAAACTTAAACTCATAATAATCCATCCAAGAACTGCGGCTAAATTTACATCAAAGAACTGAGGTAGTGGTTAAGTGAGTCAGCTTGAAATAACTGAGAACTTCTGGCGTTTATGGAGCACCGGGAAGCTGTTCGAGATATAAAGCCAGAATTTCAAAAGTCACTTCAGCAGAGTCACTTAACCATGCTTAAAACACGAGACGCACACGTTTTAAAATGACGAAAGTCAACGAAATTCAACTTCTGGATAAGTAGCAACTTCTGGCATTTTGACTTCTGGCACTGCAGACTTTCGGCATTTTAAAATGTGCATGTGAGTGTTTTAAGTAAACGAGTATTTCTTCTGATAAAAAAAAGTAAATTGAGCTACAAAAGCAGAACAGATGAAAGTACTGAAATTTTTTTAAATTGAACACATTCTCTTTGATAGATGAGAGAATTTCTGCTCTTTAAAAGGTACAAAAAGAAAAAGAGACAACTATGTTATCAAATTGCTTAATCGGCCATTTTCAGTCACTTACAAAAAAGTTGTTATCTATTACCAAACTGGCCAGTTAAATATAATGGATTGAGCGGAATTAAAGCGGAATAAAAAAAAACAAAATGTGAGTGGAATTTGAGCGGAAAAAAAAGAAACGCTAATTAACAGTCCTTGAGGCTCAGGAAAAGTGCAAAAGAACCTTGAAACCTATCTTTTAGAGTGTAAAAACATATTCAATAGAGCCTAGAAAAGTATCTTACAGAGCCTAGAAAACTATCTTATAGAGCCTAGAAAAGCATCTTATAGAGCCCAGAAAACTATCTTATAGAGCCTAAGATCTTATCTTATAAAACCTAGAAACGTATCTTATAGAGCTTAGAAAAGTATCTTATAGAGCCTAGAAACGTATCTTATAAAGCCTAGAAACCTATCTTAGCGATCCTAGAAAATTATCTTATAGAGCCCAGAAAACTATCTTATAGAGCCTAGAAACTTATCTTACAAAGCCTAGAAACCTATCTTATAGGGCCTAGAAAAGTATCTTATAGAACCTAGAAAGCTATATTATTGTACGGAAAAATAAATACCCTTTATTTATAATATGTTTTATATTCATTGTTTCATCTGTGCATTGCTTACTTTTTCTGTCCGGTCAAATTCCGATAATTTCTTGCATCTTTTGGCAACGATTAAGCTCATTCCAGTCAAATTCCACTCATTCAAATTATCTCTGGATTTTTTGTGCTGGGCTCTGGACTCCTTGACTAGGGATTCTCTCCCGCTTTTTTCTTGACTTAAATCAATTTGAATATTTCCCTTCCTCTTCAACTCTTTGTTTGTTTTTTTTCTGAGGGACTATGTTGTTATTGTTGTTTTTCGTATTTCGTTTTTTTTTCTCTTACGATATTGATGATGTCATAATAAGTTTTGAAAACAATGCAGCCTTTTATAAAAACTCCATAGCTGAAGTTGAAAATCAGGAAAAGTTAGAGGGTCTAAGCAGGCGAAACTAATGCGAAAATATTACGACTTTAATATAATTCAGACAAAAATTAGAGTCTGATTCGGAGTCTGAATCAGAGAAAAAATCAAAGTCTGATTCGGAGGCTGAATCAGAGCCTGAATCAGAGAATAGCAAAATGCGACATGAACAGTCTTTGAATCAGTACTGAATCATTTCTGAAAAATTTACTGATTCAGTACTGAATTATCCTGAAAGTTAGGCACGTGCCAGTTCTGGCTTTAACCCAGCGTCTCTTACTTGCAAGCCGAGTGTTCTGAACATTACACCTTGGTTAACCCATCCTCTTATAACCCATTCTCATGTTTTTTCTTGCTCCTCAAGGCTTCTTTTCTCTGGCCAAGTATACGTTGAACAAGTAGAGCGTTTTATCGTGCTATGCCAAGCTCATCGTATGCACAATTTCCATTAGGTTATTTTCTCTAAACTTTCTAACATGTTAGAAAGTTGAGAGAGAATAACCTAATGTAAATTGTTGTAAAAAATGCAATTTTTGTAAGAAATGCGGCGAGATTCGGGGAATTAGTATTTTCACCGCATTCACTGCATTTCTTACAAAAATTTACCACAAAACTTGATGCGGTGAATTTTTGTAAGAAATGCGGTGAAATGTTTTTTTTTCACCGCATACACAGCAATCACTGCATTTCTTACAAAATTTCACCGCATTCACCAAATTTCTTACAAAAATTCACCCCAAAAAACCTCGACCCGGGCAGGAAATGAAGATGAAAAAGAAGAAACTTAAAAGCATTTTAATTGCAATGATGTCGAGATTAATTGCAGTTATGTCATCACACATATTGACCATAAACAAACGTTAAAACACATCATTGGTTCTTTTCCGCTGAAGTGCATTAGATCCCTATCACCTGCACTGACTTAGTTCACTCATTTATTATTGCACTGATTGTCAAGTCACGGTCACTTCTACTCCGGCATACGATTGTCTACTGCAACGGCTTCGCTTTTGCTTTTTCTATCCCTGAAACACACAAATTATTCCAGTTTAACTCTCTAATGGCTGCAAATCCGCTATTCCAGACGGTGGTGAATGAAATCTATGAAATAGGATGTTCTCATTAGCCAGTAATGCAAGTTTAGATAAAACTGCAGTTTCGGAAAAAACCGAACCCAAAAGGAACATATGACCGAAGGAGTTTTCCTTGAAGTTTATGGCTACTGGAGTGCTGACCTTCTGGCTATAATAGGGGGTATAGTTTCGTGTGAGGTGGGTTATAATTTTGTTGGGGGGTAGGGCGTGGGGGGTGGTATTATGGGAATAAGGGGACTTAAGAACCATTTTTGTTGATTAGTCTTTAATTTTCTCCAAAAATAGTCTCATTGTAGATAATTACCGCCCGCCCTGTTTGACTTCATAACTTTCGCCTCGGGTCGGTTTCTCAAAAGTCTTCAAACTCTGTTTCTTGTCTACCAGCCTTGCTTCGACTTTGAAGAACTTTTTTAAAAATTTTAGCTGTTAACTCTTAAAAAACTTTTTCAGCTCCAACTACTTGCAGCTCAGTTTTGCATGACACCGTCCCGAGCGTACTTCCAAAAACCGATTCCCATTGCAGTTCAGCCTTGCATAAAAATTGCCAAATTTAATTCTGTTGTTCTTAAGTCAGGAGTAATTTGTACTTCTCAACAACACTTCTCAACACATCGAGCCACTGCAGCTCATAAAAAAAGATATTAAAAAAAGAACATTGTTAATTTCCTCTGGTACACATAAGAATAAAAAGCAAATGGCAAAAGAGGCAATGTAAAGTTAAGAATATAACATTATGTAAAATTATAAAATCATTAAATTACTTAACTAAAAATTTGACCTTTCATAATGGTCTAAAATTGCCTAAAATGGCCTAAAATGGCCTAAAATGGCCTAAAATGGCCTAAAATGGTAAAAAAATGGCCTAAAATGCGAGCAAAAAAAGTTCTCACAATTTTATATGTACATCATGAAGATTTAAAATAAAAATTAAAATCTAATGCTCTCAATGTCATCTTTCATATCAGTTACTTTTCGGTCCTTCAAAAATTCTTTCCGAAAATATTCTTTCAGTTTTTTTTAATGAAGCTGTCGATGTAAATATTTTTTCAGTTCTTTTCTTTTAACGAAGCTCATTAAAACCGAATCTCGCATTGCATCACAAATTTGGACGACCAGACGCTCACTCCAATTGCAACCTATCGTAGAACTTAATTCTGAACCACATTCGATCTTGATGAGAAATATCATCGCGAGTTTTAAGATATTATGAAGATAGTTCCAAGATGGAGTTTCCTTTTCGCAAAGAGAGTAAGCGAAAAAAATTCATTTCTCTGAGGGAAAACTCTGATAGAAAACTAAGGATTTTCACTCAATTAAAATTAAATGAGTCCTTCCGAAAAACTTGAACTTTACTTGCAGTGCAATTTATATTTTTCATCATTTGGAACTTTTTCATCATTTCTTCACCGAAACATTTAATAACCAGTAATTGGTTGTGACTAACAGATAGTTTATAAATAAATTGAACAGCGAGAAAGCATATCGAGAGAATATGGTCATTGAAAAATTCATTTTGGGAATAAATGATTGCTTTTAGCACAATTGAGAAAAACATGAAGCAAATTTTCTGATCGGTCATTGTGAAAAGTAATAGAACGTGTATTTAGTTTGAGTTACAATCAGAGCTAACAAAAATTTGAGAAATTTGGATTTGAGAAAAAAAAGTATTTGTGCTTTGTTTAGATGTGCGTTAAAAGTTTTTTTCCAAAAAATTCTAAGCCTTTTTCCAGTATTGTTCTCGAAGGTAAAAATTCTCCCAGTTTGTTGCTAATGAATTGTGTTATTAAAAGCAATTTCCAAATTTTCCTTCATTGAGGAACGCAAATCTTAGATGGGTCTAAAAGGGACTTCAACTTGAATCAAAACCGTCAAATACCTAATCAAAGTTCAGCTGAAGGTTTTTCTTTTTTTCTTCGGTTTTTCTTTCTCGAGCGGAAAAATTTTATATTGCTTATTCAGAAAACGATAATGAAAAAATAAATGAAACAAATTATCAAGACTAAGGCAAGAATGTTTGAATATTTAGTTCATTTTAAGAAGTCATCGTACAGAAAGAGCAGAAATCTTCATTTCTGCAATTACAAAAACAGAACACAATGACAAGACTCATAAAGACAATTAAAAGGAAAAAATGATCATCTTTTAAAAAACATCTATTGAAATGAAGTATATATATATATATATATATATATATATATATATGTATATATATAATATATATATATATATATATATATAATCAAAATTATAAAATAGGTTCAATTCAACATATATTGTATTGATAAAGTTGCTTGTTACCATATATACATTTTGAATTTATATTTTCTTCAATATATTTGTCTAAATATAATGTAACTATGCATAAGTTTTAATTCAAGTAATTTATCTATCGAACATACCCTAGTCGAGGTGTCCGCTGAAGTTCCGCTCAAAAAATGCAAGAGATGACTGGAATGAGCGTAATCGTTCAAAAAGATGAAAGAACTGAGCGGAATTTGAGCGGAAAAAATCAAGGAATGAGTGGAATTTGAGTGGAACAGAAAATCTAAGCATTGAACGGATGAAACAAAGAACATATAGCATATTATAATCAAAATTTAAAAGTATTAGTTTTTTTGCATAGGATAAAATTGGTTTCTAGGCTCTATATGATAGGCTTCCCGGCACATTTCTGCTTTTTTGAAGTCTCAAGGGCTATTAATTAGCGTTTTTTTCTTCCGCTAAAACTCCACTCATTTCTTGCATTTTTTATTCCGCTCAAATTCCGCGCATTTCTTGCATTTTTTATTCCGCTCAAATTCCGCGCATTTCTTGCATTTTTTCCCTATCAGTCCTCGACTGGTACCGGGGATTTATGGAGTAGGGAGGCAAATTTACCTGTTTGCCTGACTTTCTTACCTGTCCAATATTTAGAGTGCAAACAACAATGGAAACCGAGAGTGACTAACTTTCGCATAATTCTGGGGCTTCGTCTGTCTTATCTAAGCAATCGAACTCCCCTTCGCAAACGTAGTTGAAGGGCAGCTTGCGTTTCCCTTCGTCACACAGGAACCCATCTGTAACACAATCAGCGCCCGGGCCGAGTTTTCACCCTTAATTCACCCCTAATTAGCGGGGATTAGGGTGTAATGCGTATTCCCTTCCTATTTATAGGGCAAAAGAGTGTAAGAGTATAATTTTGAGAAATTACACCGTTTCTACACTCTTATCTGCACTCTTTTTACACTCTTTGCAAAGAGTGTAGTTTAGGGTGGACTAATTAAAAATTACACTCTTACACAATTGTCATTATCAACAAATTGAAACTTCGAAGGCAAGTATCAGTTGGCGCAGTGGTTAATGCCCAAAGTGAAAGCAACATATTGGATAGGGGAAATATGCAGGGATCAATCCCCATCCCTTCCACTCTTTTTAAATTACACTTATATAATTACACTTTTCCACCCTTAATTAAACGGAGAAACAGGGGTGTAATTTTTTTAATATTTAACTCTTTACACTTTTCCCCCGTTATTTTTGCGCAAAATTCGCGGCGCAAGTGTATAATGTCACTTATAGAAGTACAGAAAACATGACTACTATAATAGGAACGGGCAGCATCAATGCGATTTCAGAACTAGCTGATTTCATTCGTGGGTTGACCACCATAAAAGTAAGCAATCATAACACGCCATATATGGATTTTAAGAAAACTTAAAGATTTCTGAGTTTGGTTGACAAAACGTCCAAAATACCACCTGCTGTTCGAAAACATTGTTTCTGTGCATGAAAATTCTGTACTGTATTTAACTTTTATGGTGCCGTACTTACCATAAAATGCTATAAAAAGATGATTATGGACATTTCGATGGTTAAAAATTTTGCATAGAAATGCAAATGTTGTCTCATTGTATTCATTATTTTGCTATGATCTGTTTAATATGACTTTGCAATGACCTGGTCAAAGCGTCTCCTGATGAAAAATCTGAACTTCAATCGTAAGAAAAAAATGTTCAGAAGAAAGCATTTGGTTTGAAAACTCAACCTGGGGAAAATCTTTCTTTCGAAAGTCTCCTTAAATGTTTTTCATAATCATCATTAAATTTCAGATATGTACTATGGAAATTCTACTGGCAAGATATCACAGACATCAAAGTTTTGATAGTGATGTTTCGAAATAAAATTCACAAAATATTACAAAAGTTTTAGAGTATCCTACTAATTTGTCTTAATTTTCTTACTTTTTTTACTTTTAACGATTTTGATGTTTTCAGCAGGCCACTGGAGAAATACTGTGATCTCCTAATTTAAGAAAGATGGAAAAAACAGCAAAAAGTTTTGCTAAAAAATCATTGGCTCAAAAAATTTCAGCGTGCCAAACTCCCAAAAGAATTTGTGTGTTAAATAATATCCTATGCAGAAAATCAGTTTTTTGGAACAGCACATATGGGAATGCTTTACGTCTACCACTTTTTCCGGTATCCCTGGTTTAGACGCTAAGTTCTGTAGTTTCATTTTAAGCTGAATTGCTTTGTATTTCTCAGTTTCAGAGAATCAGTTTACTTTAATGTCGTAAATTTGCTTTTTTCTAGTGCAAATGGACACTGAAGAAGAGAAAGGTAAACAAAATTTTATGAGAAGACTTTATCAGCAATTGGTGGATTGCTACTCACAAATTTTTTGTGAAAATGAAAACTGAACAGAGAAAAAACTTTTAAAAGTTTTTATCAGAACACTCAAAACGTTTTTCTAAATTGGTGGGAAAGAAGCAGATAGGGCTACCATTGCTCTATACTCCTATATAACACAAAAGGATAGTGAACGTAGTGACACAATTTTTGTGCTCATTTTATTGCTTCACAGAAACTTATTTCTTTCTCTCACTTTTTAGTGTACAAGCTTCAACTCCTGTTTTCGCTATATAAATATATTTTGCCCTCCAGAAGTCATGGAAAATACAAAACAGGAGACGAATCAAACAAGTTCCCTTAACCAACAATATTTTTTTCATTGTTTTATTTGGAGAATTATACTAGCACTGAGCTGTGAAATTTTTCTTCTGATTTTCTCGATCTAATCTGTCAATACCTTGACAGCCTATTACAGACTGCCTCTGCAGAGATCCGTGTGAGTATACCACATCCAATTCTTCTTAGTTTTAGACGTCTCCTCAGTGGACCAATAAAAATTATGTTATTGTAACTTTGGTGGACCCGATTGCTATTCACAGCTGCGTTCCCTGACTTTCCTCACAGTACACACCCCAGCACATCAAAAACTCAAAACAAAAAACTCTAAAAAATTCACCGGTAACTGTTTATTAGAAAAGCAAAAAAAAACAGACGAATATCTTTAGTCCGTCAATACTCCTCCCCAGCTTGCAGATAGACAACGTCCAATTGAAAACTCTCCTCCAGTTCATTGCAAAAATGGCCCTCCGCTATCATCACAACCAGCCTACCAAAAAACTCACAAAGTGTAGTTCCCTTTGCAGCTTGTTTGAAACAAAACCCAGTTTTGCCGCTAGAAACTTCACTATTAACTGCTCTGCGGAGCGCACTACAATTTAGGCCCAAAGGTTTGCCCAAAAAGTTTTTTTCAAAAACAGGCAAAAATCAGGTTTGCCACAACCGGTTTACACTGTTTTTACACTAATCGAAACACCCTAAAATAATAGTTTAAATTATATTTTTTCATAAACATTAGACAACAGGTTCTCTAAGTAATCATTTAGTTCTCCCACAATATGTGAAATAGCTTACAATCTGTTTAAGATAACTGAAAGGTATGAACAACGCGTAAAAATACTCTTAATATCAAGAACAAAACCCATTGATTTGTTGTTTAAATATAGTGAACTGATTACTTCTTTTCTTTCAAATTTCTTTAATTTTTAGTTTTAAGGGAACACCCCAACGCCTGACTCAGACCAGCAAACGTACCATTGTTTGGGAAATCAACTTGAAACAACCCGTACCTACCTTACACTAGAACTGAAGGAGATCGCACACTTTTCAAATCCCCACCAACATTTTTCGGAGATCAAAACAGCGGAGAACAATTACCTAATTGGATAAAAAGGAATCAAAATCACAAAAACCACTTCTCTAGAAAAAAAAATGAGCTCAAGACTGGTTAAAACAATCAAAGATAACAATTAACTTTGAAACACAGTATGAAAAGATAAATTTATCTACAAAACAGCCTATAATTAGGGTAAACGAATCCGTCTCCATGTTTGTTCACAAAAATTTTATGTGACAGATGCAACGAAAACACTGTTGGATATTTTGTTTTTCATAATTTTGACTCATGATTGTCTAACGCATTTGCACTGCGGTTCCAGTACTCTTAATATATTAGAATTTTTTTGTTAATTGCCGCAACAGTTGAACAACCTACTCTTATAGAAATAGAATCCGCAATGCTAGTTCAGGAGTTCGACATCTCACTGTAAGACACTATGACTGCTCACCTGAGCAACGCATCATTTTAATCTCATCAGGAGTGGCATATATTGGGAAAACGAACGCTGATTTGCAGATCCTACCGCCCGAAGTTCTTTTTTATTAAAAATCCAAGCTGTAAAGATACGCGCTTTTGCCCTTTATGGGCGCATTGAGGCCAGAGAAAACTTTGGCCGCAAAATTTTTCTTGATAAGAGTTATCGATTTGATTTTGATAAGTGGAATGTTAAAAAAAATGGGCACCCCTTTTTTATCCCAACCGAAACTGAAGCACGAAGAAAACCCCCTCGCATAGAAACGAAAAATAAGCCCATTATCACCACCATAATTAGAATTTGACTTTCTTGATTCTGGATGGCAATCACCTAGAAAACCAGGACGAAGACGTTTTCATTTTAACCCTTGCCAACTGTTTGCATCGGAGCGTAAAAATTTGATCTACAACCAAGCCGATGATGACTAGACTTGGATTTCTACAGAGCTCCAGATAAAATCCTCGAAATGAATATCATGTCGTCCAAGCACACAAGGATGTTTATACATACTCATGAACAATAAACTTATTGTTTATCTCCAAAAACTAAAAATGTATACAACAGAGACACTAGGAATCACAGTTACATTGAGAAATTGCACCGCATATCACTCTATTAAAGTCACCGTTATATAGGAGCGGATCAAGCACTGTCAAAGCACTTGCCGCTCCACAGAGAGATTGATTAAGTGGTCTATGGCATTTGCATGATTTTTTCTTTGACAAAATTGGCCCTCTCTTTCCCTATCTCACTCTCAAAATTCAAATTGGTCAGAATACCTCTCGAAAATTTTTTGAGAATAAACCCTATTACGCGATGCGTTATCAGGCCATTTTTGTTAAAACGAAAACGGTTTCTTTTTGCTAGAAGCAAGCCCTCTAAAAGGTTTGTAGACGTACATCTAACTTTCCATATTAATAAAATCAATATTATCACTGTACAGAAAGGCACTGATATTAAATTTTTAAGTTATACCGTTTGAAAATAAAAATTTGTTGTTAGGCTGAAAGAAACTATTTTTTAGAAAACCAATTTTATAGCGAGATCGACCTTAAAATGTATTGATGCAATTGACTGGCTGCGCGACTAGTTGTTTTAATCTGAAAATGAACCATATTCAACTCTCAACATATAAAAAAATTCTGAGGCTGAAACAGTGGATGAAAGAAGGTTTATCGATTTGATCTTAAAAATTGTATGTTAAATTTTTGGGCACATCATTAGTTCCAACCAAATCTGACGCAAAACGAAAACTCGCTCGTCTATAAACAAAAAATAAACAAAAAATATGCACCATTAGGAACCCCGTAATTAGAATTTGACTTTCTTGAAGATCCTCGAGTGCGATCAAATAGAAAAGCCCAACGAAAATGTTATCAATTTAACCCTTGGTAACCGTTTGCACTGCACCATTAACTTTTAGTCTCAAACCGAGTCGATTAGGACTGGAGTTGGATTTCTACAACGCTGGACAATTTTTCAGATAAAATTCCCGAAATTTTTCGACGCACAAAATGATGCTCGTACCTACTCACAAATATTGCACTTTTGGTTGATCACCAAATTTAAGAATGTGTATTACATTAGAAATCTTATTACACGAGGCATTATTAGGCCATTTTTGTTCAGAACGAAGAGGGATAAGATTTTACAAGAAGCAAGCCCTTTAAGTTGTTTGTAGACGTATCTAACTGTCCCTAGTAAAAAAAATTGTTTTCAACGTACTGCAAAGCACTTGTTTTACGTGGTTGTTTGATATTGTTTGAATTTTAAAATTTGTTGTTAGTTTGAAATATAGAATTATAGACTTTTTTTTAGAAAACAGCTTGTATTTGGAAATCTATATTAAACTGTACAATTCGATGTTATTGACTCGCTATGCATATAGTTAGGTTTTTCTGAAAATCAACCACATTCGTCTCTCAAAATACAAAAACTACTGTGACTGAAATAGTGACTGAAACAGGGTTTATCAATTTATTCTTGATAAGTGGTATGTTAAATTATCGGGCACATAATTTGTTCCCAATTAAAACTGAAGCACTACGAGAACCCGGTCGTCTAGAATCAAAAAATAAGTACCAATGTGCCCCCTAAATATAATTTTGCTTTCCTGAAGATCAACGATGGCAATCAAATAAAAAAAACTCGACGAAGTTGATTTAAATTTAACCCCTGCCAAGCGTTTGCACTGCAGCAAAAAATTTTAGTCTGCAATCGAGCCAATTATAATTAGAGTTGGATTTCTACAAAGATGGACAATTTTTCCTGATAATTTTTTTGATATTGATTTCTTGTCTTTGACGCACAAAAGAATGGTTGTACCTACTCACAAATATTACACTTATTCTTGATCTCCAAAACTAAAAATGAATACTATATAGACACCAGGAGTCATAGTTATTTTAGGAAACTGCACAGCAAATCGTTCATATCGCCACTGTTATTTAGGAGCCGATCGAGCACTGTAAAAGCAGTGGCCAACCCAAAATTAGTTTGATTAAGTTGGCCACTGCTTTTGAAAAAATTTCTTTGACAGCAATTTGGCCCTCTCTTTCTCTATCTTTATCTCTCTCTCTCTCTCACTCTCTGGATTTAAATTTTCAGGGAATCCACGGGAAAATTTGTTTGAGAAAAAATCTTATTACGCGACGCATTATCAGGCTATTTTTTTCAGAACGAAGAGGGACTAGATTTCACTAGAAGCCAGCCCTTTAAATTGTTTATAGATGTACATCTAAGTGTCCCTAATAAAAAAATTAATATCACCGTACAGCAAAGCGCTTTCAAATGGTTATTTTATATCATTTAAATTTAAAATTTTTTGTTAGTCTGAAATACAGAAAAATAGAGCTTTTTTTAGAAAACAGTTTGTATTGGTAGATCAATATTGAAATGTACAATTTACTGCTATTGATTCGCTATGCAAATAGTAATGTTGTTCTAAAAATGAATCAAACTCAATTAAAACAGAAAAATTGCCATGACTGAAACAAAGATCTCAAGCAAACAGGTTTCATGATTTTATCACTAAAATTCCCTTTGTTTGATTTGTAACCGCCGGCAACAGAAACACATTTGCAAGGCTTAGAAACCATAACGTGATTTCTTTTCTTCAGTTTAAAACAGTTTCTTTTCTCCTCTGCGCAAACAAATAGTCACTGTTTCTGTAGGGATCTAATATACTACTAGAGCAAAAATTTTCCTCTTGGTCTGTAGGAGCACCATATAGAACGGACGACTCGAGTCAAATAATTTGTTACAATTGACGCAGCCATTGATTACGCATACTGCCTGATGCCTCGAAAAAATGGGGTGCTAAATAAATTTAAAGTTTTCACATCCAGCGAAAAACAACACACCAAAAAGCACATCTTTGGAGTAGCAACAAAATTTGGAGTAGCAAAGTCATTACTGCATCGTAATTACTTCATCGTAATTTTTTAAGACCTGGCAAGGCATGTTTAATAGCAAGCTTATTTTTTCGATTGAGAAAACCGTATTCAGATTATTCCAATTACATTTTTTCTAAACGGAAAAGAATTAATAGGTTGCCGACTTGACTGGCGTGATCCTATAAATGGCAATATTAAAAAGACTCGCACCTCGTAATCTCACACCCAAATTTACATTAGTTCACATATTCAGCTTTTTTGTTCTAGAAGTTTCTTGACAATTATTTTGCATGCATCAAAAATAGGCACCAACAACACAATCTAACTCTCCTAAAAAGGACTGCAGGCAGTCAAATTCTTGAGCAAACTCTGACTCTGAGAACGAATTGAGTCAATAACATCGAAAATTCGAACTTCTACAAAACAGTTTTAAAAATTTACAGGACACTTTCTTTCAAACTACACAATCAAACCGGACGGACTAGCCGTCAGAATCGTTTATGTAAAACAAAAGAAAGAAAAGCTTCTGTTCTTTTGCTAGAATTTCCTTGAGTCCGCCACAGGGACTAATCAGCTCAGTACGGATGCCGAGAGTCAATCCCCTTGAATTTTTTCGGAAAATTTTTGCATCTTCCAGCTGGACCAAACTCTCCTAACATAAGACCTCTCTGAAACACTTACAGATTAACACAGAACGCACGATTCATGTTGCTGAACGAACAAACCACCTTGCCAATCTGGCAGTTCATCCCCTCATCCCTACATTTTTCCCTTGCAACCCTAGACAGCTCGATAAAGAATGCATTGAAGAAGGCCATGACAGAGACCTTATTATAGAATGCATTCTTTTTCCAGTCGACTCAAATTTACGGAATTGTTTTCGCATAATTTTTATCCCAAAACTACATTCAGGCAGCACTCTAAAACGTGCACCAGAACTACGAATCTTTTTACCTACAATTTGTTTTTTTCATCCAACTCTGGTAGATGTAAGGAGCGAACCCTGCCAGTTAAGACAACCAAATTGCACCAAACGATAAATAATTATAAGTTCGTTCAGCGCCCCATCAGACGTCACGCTCTCCTCAACATCAGCTCCCTTCTCTACTACGTGAACTCAAAAAACAAATGTTAGTAAATCTTTGAAGTGCAGTATTGCAAAGCCAACTGGATAAAATTCGGTCGTACCAGTGAGCCAGGCAAACCCTTTTCTTATGTTTTTCCAATCGAGGACTCGCAATGTTTTGAAGGTGGTGCAATCATATTCATTTACGACAACGCATTTTATCTGTGGTACCGTGACTGGCCATTATTGCAATGCGGAGCTTGATCCAAAAGCTGTTACCACGCGTCTGGTCTTGGAGTGCTTTTGCATTCCTCTCGATGATGCCTTGGACTTTGGTTTCAAGTATCTCAATTATCCGAGACACAAATCTCATCAAAAAAGACATTGCTCCCACAACCGGAAACTATGTTCCAAAACTCAATTTGCCCTGTGTCTTCGTTCAGAGCTAATTTCATTTTCGTTTTTGTTGTTCTGTATTCTTTCGCTTTTCTTCTCTTTTAGTTTTAATTTTAGAAATTGTTTTTCATTTTTTTTACACTGTTCGATGTTGATATATCAAAATAGCTATTCTTGGATAGTTCAGCTTCTCTTGAGCTGATTATCTCACGGTAATTAATTTGGGTGCTAACCAGAAGGTAAGCCGTTAACCCATAAATATACCGAAAAATGCAATAAAGTTCGGTCCAGTAAACAAAAGACAGTGGGAGAGAGAACTGGGAGGGATACGACCTCACTAGCCAGAATACTTTTTAACTGGTATATTGCACGACTGACTACTAACTGACAACACGAGTCAACCCTATTACGGCTTTACTAAAAAAATTCACAAAAATTTTGACAATTTTTCTAGCTCAAACTGACCTCGGATGGATGCGGTAGACAAAATTCCGTTTTGTGTTTTCTCCGTCAACCACAGAATGAAAAGACTTATCACTTTACCTAAAAAACTCGCGTGCACATTTTAAAATGCCGAAAGTCTGCAGTGCCAGAAGTCAAAATGCCAGAAGTTGCTACTTAGCCAGAAGTTGAATTTCGTTGACTTTCGTCATTTTAAAACGTGCGCGTTTCGTGTTTTAAGCATGGTTAAGTGACTCTGCAGAAGTCACTTCGAAATTCTGACTTAATATGTCGAACAGCTTCGCGGTTCTCGATAAACGCCAGAAGTTCTCAGTGACTTCAAGCAGAGTCACTTAACCATTACATAGCGACTGCTTCCTTAGTTCAGTCAGTGTCCTGATTTAAAATAGCATGTGTAACCCATTGACTACGGCAATATTCTTATATCTTGTCGTTATAATTGAAGTTCGTTTTTAGTGTTTTTCGGAATAGGTTAGTCGCATAGAGGGATCTCTTCTGTTTCGCAACCCCCCCCCCCCCCCCCCACCCAGCTTAGTGAGCATATATCTTTTATGACCCCCAGGCGCACGTGCTATTTTCTTACATAGTAACGTGCTATATAACAACATATAATTTGTAACTGGGGGGTCATAGAAAACACTGGGGGGGGGGGGGGGGACAGAATAGATCCGTATAGAGTTAGGTAAGTCTACTTTGCGCGCAAAAACAAGTAGCCCTGAATCTATAACCCTTAAGGCAAAAAGTCCCACATATGGTCTGCCTTACCTGTTCTTTTTGAGAGAGAACTCCAAACATGGCCATCACCACTACCCTCGCCTCTTAACTGGGTGAGAGTGGACTGTGAGGCCCTCTCTGCCTCGGGAGTAACCCGAACAACAATCAACAACATATATAATGAACCCCACACAATTATATTGAGGTTTTTATCCATTATTTTGACACTGGAATTGAAATATTAGAAAGTTGTATGGTTATATACTTCAGTATAGTTCCTTTACAGATTAAAGCTTTGGTCAACGATTCAACGATTTTGTAATGTTGAAAATTTTCAATTTAGAAATGACCGGTTTTCAGATTTTTGATTCTCAAGTGATCCTAATTTTCAAGGAGGTTAACCTAAGCAATCGCGACACGTAATGCATCAAAATGCATAAAATGAGCTTTGCGTTTTACGGTTTTCCTTCTGTCGTTCTGAAGCGTTCTTATTTTGCAGTTTTGGTTCCAAGGATCATCATGTTCTAGCTCAAAGTCACTTCTTATCGAACAATTGACACACCAGCCGTGATGAGACAATATATCCGTTCATGATCAGCTGATAGGCAGACTTTTACCACCGTTCGAACCCCATACCCCCCCCCCCCCTCAATTGAAAGAGTAACCCAAACTTATATATATAAACTATGATGCAAGGTACTGCTGTGTCGCGCGCATAAAGAAGTCTTGAATCGTTTGCTGTCTCATCTTCTGGCATATTAAAGTGGCACGGGAGGATAACATCGGCCCTCTTGCTGCCGCGGTCGTTCACGACAGCTCATAGTTCCCCTCACTTTATACTTTGGTGGTTCGGTTGCCAGTGAGGCGGTCCCGGTTAACACCCCTAGTTGAGAAATTTTCGGTTTTTAATTATAACAAATAGTCGGTATCGTCGTTTTATTCTAGCCAAAAAAGACAAACTTTCCCAAGATTTTTTCGTCGGCATCGTTGTTTTTAATCGGTATTTAACATAAATAAAATAGATTCGGTATCCGTACGGGTCGAGGAGTCAAAACCATAAACTGCTTAAAAAATTAAAAGTATTGTTGTGAATGTGGTGAATAGTTGTAAGAATCGCCGTTGAAAACGGTGAAAGCGGTAAAAATAAAAATTTCTGCTCTTAAAACTGCTAAATGTTACAGAAGTTCATCGCTTTCACTACATTCATTGATACAAGATGCGGGTAATTTGCAGTGAAAACCATTTTTCGCTGCATTTCAGCGCAATTCCTACATTGTTTTTTTTGTGTCAAAACCTCAACCCGGCAAAACTTAATAAGAGATATATCACCAAAAAGGCTCATATGGCATTGTCTCTTGAAAAAAATTAAATTAATTCCAGAAACGGGTAAAAACAATTCTCCGAATCTATAACAGTATTATCCCAACTCCTTCATTGTTTTCATAAGAACCATACATTATGCAGACTTCAGGATAATTCATCTCTGTTCAAAGTAAATTTTGAGGAGATTTGAAACACTTTTGGGTGAAATTTTTTTTGTAATTTCACTAAATTTTACATCACTTTATTTAAAAATAATATTTTTCACCCCCAAAAATTAAAGTTCAACTAAAAGACATAGTGTGAAATGTCAAAAAAAAATATGGATAACTCGTTAAATTGTTGAAACACTTCAATAATTTTTTTTCGCAAAACTCATTTTCAGATTAGAATGAAGGCAAAATTTTATTAAAAATAATTTTCGTTCAAAAGATAAAAAACGATCCAGAAAATAAAACCTCAGTATTTTTATTTGAAACCCACTTTATCAATGTCGCTTTACTAATGATGGCCAAGTGGGACAAAGGGCGCAAAATAGGCAAAAAATATACACAAACTGTACCGAAGTCGCTCAAATTGGACAAATCTAAAAACAAAAATTAAATAAATTGAAATGTCAAAACTCTAATTCTGAAGCTACACCCAGTTGATCAAAAAAACTTGCAGTCAAATTAAGTAGCACATAAGGAGATGATGCAAAACTAAAAAGCTGATGCCGAGCCAAAAATTCCTGAAAAATAACCGATGAAAATTTAAACTAGTCGAAAAAATTACAAATTTCAGAATAGTAAACAATCACAGCAAAATTAACATCTAGACAAAAATGATAATTAATCCAAGTGCAGTTGGGTAAATTGAACATATCAATCTATAAGAACCAAAAGATGAGATCAAAAAGTTTCGTAAATGTTTCGAATGATGGTTTCTACCACAAGACTCTAGCAGAAGCTTCGTTAGTGCGAAGAGCAAAGGTACTTAGGGCTAAATTCACAAAGAGTGCTGGTTGTAGCATTTATGCTCTTCAAGGACAATTGAATCATTTTCAGACAAAATTTTAATTCACTAGAGAAACGATGCGACCTTTCTTTGTTAGGACTAAGCCACAAACCGACAGAAATTAGATGAAAACTGAAAAAGTGGCTAAGCTGAAAAAATAGTAGTTCTTAGGCACAGTAATTTCAATAGTCGTAACAACCACGTTCATAACAAAAACTAAATTTTCCAAATAGTTTTGAAATAGAAGATTTGACAAAATATCAAACATAAATTGATCACTTTAGATAATTAATCGAGTTAAATTAGCAAAAAACTGACCAACTTTTACTTGCCGAACACTCTCATTGGAAGCGAAAGTAAAACTAGAGTTTAGAATGTTTTAGTTGGCAGAATTCAGTGTTATTTTATTTTAAACACTTGGGCTAAAGAACCAGATTTTGTGCAACTTTTTTAATGACAAAAGGTTGAAATTTACAAACTTTGGCCAAAACATTTTGGCTAGAAATCGAAATAAACAGGTAAAACCTTTATAGGTAAAACCAATTATAATACGGTTATCAACTGTAACATGTTTTAAACGACATTGACCATAAACTGTGCAAAAAATACGGAAATGGTGGACATAATCATTGGAAATCAGTGAAATATTCGCAAAAAAAACAAAATCTCAGTAAAAAAAAACAAAATTCAGTGAAATATGTTTTAATGATCTTTTCTACACTGGACGGCAATTCTGATGATAACACTGAAAACACAACGACAAATATACAGAGCGGCGAAAATTGACTGAACAAAAATCCGTTGAGCATATAGTTCCTCCACGACCAAGGTGGGTCGGAACAAAAACGAGTTTCTGAGACGATAAATTTTTATTAAATGTATAGAAAATAAAAGTGTTGTGCTATAAGGCGAGTTTGAAAACACCACCACATCCGCTACAAAAATCTTTATAATGTTTTCAATATTAAACAAAATATATCCTTAGAAAACAAGGTTTTGGATCGATTTTGTTAAAAAAAAACTTTTGAGAACCGAGAACTTTTTAAAGGGAAAAATCATTAAAAAAAGTAGCTGGGGCTAATTCAATTTAAACAAAAAGCGAGCTCGACTAAGAGAACTCGAATGAAATACCACCAGAAGTGCTCTCAAGTAAGTTAACCGGTTTTGAAATGAGCAGCTAATCGTCTTGGATAATATAGCATTTTGTGGTCATCATTGTTAGTTAATTGTTAACTTTTCCGGTGACACTGAATTTTAAAATCTTTCCAGTGTAGCAGTATAGAATAGAGAATATGAGGCAGTTCTTCACCACATCAAGAAGGAAAAAGAAAGGTCTCAATGAACAATTTGGAACGAAGAATACTGGAAGATGACATCCAAAAGTTTTTTTCCTCAAACGAAGGAACTGTATGACCCACCAAAAGACACGAAAGAATTTCTGGAAGCACCCGTCTCTCAAAGTTATCTAGAATCCCTGGACCGAGACAAAGCAAACAAACAAACAAAACAAACAAATTTTGACATTCAGTGAACACCGGACGATAGTGCGAAATATAATATAAAAAACAGATTTCGTATTAACTGCTTGTGAGATTCGAACGACATCCTTCAAAGCTAGTGAGATTTTTTTAATGAAAAAAAAAAGATGCGAAGAATGGCCAAAGGGCCTAGAGACCACCGCCCTAGTATAGAAGACCGAACAAAAAGATCGCAAGAAATATTCGGTATGTTGGGTTTTCCACGTAAGAAACCGTCGGTATAATCGGTTTTTTCTGTATGTTTCGCTTCAAACGTAAGAAACCGTCGGTATAATCGGTTTTTTCTGTATGTTTGGCTTCAAACGTAAGAAACCGTCGGCATAATCGGTTTTTTCTGTAGGTTTGGCTTCGAACGCAAGAAACCGTCGGTATAATCGGTTTTTTCTGTATGTTTGGCTTCAAACGTAAGAAATCGACGGTATAGTTGGTATTTTCTGTATGTTTGGCTTCAAACGTAAGAAATCGAAGGTATAATCGGTTTTTTCTGTATGTTTGGCTTCAAACGTAAGAAATCGTCGGTATAATCGGTTTTTCTGTATGTTTGGCATCAAACGTAAGAAACCGTCGGTATAATCGGTTTTTTCCGTATGTTTGGCTTCAAACGTAAGAAACCGTCGGTATAATCGGTTTTTTCTGTATGTTTGGCTTCAAACGTAAGAAACCGTCGGTATAATCGGTTTTTTCTGTAGGTTTGGCTTCAAACGTAAGAAACCGTCGGTATTATCGGTTTTTTCTGTATGTTTGGCTTCAAACGTAAGAAACCGTCGGTTTAATCGGTTTTTTCTGTATGTTTGGCTTCAAACGTAAGAAACCGTCGGTATAATCGGTTTTTTCTGTATGTTTGGCTTCAAACGTAAGAAACCGTCGGTATAATCGGTTTTTTCTGTAGGTTTGGCTTCGAACGCAAGAAACCGTCGGTATAATCGGTTCTTTCTGTATGTTTGGCTTCAAACGTAAGAAACCGTCGGTATTATCGGTTTTTTCTCTATGTTTGGCTTCAAACGTAAGAAACCGTCGGCATAATCAATTTTTTCAGTATGTTTGGCTTCAAAAGTAAGAAACCATCGGTATAATCGGTTTTTTCTGTATGTTTGGCTTCAAACGTAAGAAACCATCGGTATGATCAGTTTTTTCTGTATGTTTGGCTTCCAACGTAAGAAATTGACGGTATAATTGGTTTTTTCTGTATGTTTGGCTTCAAACGTAAGAAATCGACGGTATAATCGGTTTTTTCTGTATGTTTGGCTTCAAACGTAAGAAATCGTCGGTATAATCGGTTTTTCTGTATGTTTGGCTTCAAACGTAAGAAACCGTCGGTAAAATGAGTTTTTTGTGTATGTTTGGCTTCAAACGTAAGAAACCGTCGGTATAATCGGTTTTTTATGTATGTTTGGCTTCAAACGTAAGAAACCATCGGTGTAATCGTTTTTTTTTCTGTATGTTTGGCTTCAAACGTAAGAAACCGTCGGTATTATCGGTTTTTTCTGTATGTTTGGCTTCAAACGTAAGAAACCGTCGGTTTAATCGGTTTTTTCTGTCTGTTTGGCTTCAAACGTAAGAAACCGTCGGTATAATCGGTTTTTTCTGTATGTTTGACTTCAAACGTAAGAAACCGTCGGTATAATCGGTTTTTTCTGTATGTTTGGCTTCAAACATAAGAAACCGTCGGTATAATCGGTTTTTTCTGTATGTTTGCCTTCAAACGTATGAAACCGTCAGTATAATCGGTTTTTTCTGTATGTTTGGCTTCAAACGTAAGAAACCATCGGTATAATCGGTTTTTTCTGGATGTTTGGCTTCCAACGTAAAAAATCGACGGTATAATTGGTTTTTTCTGTATGTTTGGCTTCAAACGTAAGAAATCGACGGTATAATCGGTTTTTTCTGTATGTTTGGCTTCAAACGTAAGAAATCGTCGGTATAATCGGTTTTTTCTGTATGTTTGGCTTCAAACGTAAGAAACCGTCGGTATAATCGGTTTTTTGTGTATGTTTGGCTTCAAACGTAAGAAACCGTCGGTATAATCGGTTTTTTCTGTATGTTTGGCTTCAAACGTAAGAAACCGTCGGTATAATCGGTTTTTTCTGTATGTTTGGCTTCGAACGTAAGAAATCGACGGTATAGTTGGTTTTTTCTGTATGTTTGGCTTCAAACGTAAGAAATCGACGGTATAATCGGTTTTTCCTGTATGTTTGGCTTCAAACGTAAGAAATCGTCGGTATGTTGGGTTTGTTATGTTTGTTTGGTTTCAAATGTAAGAAACCGTCTGTAAAATCGGTTTTTTCTGTATGTTTGGCTTCAAACGTAAGAAACCGTCGGTATAATCGATTTTTTCAGTATGTTTGGTTTCAGACGTAAGAAACTGTCGGTATAATTGGTTTTTTTCTGTATGTTTGTCTTCAAACGTAAGAAATCGACGGTATAATTGGTTATTTCTGTATGTTTGGCTTCAAACGCAAGAAATCGACGGTATAATCGGTTTTTTCTGTTTGTTTGGCTTCAAACGTAAGAAATCGTTGGTATGTTGGGTTTGTTAGGTATGTTTGGTTTCAAACGTAAGAAATTGTCGGTATGTTCGGTTTGTTCTGTATGTTTGGTTTCAAACGTAAGAAATCGTCGGTATGTTCGGTTTGTTCTGTATTATTGGCTTCATACGTAAGAAATCGTCGGTATGTTCGGTTTGTTTTGGGTCTGTTACGTTTTTGCGTATATGGGCACAGATTTGAAGAGCAATAATGCTCATTTTGTGTCCTAATTGGATTGTAATTGGATATGATTTTTGAAATAATGTCCAATACTGTCCAATTGAATTAAATATTTCTATTTCTATTTTTTAGAAGGTAAGAAAACTTCGGTATGTTCTGCAGTTAATAGACGTAAGAAACGTTCAGTTTTTTGGTTTCATATGTAGGAAATTGTTGGTGTCATATGAAGGAACAATTTCAAGGTAGTGGATCAACGGCCATTCCGAGCTTCACGAAACAATTGGTTCATCTTTAACGCAACACCACCACCAAAACGTTTTCCCGAAAACTTCATCAGAGCAAAAAAAAAACAGTTGTTTTCAATCTACGCAGTGAGAAGAAGAACTCTGGAGAAATTTTCTCCAATTGAGTTAATTTTGATGGTCTTGCTGGTAGATTGAAAAGACCAAAATTTGTGAGTCCGGAAAGTTTCAATCCATTGACATTTTATAGAGCTGTCAAAACATTTTACAAATATGGATGAAAAAAGACACTAATGAGAGAGCGGTGGAACTAAACTGGGTCTTAGTATGTCTTCAAAAACAAAATCTGAAGGTTGTAAATCATCTCATCAACTGATATCCGGCTAAAAATCTCACATTAGGTAAAAGTAATCTTTATTTCTATCTTCTAACGAGGAATTAGCCTCTAAAATTGTAAAATCCAAAGAGGTGTCGACTAAATTGAAATCTGTTAGGAATTTAGCAGAGAAAAATATTTAGTAAACTCAATCAAAGCAACAGTGGACTTATACAAGATTTAAAAAAACTGATGTCAAGAATCAAAAAATAAATTGCGCAGAAGCAGATTGAGCGAAGGATAAACTAGTGTTTACCATTTCTCCAAAAATTGAAAAAAAATGGATGTTAGGTGGTCTATGCAAGTATAACTGCTGTGAAAATGGACCAGTACTGGATTCGAACAAGCATCTCTTACTTGCAAGTCTACTTTGCTACCCAATTACAAAAACTGGTTTTAAGCTCTCAAACGTGGGCATCTGCTATCACCCATTTTCATGTTTTTCTAGCCTTTTCATTTCTCTAGACAACTATACTTTGAACAAGTAAAAGTTCTCGGCAACCTTACAAAAATGGAGAACTTTTCAAAAAAAATTGGTCGTATGCTTTACTGATAACGAGTTCAACCAATCACAATTAAGAAAGTTAGTTGAGATGAACATTAGAAAGTAATTAAAAAAGGAAAGGTCAAGGAAAAAATTTTCACATTGATAACTGAAAACCTGCCAAAAGATAAGCAAAATTTGATTTGAGACCAGAGATAGCAAAAAAAAAACAGTCAATCAAAGTCAATGAAACAGTTAAGGGATATTTTCCCTCTGTGCCCCAGCTTAGTGGGCGCGTACTAATTGCACCCCCAGACGCACGTGCCATATTCTGTATTGATGATTTACTATGTAATGGCACGTGCTCTGTAACATGGGGTGCAAAGCGTGAAGGGGGCACAAACGGAAGAGATCCCAGTTTAGAGAAGATTAGCAGGAACACTACAGTTTTTGAAAATCAAGCGAAGCTTATTACAATCTGGATCGCAAACGGGGTCTCGTGATTGCTGAACAAACCAACAACTGAACATTGCTCCTGTTAGGCTGCTGCATTTTTTGACTAGTCCAATTGCGCTGCGAATGACGTCTATCCTCTGAAAGATTGGAGTTTGCGTCGCGTTTGCTGAGTTCACTTCGGTGATTTTTAGATTTCACTACTAAAATTGGGAGTTCGCGTCGCCATTGACAACTTGAGGTTCTTATCTCGCTTTTGAAGAGCGAATGACAAAGTCTAAATTGCAATTAATCTTTAGCAGTAGAATTAGGAGAATGTGAATCACATTTACAAATTACTGCTCAAGAGGAAATTATGATGATCATGAGTTGTTCATGCACAACGACAGGAACATCAATTTGTTTACAGTAAAAATAGATATTTTTCTGACTAGTAAATGAATAAAATAAGATAAAGTCAAGTTTTTGAACTAAATTTAAAAAAGGTGAAAATGGACCAAATACTGCAATTAATTGATGAAGATGAACCAAATAAGGTAAGGATTATTGATCCCAATATTCAGTCTATGTTATAGCTCCGTTAAACTGCAAGCGTTGAGATAACAAAAGTGCTTTAAGTGCCCCAATTCAAATTTCAGCTGTGATAACATCCCTGACCTGCTTAAGGAGTCTAATTTAAACTAGAGGAGCAATATACTCGATAGAAGACTAACGACCGGAATTTATTCCAGATATATGAAAAAAATTGGCAACTGATAACTGGCTGGTTGAAAACAGCAAAAAATTGCTGTAATTTTTTTGAAAGCAGAATATCATGGACAAACAAAATATCAACAGATCAGTTCATCTATGAAGTCATGTCGCAATTGGTTATTCGCGGACTGATCTTAAAAAATGCCCAAGGCAACCACAGCGATGTCAAACTATAAACCATTCGACATCTCTATAAAATATGAATCACTTTGCTACAATGAACAAATTAATCCATGAAAAAATTAAAGTTAAAAGAAATGAATTTAGTTACACACCTACAGCAATTGCAACTGACATTCTGAAAATATTGTTGCTCAGCCCGAAAAGGAACGAAACTCCACAGTTTTTTTAGGTTAAACTCATCTTAGACGTGACGAACCCAAGACTAGTCTGAGTGGAAATACAAAACATTGACGCTGCTTTTACCATACCAAAAAACCAGAAATCATTGTATCAATTAATGCCCTAATATTGGATTTAACCCTTGACTTCGTGTGGTGTAAATCCATTCAGTTTGTCACAAAGGATGCGAGAACATTTTTTGCACCAGACTAAATCCCTCATTGAATATATTCTTCTTTTATCTTAAATATGGCAAAGTTATCAATTTAAAATATATATTGCAATGTTAAAAAATGAAAAATCTATATATAAATTTTTTTTCAAGTAGAAAATGCCGCTCAACTTTGTGAAAGAAAAATTTCTGAGTGACAAACATCCCAAATTTTTTATCAAGATAAGAGTAAAAGTCAAATTGTGTTGTTGACAAATATGAAAACACCGACAAAATTGAAAATAAAGGCGACAGAGTTGATTTTTTTTCGTTTTTGACTGCAAAGCATTATAGTGATAGTTTTTTAAGACTAAATTGACTAGCATTCAATATTTTTTGGGGTGAAAACAAAAAAATCGAAGCAAACTAGAAGACACCAAACAAACATATGAGCATCGTTTTTGAAACTAAACGAATCAGTCTTATTTTTTTCCATTTTTGACCCTAAAATTACAGTGTTAGTTTTTCGTAAAAAAACTACTGTATTTAGGTGAAAATTGGATCAAAGTCGGACTGAAACACGTACAAAACGGCTCAAAACACCCCAATTTGGACCAAATAGACACCCGGGGTGCTAACTTATTATTTGGTATGCCCCTGGCATCATTTTGTAGCACCACGGGAAAGTGGCCAATAATGAGTGTGCCAGTGCAATTCAAATCTGATGTGACTAATACAATTGACATTGTAATGATTCTGTATTGATTTTTGTCGAAAAACTTGAATTTATAGATGTCCAGTACTGAATCGTACTTGAAGTTCGGTAAGGGCTGTCACTTAAAGTATTTCAGCTAAAATCTTCTAGCTTTCACTTACTCTTCCGTATTTTGAAAACTCATGAATGAATTGTGAAATCTTCATAAAACATGCGTTGATACTTCATTTTATTACTGTTATCTCAACATTTCTGGTGCCAAAAATTCATTGATCAGCAGTAAAAACGGCGAGAAAAATTTTTACTCATTACCACTTAACTGTCTTTCGTTCATCATTTTAGTCAAAAGTTATGGGATTAATTTTCAAAGGAATTGCTGTGAATATTGGAACACCCGGAAAGATTTTTTCCCACTTAATTTATCGCTAAAACTAGCAAGTCTTACAAAGTTTTACCCATTTCTTTACAAATTTTGGCAAGTTTTAGTGCTAGCATATTTACCCGGTTGATATAGTTTTTAATACAGATTTTTCTATTACATACAATAAAAATAATTGTGCTGTTTCTTCATCCCGAAATCATTGCGAGCAAATGTAGAAAACTGCAAAACTTTAAGCGTTTTTTGTTAACTTTTCTTCAAGGCCAATAGTCACCAGCCCGTTAGTTCAACTGAAAGTTATTACAAATATCGAAATGATATCATAATCTCAAAATAACTGAACGTTTTGCAAATGTGTTGCATATCAGAAAGCGGCGTTGTTTCATGATAGAAAAGGAGATATTTACCAACAAAACGTTATTTTATTTGTCAAGATTCTTTGATTCTTGATGGTTGTTGATTTTAACCTTCGGTTTCGTAACTACCACTTTTAGAAATATGACAAGAAGTTAATGTTGTGTTGAGTTCATAACATAACAGTTCATAACCTCATAATTAGAATAGATATCGCAACATCAGAAGCAACAAGTAAAGCTAAAAGATACTTCATTTCTACATAATTTTCCCGCAAGGTAAGCCAAGCCACTCAACTGAAACTTGGGACACCTTGATAAGAAACATAATAAATCTTGTTAAATCTTGCCAAGATCTTGACACATTACTTACCATGAAAATATCAAGATTTGTACGAACTTGCAAGATCTTTGCATGGGTATCAAGGAAAAAGATCTTGGCAAGATAACCAAGAAAGATTAACCATGACATGGCAAGGAACACAAAGTTGTAAACACTGAACCTTTAAACCAGATTTAGCACGAATTCATATTATCATGCAAGAATATGATTTACCTTAACTTTATATAGTGTGTTGAAATCTCAGAAGACTATGATTTCTATTCTGAGGACGAGATACATCGAGCAGCAATCAGAAAAGATAATAAGTGTTTTCAAGATTTGTCAGTATTTTGTCAAGAGCTGTCAAGAAGTTTTCCTGGCTATCTTGATAGGATCTTAGCAAGATCTTACTAAGATTTACCAAGAAATGCTGGTATTTCAAGATCTTGGCAAGTTTTGCTAGAAGTGTCAAGATCATACATGTTATCAAGAAGTGTTATCAAGGTGTACCAAGTTCCAGTTCACTGAGAATTTTCAGTTAGTTTTCTCTTAAATTTCATTCAGGACCATTATTGAAGTATTTTTTGGTCATTGAAATACTCAAGAGAAAAAGAAATGTGTCATAATCAATTCCTTTTCTGGTTCTGGAAGGCCTTTCAAAAAATTATCGAAGTTGATAATGATTTTTCATGGCGTTATATTACTAGGGTGAATTGGCACCAAAGGAACATAGCATTTGATTAATAAATATAGTTTTTAAATGCTTCTCAATAGCCTCATCCCAATATGCTTCCGATTTCACTAAAAATATACGATCAACATCGTAAACTCACTTAAAATAGCTCAAAAGCAGCAAGATTAAACGCAATTGCAATCTAAGCCAAAATGCTCTCTTCTAAAAAATGTGATGGCAAAACAGAATACATATACTAATCCCAATAAACTTATTCAACTCTTAAATATGCTAATGTGACTGCTGTAACGTAACGTTACGTTTCTTGTTAACATAGTGAAAAAAATAAATTAGTAAGGACACCGATTAGCTGATTGCTCTACTGCTTCGGGTTCATTAAATTTGGTCAAGGATGTAAAATAAATGCTCCTTATAAAAAGTCCACTAAGGGGTCCGGAAAGGCAAAGTAGACAACTGTTTTGTTATAAAAACCGGCTCAATATTTTTCCGAAAAGGAACCTTATTTGGTTTTGGTCCGTTTTCTGGTTTCTTCAATGATGGTTTCAAACCTCAAACGAAATAGTTTGGCCGGTTTCTACTAGATCAATTTTTCATTTTTTTTGTGCAAATAAAAATATAAAAACGCAACCTGAACATAAAAGCTAGACTATCTGAATAACGCTTCGAAAATTTAATCAAGAAGTTAGTACTTCGTTTTTCCTAAGTTGGAAATAAGTAAAAAAAATCAACAACAATAAATTTTAATTTCGAACGGCGGGTGTTCATTACACTTCCAACAGCAACGGAGCCCGTCTTAATCAACAAAAATAGGTAACATGAACGTTTTAACAACACAGAGCAACGGATTGACGTTGTAATTGTGACCTGCTAAGAATCAAAAACTTAATGATGTGGTTATTTCAATAAACTGCAGTACTATTGGTCTTTTCGATATGTTCGTAAAAACACAAATACATCAGCAAATCTATAACAGTCAAAAATATTGACAACACCCACAAAATTCAGAAAATTTTTCTAAACACAATCAAAAATTCCAAAGAGTGCGATTAGAACTGCGGATATTGGGAACCCACACCAAACGTTTCCGATTTTGGGCAAGTCATCATCATCATCATCTTTTGTCAAATCTTGGCAGGATATAGCAAGTCCTTTTCTGGATATTTGCATGATCTTGGAAGTATTTGCATGGTTTGTTGCAGTGAGTACAGATTAGAAATGTGTCGCAATGAATAAACCAAGCAATGCGAAAGGAAGTGGTTAATCAAGCAAGTGATGCAAAAGTTTTAATTATTTGTTGAGTGACAAAGTTTTTGTTCGATAGTCATTCTGTCACTCTTTGGGTGACTGTGTAGTATTACGAGAGCCGTTACAAATGAACGGATAATTAATCCCGCATTAGAGCGAACGTATTTAGGCGCTAATTAACCATTCTTTCGCCGCGCGCTAAACAAACTAACGCTTACTAAGACTACCAGTACACAAGTATTTAAACAACTCAGTTCGACTAATTTAAATAAGACAACTTTAGGCCTGGATCTCCTCGCTTATATCCAGGATAGAAAATGTACGCTGTTGAACGTAGGCGGCCTGTAAAACCACAGTTTCTTTTGATTTAAATTACTTCTGCTTTTGACAGTTGCAATGCAGATCTTCCCCCCCAAGTTCAATAAAGATGAAGCAGATTGCTTCAGGGGAAAAGACAATAGAGTGTCATAAAAAACCCCCAAGAAAACCATAATTGTTGCGGTTTTAGAAGAGGGGAAAAGCAGAAAACAGGCGCCTGCGTGATCAATAATTGATGCTCTCAGCTTTTTGGATTTTTATTATTTTTTGGAGTTTCAATAATTTCTCCGTGAGATAAAAAAAGAGTTAATTCTCTTGCCTTCTCGGCCAATAGGAAAATTAAGAAGCACCTCACTATGAACGTGAGTTTGTGATTCGCTCCCTATCGGCCCAAACGGAGCTGAGAGGAATTAATTGTTTCTCTCAGCGAAGTGGGACGGAATAAATTGAGAGAGACAGAAATCACTCCCAGAAGCAAGCAGCAGACAACTGCTTTCATTTTTCTCAAAATTTAACTTCACTTTAACAATAAAATAGTCGAACAAAATTGTTTAATAACTTAGACAAATAATTCCAGATTCGATTTTATAACTTTCTTTTTCGACAAATAACATAACTGAAGAAACACCCAAGTGAACGATCGCCCAGCAGCTCACCTCCATTTCACCACTACACAACTGGTAATTAGTAAGCTGTAAATTTATATTTACTCTTTTATAAATTAAAAACTTTCAGCCCCCCAACTATTTTAAATTGAGACTTATTGTTGCGAATGCAAAGTAAGCGTATATATATTTATATATAAACTAAGCAGCGTATGTTTGTAAGCGTGTAAGCGTATATATTTGAATTGAATAGCAAGCAATCAAGGCGGCATAGCGCAGACGGTAACGCACCGGACTCCGAATCGAAGGGTCGCTGGTTCGAGCCCCCAACTACGACCAAATTGGCAAAGCAAAATCAGTATTCTAATACATGTACCTTGAGCAACGGACTGTTAGAGAGCGGTTTGGGCCGAACCAGCCCGATTTAGACTAAGATGACTTAGACATAAAATTATTAGAGTATCAAAACGCTTTGAATGGTTCAATTTTAAGGCCAATGCAAGGCCAAATTACGTCATACATGAACTGAATCGACCGATATTGGCTAGCAAAAGGCTAACAGGTAGTGTCTAGCCTTTTTGCCGCCAGTGCTACTTTGAATAACTTTTGTTAACGTTGTTAAGTGAACTTCTTAGGTGTCGTATGTTATGTACACAAGCTATAGTTGGCATAAAAAGCCGTTTCTTGAATCTTATTCGATTCGTAATTGTTGAAAAAATATTTCCCGTCTTCCGTTTAGTTACATTCGAGTTTATTGTCGGATACAAGGCTCAAATATTTGGTCCACCACGTGAGAAAAAACCAGGACGAGGATTTTTCGTTCTTACATCGACTTCTATCGGTCAGGGGCCGGCTCAACGTTGGTGATAGTGTTCTGTGGAGCATTGCTAGTGGCTCAGTGTCCAGTAGAGGGACTTTGGCAGTCAGAGGCCGGGTCAACGTTGGTGATAGTGTTCCGTGGAGCACTGCTAGTGGTTCAGTGTCCCGTAGAGTGACTTTGGCAGTCAGAGGCCGGGTCAACGTTGGTGATAGTGTTCTGTGGAGCACTGCTAGTGGTTCAATGTTGCGTAGTGTGACTTTGGCAGTCAGAGGCCGGGTCAACGTTGGTAGTAGTGGTCCGTGGAGCACTGCTAGTGGTTCAGTGTCCCGTAGAGTGACTTTGGCAGTCAGAGGCCGGGTCAACGTTGGTGATAGTGTTCTGTGGAGCACTGCTAGTGGTTCAGTGTGGCGTAGTGTGACTTCGGCAGTCAGAGGCCGGGTCAACGTATGTGATAATTTTCCGCGGAGCACTGCTAGTGGTTCAGTGTCCCGTAGAGTGACTTTGGCAGTCAGAGGCCGGGTCAACATTGGTGATAGTGTTCTGTGGAGCACTGCTAGTGGTTCAGTGTCCAGTAGAGTGACTTTGGCAGTCAGAGGCCGGGTCAAAGTTGGTGATAGTGTTCTGTGGAGCACTTCTAGTGGTTCAGTGTTGCGTAGAGTGACTTTGGCAGTCAGAGGCCGGGTCAACGTTGGTGATAGTGTTTCGTGGAGCACTGCTAGTGGTTCAGTGTCCCGTAGAGTGACTTTGGCAGTCAGAGGTCGGGTCAACATTGGTGATTGTGGTCCGTGGAGCATTGCTAGTGGGTCAGTGTCCTGTGGAGTGACTTTGACAGTCGGAGGCGTGGTCGGGTAACTTCATAGTGACGTGAGGAGCATAGAGTTCCAAAACTGTAAGCTCAACTGTTGGGACTACTTTGATAGTTGATCAGACGTTGTCAGACTCTTAAACTTGGTGCTAATATTTTACACTGGCGTCACATACTTAGCCTAGATATACTTTTGAACCCATAGCACTAAGCCGAAAACCTTCGGGCGCTCAGTTAGCCGAATAACTTCGGGTGCTCAATTAGCCGAATAACTTTGGGTGCTCAATTAGCCGAATAACTTTGAGTGCTCAATTAGCCGAATAACTTCGGGTCCTCAGCTAGCCGAATAACTTTGGGTGCTCAATTAGCCGAATAACTTTGGGTGCTCAATTAGCCGAATAACATCGGGTGCTCAATTAGCCGAATAACTTCGGTTGCTCAGTTAGCCGAATAACTTTTGGTTGTTTTTGGGTGTTCACTTAGCTGAAAAAATTTTGGGTGTTCAATTAGCCGAAAATTTTTTGGGTGTTCAATTAGCCGAAAAATTTTTGGGTGTTCACTTAGCCGAAAATTTTTTGGGTGTTCACTTAGCCGAAAATTTTTTGGGTGTTCACTTAGCCGAAAAATTTTTGGGTGTTCAATTAGCCGAAAATTTTTTGAGTGTTCAATTAGCCGAAAAATTTTTTGGGTGTTCACTTAGCCGAAAAACTTTTGGGTGTTCAATTAGCCGAAAAACTTTTGGGTGTTCAATTAGCCGAAAATTTTTTGGGTGTTCAATTAGCCGAAAAATTTTTGGGTGTTCACTTAGCCGAAAAACTTTTGGGTGTTCAATTAGCCGAAAAATTTTTGGTTGTTCAATTAGCCGAAAAATTTTTGGGTGTTCAATTAGCCGAAAAATTTTTTGGTGTTCAATTAGCCGCAAAAATTTGGGTGCTCAGTTAGCCGAAAATTTTTGGGTGTTCAATTAGCCTAAAATTTTTTGGGTGTTCAATTAGCCGAAAATTTTTGTATTCAATTAGCCGAAAAATTGGGTGTTCAATTAGCCGAAAACTTTTAGCAGTTCACTTAGCCGAATTCAATGCTTTTTATAGTAGGTGCTAGTTCATTGAGCCGCACAATAAACAAACTACGGGACCCTCAGTATACACGACACCTTAATACATCTATAGCTGAGCCCGGACTCAGTTTTAAGGCCGTTAAACAGAGAAAGACCGTGCAATTTAAGCTCAAATACGAGTACCCACAGGCAAGTGAAGTAATAATTTGGCACGACGCTATAAACAATAGCTTAACACCCCATCATAACAATAACCATAGCCCACTATCTGCGTCTGAACTCATTCAAGAACTTTACGCAATCGAAAATAAGATAAAAGCTATTGTTTACTGTCCACGACAGGGTGCCCCAGATATCTTCGAGGAACTGAAGCAAACAAGTTTCGTCGTGGTTCACGTCATAAAAGATCTCCTATCAAAGCGCAAAGCCAAGGATCCTTCGATTCTGAGCGACTATTTGCAACTTCATCCGCCCTTCTGCTCTGAAATAAAATCACTCTCTATTGTGAGATTTCATAGCGCCAACCTAAATTGTCTGATAAAAAAGACCAGACCAAAAAGGCTTAACCAGCGCCGTCGAAAAGCTCGAGCAAACAGGGCTGCCGCTCTCGAGGGGAACTCTGCTGACGAGCCGTGCCTAGCTTAAGTGCAAGGCTATAGCTTGTTTGCAGTTTTTTCCTCGTTAGTGGTTGATCTGTTCTTTTGAGCCTTTAAGAAACTAAATTCTAGTCCGTTTCCCAATTCCTCATAGTGTATTTGATTAACGAAATTATTGCTTGTAATGATTCCCCTTTATTATTCTTTTGCCGGTAAGAGTCATCTGAAATTCTGAATATTGTATTAAGTGTGCCTAATTCATTGAAACAAATATCTAACATTTAATACCGTTGTTTTCAAGATGGAAGCTCAGGCCATCAAGTTGTCTGAAGCTAGATCTAAAGTTGAATTAAGTGTGAATGACTTGTACAAAAGAATCGACGAAGCAATAAATAGTAAAACACGAAAAACAAAAGCCGAGACATTAGTTAACAAAGCAAAGGAACTCTTGTCAACAGCAATTGACAAAAACGATCAACTGGTTCAGTTAGCCTCACGACATCCAAATAAAATAAAACTCACTGAGGAGCTTGAACTTTGGCTCAAAGAAGCAAGCGAAACTCATGACAATTATGTAGCAAAAGCACGACAATACATTGAGCTCAGTGATGAGACAATTGGTGAATCAACATTCCGGCGAAAAACATCAAGCTGTGGATCGAAAACTGTCTCAATCTCGTCTAGCCAGAGGAGAAGAGAACAGGAAATAGCAAGACTTCAACGAGAAGAGATTGAGAGAGAGAATGAGAACATAATCAAACTCGCTCAACAAAAGCATCAATTAGAGCTAGACACAATTAGCGAAGAGAACAGGAAAAGATTGTTTGACGCAAAAGTCAAGGAGATTCGGGCAATGGAGTCATCCGATGAGAGCCTTGATGGTGATCTCGGGGAGCAAACAATTTTAAATAATGATAAAAATTCTGAGCGTGTAACAGAATGGGTTGACAGTTCAGTGGCAAACAATATTTTGTCTACAACTGTTCGTTCAAACCGCGCAAAAAACGAAATTCAAGAAAATGGTTTCCTCCAAGTTTCGAACTCATTACCACCACATGAAACGGATAATCTCCTAACAGGCCCTTCGATGCTGCAAAATTCGGTGAACGCTCCAAACGCTGCACCATGTCCGTTATTGCAGCAAAGCAATCATTCATCACCAAAGGACGGTAACCCGCGCGAAAACGTTGTCCGTACTCCCAAAGGAGTATCATATTTTTTGTCTTTTGGAAAGGAAGACAGACATACCAGTCCGCAGGCAAGTGATAACGTCGCTAACCAGACCGCTGATACGGGAGCATCAGCGCCTCAACCCTCACAGTTGCCAGAACCCTCGAACTGGGCACCAGTCCCCAGCGCAGTTTCATATTTGAATCAACCAGATCATCATTTAGCAAACATAAACATTCCCACATTGACAAACTTGCCATCTATTACTTCTGATCATCAGAACGTACAATACCCTGTCCAAAACATGCAACGTAGTTTTTATCCTATGGCTAGCCACCTCCTGCCAAACATGACTTTGTGGCATGTACCTCATCCGGCAACCGTAACTTCCTCACACCCTCAACAATTTCAACAACAAGTTTTGCAAACAAATTTGAATAAACCTGTTGTATCCTATTCAAGTGGAGGTACAACCTACTACAACCAAAACCCGTTTTCCTCTGCAACCTTTATCGGTCACCACAACCCCTCATCGTCATTACCGGTGCAGCACGGTTTGTATTCAAACCCAATGCTGCCCTACACAACCACGCCAGCCAATACTACTGGTCCCTTTCTTTCGTATCATCCATCAACATCTGTTGCTCCCGCACACGATAATTCCTTCAATGTTAAGGATTTAGCGGACGCAATAACCTCCAGTCAACTCAATCCATTACCAAAATGGACGCTTGCGCAATATAATGGGGATCCACTTCTTTGGCATGAGTGGATAGGGCAGTTCAAAATTGCCATAGACTCTCAAAACCTCTCTGATGCAGCAAAATTAACTTATTTGAAAACTCTTCTAACCGGAAGAGCTAAAAAATCCATTGAGCAGTTTGCGTATAGTGGTGCATTGTATAACGATGCCATGAAAGTTCTGGAACGGAAATTCGGCCAACCCCATGCGGTAGTTGGCGCTCACCTTGATAAACTTAACAATTACCCGCCCTTAAAAATGCACAATTCGGAAAATGTAATTGCTTTCGCATCAGTAATTTCAAGTTTAGTTGGAGTTTTCCAGTCATTGTCATATGACGCCGATTTGCGTAGCTCATCTTTACTGAATCAAGTGGTACAAAAGCTCCCGCCCAATCTTAAGGAATCCTGGTGTTCACATATAGTGAAAAAGCAGTGGCTCAGGCCTACCTTGTTAGAATTCAACGATTGGTTACAAGAAAAAGCGGACACACATGACCGCATGAAAGCAGTCAAATTTAAGACTAAGACAGACGAAACACCAGTTGTAAACAAAACAAAAACAACCTCAAAGGCTTTCGCGTCAAACTCAAAAGTTGCCGACGCAAAACAGAAGAACCCGTCAACAAGAAACGGGAACGAACTTGGTTGCCCGCACTGCAAGGCAAATCACCCAATTTGGAAATGCCCGAAATTCAAAAGTGAAAACCCAACTCAGAGAGCGAAAATTGTAGCCGAACATAGACTATGCTTCTCCTGTCTCAATGGTTCCCATCAATTTAGAAATTGTCCCAACCCACGAAAGTGCAAACAACCTGGTTGCACTAGTACACATAATATTCTGTTACACGGTTCCGAACGCATCTTCACTAAGAACAATGCAAAGAAACCAAGTGAAACGAAAAGCGTCACGGATCCACCGCAGTCAACATCTCTAGTTACACTCAATTCGGAAAACATCTGTACTCCCAATCAAGATGAAAACTCGTCATCTTTCCCTGCTGTGTCCGACGTTAAAGGTCTTTTACAGGTTAAGGAAGTCCAACTCAAAGGCCCCACAGCTAAGGAAACAAAAGTGCTGGCTTTATGTGATCCTGCCTGCAGTCACTCGTGGATTGCGGCAAGTGCTGCGGCAAGACTCAATCTGAAAGGTTCACCTCTTAAATTGACTGTTTGCGGAATAAATGCAAAACAAGTTATTGATACACTTATTACAGACGTGACAGTTAAACCATTAGGTGATAACACCTGTGAAAGTTTCGACGTAAGTCCATACATAAGAGACACGCTAAATGTTGGTTCTGATACTATCGATGTACCTCAACTACAGGAAACATATCCGTATTTAAGTGTGCTAGATCCCGTTCAGTACAGTTACTCAAATGTCGAAATGATTCTAGGCCAAGACGTTTACCATGCAATCCGACCTATCGAATATTTTGAAAGCGATTCAAAATGTGCGCCCGTTGCCGTCCGTCTTCCAATTGGTTGGGTTCTAAGTGGACCTCTGCCTGCCACTTCTAGTTTCATATCCTCCTGTTTTAAAATTGTTACTGAACCGGAAACAGATCTAGCCGAACAACTCAAGTCCTGGTATGACATGGAGCTGTAAAAGAGGTTGACCCCAGGTCTTCTTCAGACCGTAGAGCAGTTGAAATACTAGAAAAGACAACTTTTAATGACGGAAAACGGCATCAAGTTGGTATTCTGTGGTCAAAAGACGACCTTCATTTACCGAATAACTACTACTCAGCACTGGTTCAACTGAAGTCCCTTGAAAAAAGACTTTTCAGGGACCAAGACCTCCGAGTGAAGTACGAAAAGAGCATTAAGGACGACGTAGACAAAGGCTATGTGGTTCAAGTGCTTAACTCTAAAGATCCCAGTGAACGGTCCAGACGCGAATGGTACTTGCCTCATCACCCCGTCGTTAATCCCAATAAGCCAAACAAGATGAGAAGGGTGTTAAATGGTGCGGCAAGATTTCATGGAACATCATTAAACAAATCATTGTTGACAGGGCCTGATTTACTTCAGCGTTTGATTCATACTCTTATCCGCTTCCGCCAGTATCAGTACGCAGTCTCTGCTGATATAGAAGGCATGTTCCTCCAGGTTGGAGTGCTTCCTCAGGATCAACCGTGCCTTAGATTTTTGTGGCGGGAGGATCCATCAACTGATGTGATGGTATATCAGTACACCAGGCATATCTTTGGTGCGAAAGACTCACCCACATGCGCGAATTATGCCCTCCAACGAACAGCCAAGGACAATAGCCGTCAGTACCCAGATGCATCGCAAGCTGTGTTGGAAAAGTTTTATATGGACGACTACCTCGACTCCTTAGACGAACCAGAGAAAGCACTGAAGAGAGCCAAGGAACTCGTAGAACTACTTACGTTGGGAGGATTTAAATTAACAAAGTTTGTAAGCACCGTTCCACACCTGCTCGATGAACTCGACAACAGCTTCAAAACCAATGACCAAGAAGAGCCAAAAGTTATTGGAAGTTCTGAGGAAGAAGCCTCATTACACGTATTGGGTCTGATATGGGACCACAAAAAAAGACACACTAGTTGTCAGCCGTGGAAAGAAGTACGTGGACAACAAAAAAGTAACTCAACGCCTAGTACTTAGTTTAGTTTCAAAAGTCTTTGACCCAATTGGGTTAGTAGCCCCCTTCACAGTTACCGCCCGACTGTTGCTGAAAGATATATGGAGGTTGAGTGGTCAAGACTGGGACAAGGTGCTGCCCGATGACATGATTGATAGGTTCAGTGCATGGAGTTCAGATTTACCCAAATTAGGAAACCTAACAGTCGCTAGGAGTTTTTTCTCTGGCGAGTTCGACTCAACCGAGCTTCATGTTTTCGGGGATAGTTCCCAGGAAGTCTTCAGCGCTGTTGCCTTCCTGAGATCAAAAGTAAGGTCAGGACCCACTACGCATACCGAAATTGCCTTTATTTTAGGAAAAGCAAGAGTTGCGCCCATGAAATGTTTGACCGTACCCAAACTCGAACTTCAAGCAGCCTTCCTAGCAACGCGCCTAAAGGTAGACATATATAAAGCCTTAACAATACCTCTTAGTAAAACGTTCATGTGGACAGATAGCACGACTGTGCTTCAGTGGCTGAGATCCTTCGATAAACAGCCCATCTTTGTTGCCAATAGGGTTTCGGAAATATTGGAGTCCACAACAGTCGACCAATGGTTTCATGTACCATCGACAGACAATCCCGCGGACGTTCGTACAAGGGGAATGTCAGCCGATGGCCTGTGTGCCAGTAGCTGGTTGAAAGGTCCAATTTTCCTGTTTACGTCAGATTTTCCTTTCCAGCCAAAAAACGAGATATTAGGCAATCTGAAAAAAACCATTAACCAGTCCCTTGGGCGATCCGGTTCAAAAACAAGAAAGCAGTCTTGCGAGCAACGTTCCCTACGAAGAAAAACTGTTCGATTACGCAAAATTTAGCTCCTACTTTAAACTAGTTAGGATAACCGCTTATCTCCTCCGCATCCTCCCGAAGCACGCCCATTTCCGGTCATCAGATGCTTCACTTCTTAGGCCCGATGAACTCCAGGTTGCTGAAGCAAAACTTCAGTTCCTCGTTCAATCTGAATCATTCCCGTTCGAGAAAAAACAACTTCTGGATGAAAAGCACCTTATCAGAAAAAGCCCAATCTCACCGTATACCCCTTTCATTGGTCCCAATGCTCTGATGAGATCTAGTGGCCGCATCAAACTATTAGTTGAAGCCGACTATGACATCAAACACCCATCATACTTGATAGCCGTCACCCCGCTGTAAGGCTCTTTCTGAAAAAAGAGCAATTAGTTAACCACCACGAGGGCATTGACTTTTTGCGAGCTTGCATACAACGACGCTACGCAGTCCTGAAATTGCGTTCCGCATTACGATCTATCAAATTTAACTGCGTATTATGCCGTAAGCGTAGCAAAAAGTCCGTTCAGCCAATGATGGCCGACTTACCGGCCGAACGTCTTTCCTATGGTTCCCTCCCTTCTTCAATACGGGAATGGATTATTTCGGCCCATTTTATGTATCAGTGAAACGCTCAAGTGAAAAACGTTGGGGTTTCCTTTTCACGTGCCTCACAACACGCGCCTTGCATATTGAGGTTGTGCCATCGATGGACATGAATTCCTGCGTTATGGGAATTGAAAGGTTCATTGCTCGGAGAGGAAAACCCCGCGTCCTTTGGTCGGATAATGAAACCAACTTTATTGCTACCGAGAAGGAACTATCATTGTGTATACAGAGTTGGAATCAAAAATTCATTGCGAGTCAAATGTCTGAAAGGGGAATCTTGTGGCACTTCAATCCACTATCTGCCCCACATCATGGTGGCTCGTGGGAACGAATGGTGAGGAGTGTTAAACGCACTTTCTATGCAGTTCTTGGCAACCGACGTCTTACTGACGAAGTCTTACAAACGACATTCTGTTTAGTTGAATCAACTTTAAATAACAGGCCACTTACCCCTGTAAGCTCTGACCCTACGGAACTTGATGCCATAACACCTAATCACTTCCTTCTCGGAAACAGGTCAAGCACTGTGCCTTCGCTTTTGTCAGAAGAGGACTTCGACCACCGCGCGATACGTGCGAGCTCAGTGCTACGCGGACTCAATTTGGAAAAGGTGGCTAGCTGAATATGTCCCAAACCTGAATCGTCGCAGTAAATGGTCCACACCGGCAAACACAGAGCTTAAATCTGGGGATCTTGTATGGGTGGCCGACGAATTGAGCCGCCGTGGACACTTCCCCATGGGTCGCATTGAAAACCTCCGTTATGGCAGCGATGGCATTGCCCGTTCGGCTGAGATAAGGACAAATGCTGGTAAGTATATCCGACCTGTTGTAAAACTAATACCTGTTTTAGAAACAACACTTTCGGGGCCGGAGGATGTTGCGAATGCAAAGTAAGCGTATATATATAAACTAAGCAGCGTATGTTTGTAAGCGTGTAAGCGTATATATTTGAATTGAATAGCAAGCAATCAAGGCGGCATAGCGCAGACGGTAACGCACCGGACTCCGAATCGAAGGGTCGCTGGTTCGAGCCCCCAACTACGACCAAATTGGCAAAGCAAAATCAGTATTCTAATACATGTACCTTGAGCAACGGACTGTTAGAGAGCGGTTTGGGCCGAACCAGCCCGATTTAGACTAAGATGACTTAGACATAAAATTATTAGAGTATCAAAACGCTTTGAATGGTTCAATTTTAAGGCCAATGCAAGGCCAAATTACGTCATACATGAACTGAATCAACCGATATTGGCTAGCAAAAGGCTAACAGGTAGTGTCTAGCCTTTTTGCCGCCAGTGTTACTTTGAATAACTTTTGTTAACGTTGTTAAGTGAACTTCTTATGCGTCGTATGTTATGTACACAAGCTATAGTTGGCATAAAAAGCCGTTTCTTGAATCTTATTCGATTCGTAATTGTTGAATAAAGATTTCCCGTCTTCCGTTTTGTTACATTCGAGTTTATTGTCGGATACAAGGCTCGAATACTTATAGCACAGACAGGTCTTAGGCATATATCTTTGCCTTCGATTTGTTATATCTTTTGTCAAATTTGACTGGCATACATAAAGAGATCCCGTATTGTGTGATCTGTAACAGCCCAGCCAAATTTGATAACTGGTGCGTCCAGAGGAAAGAATCACGCCTGAATTTTTGTTTTTCTATCCGATCGGATTAAAATAATAAAACAACCACTACCACAGAAGTGAAAGCACAGTACTAGACAAACAAAAAGAGTAATTTATATCAAATTTACGGCCGAAATACAGTAAATTTACACTAAAATAGTAACAGGCAATTGATTCTTTGCTCTTGCAAAATTGTTCTGACCCGGGTGGGGGTAATCTATGTCCGATTTTTAGTTTATTTATATAACAATTGAAGTACTTTTACATTTTATAGTCAAAATTTAACCAAAAATCATCCCCCCAAAACCTATTTAGCCTAATTTTCACCCAATTTTCATCAAATTTATGGTTAAATTTTAGTATTTACACCTTAAATAACCGAAAATCAACCAGATTTTATCCCCCCAAAACATATTTAATTTGATTTTAACCCAATTTTCACCAAATTTATGGTTGAATTTTAGTATTTTCACACTAAATAATTGAAAGTTATACAAAATTCATCCCCCCATAACCTGTTTAGTCTATTTCTAACCCGATTTTGACCAAATTTATGGGTAAATTTTAGTATTTTCACACTAAATAATCGAAATTTATACAGAATTTACCCCCCCAAACCTTGTTTAGACTATTTCGGACCCGATTTGGACCAAATTTATGGTTAAATTTTAGCATATGCACTCCAAATAACCAAAAATTATCCAAATTTCACCGCCTCAACACCTAATTAAACTAAATTTTAGCCGATTTTCACCAAATTCACAGCAGAATTTTGAGCATTTTCACACTAAATAGCCGATTTTAAACCAGAAATCATCCCCCCAAATCATATTTAGAGTAATATATGTCTAATTTTTACTGAATTTTTGACCAAAATATAGCATTTTCAAACAATTTAACGTAAATTTAACCAGAATTCATCCCCCCAATACGTGTTTAGTGTAATTTTTATCTAATTTTCTACACATTTAAGCACACGTTGTTGCATTTTCACATTAACTAACCCAATTTTGGTTAAATTTAAGCCTTCCTTAATTGAATATTCACTCTGTTTTATCAATTCCTTGACCCGGGTGGGGTAATATTAATCAAAATTTAACCAAATAAACATCATTTTGACCTAAAATCTCAAATATTAACCAGACTTTAACAAAATTAACGTCACTTTTATCATAATTTAACGGATACTAATCACATTTAGGCCTTAAAACCATTTTTATCCAATTTTAACCAATATTACTCAAGAAAATAGCCATATTAACGTCATTTTTACACAGAATTAGTAAATATTAACCAAGTTTTGACCACATAAATCTCAATAAGGCTCAAGTTTAACAAAGAATAACGGGTTTTAAACTAAATTTTATCCCCCCAACATAGATTTTTAGCTTGAAAATAACATAAATTGATGAGAATTCCCCCATTTTAACCGGTTTCACAAGTACAATTTCACCAATAGAGGTTTTAAACAGTGCATGGACCAAACTGGAATAGTTATTGTAGAGCATCTTAATCTAACAGCAATAGAAAACAATAGAAGGGGTAAAATAACATGGTTTATTACTGACGGAATTACTTTCTTAGCTATTTTCTACGTGCTTGAGCATAATTCCCCAGCTAATTTCTATATAACTTATGCAACTGAGAACCCTAATTTTCAGAATTTACTAACTTTGTTAAAAACTAAAAACAGTGTGATCAAGATTCCCGCAGAAAATTTAACCAATAATTAATTAAAAGAGCGTAAACTAGCCTTTTTAACCCAATTTGTACACAAAATTATCATAGAAAAGTTGTTGTCTCAGGTTATTATACGGTCATTAACAGACTTAAGCACTTTAGAAACAATATTTAAACACAATAATAGCTACAAAAATACTACTACTGATGTACTAAACATCCCGTACTAAACGTTTTTATACTGTCTTCTGTGTAATTTCATACAAAAATACAATAATGAAACAACAAAAACAATTGTTCTATGTTATTTATATGTCATATATTAAAGTAAACGTTCAAGATTTAAATATAAGTATTAAAGTACATAACGAAATAGGCAAAGTTTCATATTATTTGACTGATCAGAACAGAAACTTTTTATGCATTTACCATCACTCTTCTAGCGAAACAGAGACTGAAATCTACATAACTTACAAGTGGACGAACCCAAACTTTAATGAACTTTTGTGTGCTCTAAGAAATCAGAACAGTGTGATAGAATTAGCATAAACGTTATCATCTTGTGTGTGGATGAGCCACCAAAATAAAATTCCCCCGTTTGGTTTACAACTCTTAAAAATCATTAAACCCAAATACATCAACGTTTCTCCTGACGATCCGAGTTTACCAGATAGAGTTAAATTACTTATAAAAACAGAATTTGTCACACAAATTAGATTTTCGAAAATAAACAGATTTCACCAGTACTCTGTTGAATTTAAACACTCTGAAAGCACTTATCCTTGGTTATTAAATTTCACCGTTGTGCAAACCGATATTTACTCTTGGGTTGAAGTTTTTAGCACTGATAACGGCAAGAACTTTGAATTTAAAATACAATCATTAAACGGTCCTAAACAAATAAAATTCATAACACAAAACAAACAGTTCAACTTTCTACTTTAGTATTAGTGTTTTATTACTTAATTGTTAAAACAAAAATATTTTCTCCACTAATTACCCAAACTAATAGTACTTTCGTATAAAATATTCTTTTCATATACTAAAACAAAACATGGCAGCGAACGTTGTTGCGTACCCCGACATAGCGTTAGAGAAATTTACAGGTTTAGACCCATCTGAAGATGCCCAGGAATTCTTTAGTTTAATACAAAGAAAAATCCAATTCTCACTAGGAACAAGAGATCCTGCGGATGCTGATTTTCAAGCAGCAAACGACGCTAGACAAAAAGCATTGTTTGGTTCGGTTTTGCGTGGGCCCGCCGCCCAATGGTTTGAAACCTTAGCACCAGGTTTAGCATGGAACGAAGTTAGAAATCAGTTCATTACCCGTTTTACTGATGCAAAAGACAAGTATAGGAAAAGAATTGAAGTCGAGAGTATTAAAAGGCAACCAGATGAGTTGATAAAAAGCTATACACACCGAGTAACAAAAGCAGTTGAAAAAGGATGGCCAGATCCAGATTTTAACAACGACCAGCGTAACGCTAAGTGTATGGAGTACTTTGTAAGAGGATTAACGCCACCTACACTCAAGCAAAAGGCACATCAGTGGTTAATAGAAAACCCAGCTACAACTTGGCAACAATTACAGGATCATGTAGCAACTAAAGACTTAAGTTTTTCTGTTAGCAGTGAATTCGCGGGTACTGCCTCAAGTAGTATTGGCAATAAAATAGAAATAGAAGGGTTAAAAAACCAACTCATAGAAATTGCAAATCTAATGAAAGATCATAAAATAAACGCCACATACAACAACGACAATCCCAGATTCAAACAAAACCAGACTAGATTCTGCTAGTTTTGCAAACGTTCGGGTCACACAGTAGCTTTCTGCTTTAAGTACAAGGACTTTAAAAACGAAAACCGAAACCCACCTCAACAACGAGAAAAGTTCACAGATAATTATAAACGTAGTAGGAGCCATTCACCAGGTCAACAAAATTACAAATCAAACAATTATGACAATCGAAATTCTAGGGACAGACAGAGAAATAGTTATAACCAAAATCAATCCAATTATCAAAACAACTCTAGATCAGACTACCGACATCGATCACCGTACCCATCAAACTCTTCAAATAATTATCGATCATCTTCTTACGATAACCGATCACAGGAACGACAAAACAATTATCGAAACAACTCTTACAGAGATAACAATAGGCAAAATAGTAGGGATAGACAAAGCAACGGTCCTCCAAGATCAGATAATCGATATCGTGATAGGAGTAGAGACCATGACCGGGATAGGACACCTACTAGACAAAACAATAATACTCATTCAAGAGATAACAGTGAAGGGCGAAGCCCTCGAGTTCACTTTACCAGTGAAACTTCCAGAGACTATTACAATAATGAGAATCATAACGACGAGTATTTAAACTAGACAGGTCTCCGTTCATAAACACTACTGATAACAAAGCAAGTTACTCACATATCTATATTAATTCATACCAATCCGTCGGAGACAAAAACAAAAATAACGGCTTAGAAACACAGTTTTTATTGGACACAGGAGCATCAAGCTCTATAATTAATTACCACACTTATCTTGAACTATGTAAATTACAACACATTGAGATGAAAGCTTCAAAAAATCATACTTTAGCGGTTAATGGTGAGAAACTAAAACTTCTAGGTCAAATTTTTTTCAAAACTTCTTTCGACATTGAAGGAAAGTATCAAGTGGAAGTTACCACATGGGTTTCAGCCAAAGATGGTTGCAAACCGAATTTGTTGGGAATGGATTTCCTTGAATCTACAGTAAAATCTATTGACATAAGCACTCCAAAAATTGATTTAAAAACTTACCCTGAAGTAGCCGTCACATTATCTAGATACCAAACGAAAAGCTATCCATACATTAGCTCTTACAAAATAGTAACTCTTGACCAGCAACTACCATTAGCACCAAAATCAACTCGAGTAATATCAATTAGACCTCCGAATGAATTCTTCAGAAAGGGAACCTCCTTCGTAATTGGAAGTGAACTGCAAGCTCAAGGAATTTATACTTACAACGTTCAGTGTTTTAGAAAAGAAAAGGAATTACCAATAATGCTAAACAATCCTCAAAACAACAAAGTTGTCATCCAAAAGGGTCCTATTGGGCACACTTTAGAAGACATTGAAATTAGACAAGACCCAGAATTTTCTGTAGTTGACAACGTTGCATTCATAAACCACCTAATGAATAGTGACACTAATTGGGATCAAATATTCCATGTTAGTGAAAAACAAGGTCCAAAAATTTCAAAAATTCAAAATTTCTTTGCAGGCAAAACTCCTGAAAAACAAAAGAAAACAGAAAAGCGAAAAAGGCAACAAGATTTTACCAACAACTACGAATTAGAAACAGACTTTAGCGATGACCTCAAGGATCTTAAGCCATAATTAGAAACAACTGATGAGAACATCAGACCCGTTGAACTTCCCAAAGAAAAACTTAACAGATTTGACAAAACCGATCAAGCGTTTCTCAAAAAATTTGATTTCAGTCAAGCTGATATTAATGACGAAAACTTAGACAAGTTACTGAGGACTTTAACTAAAAATAAAGACGTTTACTCTCAACACAAATACGATGTTGGAAAGATAAAACAAAAGTTTCATGTTAAACTTTTACCTAATTCACCTTTGACAAAACAAAGACCATCCAAAGTACCATTACATTATCAGGAAAAACTAGAAAACCTTTTGGAACAACTGTGAAAAAAGGTATAATCCGGGAAATGGGTAATGATAAAGAAATGTGATCAGAATTTATTAATCCAATCATAATCCTACCCAAGGGGAACACAGTAAAACTGGTTATAGATGCCCGATATTTGAATTCAATAACAGATCTTAGTCGATATTCATGGCCACTAGAGCCAATCGGAAGCCTATTAACTAGACTTAAAGGTAATTTCTTCACAACCACTGATCTCTGTTTAGCTAATAACCAAGTTCCTTTAACTGAGGAAACCAAGCAACTGGTAAGTTTTGTAATTGGTCCAAAGCAATACACATTTGAACGCGGATTTTACGGCCTATGCGGTCTACCTAATTTCTTCAGTCGTATAATGACTATCCATTTTGCACCATTAATTAGAAAAAAACAAGCTATAACCTACATTGATGACACCATCATGCAAGCGCAAGATGAAACCGAAATGTTTGAAATAATTGACAAGTACCATGAACTTTTAAGGAAATCAGGATTGAAAGCTCAACCTGAAAAGACTAAATTTTTCTTGAGGAAAGTACAGTTCTTGGGACATGTAGTAGGTAAAGATGGGATACAACCAGTCAAAAAGCGAGTAGCAGATTTAAAAGCACTTAAGTCGCCTGAAAACAAACGTGATGTCATGAGAGTTCTAGGTTGCTTAGGATTCTACAGCATGTACATCAAAAACTTGCATGTTGACTGCAAACCATTTTATGACCTAACCCGCACAGAAACTAAATTTGTCTGGACAACAGAACACGAAAAACTGCCGACATTAAAACTAACGACATTAAAAACAGGATTAGCGAAGATACTATCTTAGCAATACCTGATACTAAATACCCTTTCCACGTGCATGTAGACGCTTCTTCTATAGGAGTAGGCTCAATTCTCGTTCAAGAATTTCCAGAAGGGAAACGAATAGTGTCTTTTAATTCTAGAATTTACACTAAAGAGGAACAAAAAATGAGTACCACAGCACGCGAACTTTGCGGTGTAATATCGGCATTACAAACTTATGAGCATTACCTAATTGGTTCTCCCCATCCTGTATACGTGTACACAGACCATAAGCCTTTAATGTATCTATGGGGTAGAAGAAGAAAACTCTCTCACAGGTTTTTTAGATACCAGTTAGTAATTTCTCAATTCCAGAACTTGAAAATTATTTGGACTGAAAGAAAAAACTTAGCTTTTCCCGACATCCTAAGTCGCAATGTAAAACTTAAAGATCTGGACAAGTGTCAACTTAAACACAAAAAGATACCAAAAGACATTAGTTTTTACGACGAGCATGGTAACGAGGAAAAATACTTCATTTTGCGTGATAATGAAAAGGGACCAGCAGATGACTTTTTTCCTATCCTAAAACAAAGCATAACTGGTATCGACAAATTCATTTTCAAAAATGACAAAATGGTAAAGCAAAAGTACGACAATAATCAAAGCAGACTTTGCTCAATAAACAATAATTCGGAAGATTTCTCGTATGGTTCATCAATTAACCACTATAGGCGTCACCGCAAACATGAAATAACCCCTGTATCAGAACAAGAGGAAGACGAAACGTCTGATCATTTTACAGAATATGATTCCTACCCTGATGAAGGGATAACCGAACAAAATTTTGACCCAATTTCGGAATTTTAATTGTTCAATGAGAACCAGTCACCGGAATTAGATTTTGACAAACTCTACATTGATCAAACTAATACCACAGACTCGGAGTACAGATTTCCTCTAGAATACGATAAAGTTTTTCTCGTGAAAAATAGCACTTGTATAGACAAAACCGAATTAGCAAAAAAATTTCCCGCAAATACAAAAATACAAGATGCAAGAGAACTCATCGATAAACTGACAATCTTCTCTAAAGAAGTTGATTTAAATACATCGGTAATTTGTCAAGAACAATTAAAAGACCCAGTGATACAACAAATTCGCCAATTAAGGACGAACAATAACAAAGATGAAAAGAAAATTGAATTCCGACAATCTAAAGCCATAATGTCATACATTAATAACTTTGAAAAACTGAGTTTTGTAGGCAACTTCTTATGTATTCAACAACAAACAGACGAACCAGATATTGAATACTTAAAAATTTGTGTATCACTGTCATTGTTCTTTAAAGTTTTTCAGCTAGCTCATTGTGAACTGTCAGGTCATGTAGGTTTAGATAAAACACTTGCTAATGTAAAACGATTTTTTTATTGGCCCGGAATGTACAAATGGATTGAAAACCTGATTGCTGATTGCCTTGAATGCCAGAAAAATAAGCAAAAACGGAGAGACCTCCACGAAGCACCTCTCGAAATGTGGACTGATACAGTCCCATTCCCCTTTCAAACGGTCCACATTGATCACAAAGGACCTTTAAATCCTCCATCGAACGGTAAACATCATTGTTTAGTTATTGTCGATTCATTTTCGCGTTTCATTCAAGTATACCATGTACGTTCCACAGACGCAGTAGACACCATAAAAGCTTTAGAAAAGTTCATCTTGTCCTTTGGAATACCACAAAAACTTGTTTATGATAAGGGTTCGGCATTCATGAACCAAGATTTTGCGAGTTACATTCATGAATTAGGTATAACACCCGCGCCTCGAACTGCTTATGCGCCTTGGACTAATGGTAAAGTCGAGATCCAAAACAAACATCTAGGAGCACATTTCCGAATTTTTCTAGAACAAGCTCGAGGTAAATGGGACGAACTGGTACCAAAATTTGCTTTTTCTCATAACACGGTTCCAAATGCTAGTACTGGAATCTCACCTTATGAAATTTTGTTCGGACAAAAACCACAGATACCTCTGTCACTTAAGTTAGGACTCCTACGAAATTCACAACTCACATGCTCTTCCGAGTTTTGCAAAGACCTGCCTCTTCACAGGCATACCTTGCAAACTTCAAAAAACACCGAAATTGACAAACTTCTAAAATCGACTATTAACAATTCGTTGCTTATGCGAGAAAACCAATTCAAACAAATGTACAATAACGCTTATAAAAAGAGCTTAGAAAACAATAACCGCGCACATAAACATAGAAACAAACACAAATTAGGCAAGCCAATTGAGGTTGGACAAAAAGTTCTAATGGAAAACCATCAAATTGAGTTAGGAAAGTAAAAAAAACAACATGAACTAAGATCAGGTCCTTATACTGTAGAAAAAAAACTAACCAATGTTAACTTTGAATTAACTTTAGATAGCAACCTGGCCACCAGGAAGGTCGCTCATAGAAATCACCTAGTCGAGTACTACCCAGCTACTGAAACTATACCAGAGTTAACCCTAGAGTATGGTATAGATAAAAATAATTGTGACACATTTTATAATAATCTAATGACAAGTCAGATGAATAAACTCAATAGTCCCTTGACTAAATTCTCCTTCCAAAGCCCCACTAGCACCGAATATTTCCCCGTGGATAATTTCATACGAAGAGACTCCCCTGTGCAGAACTTCGACCCTGACCGAACACCTACCAATTTCGATTCTGGATTCAACGAAGCGAGTTCAGGTGGTCGTGACAAACCACCTCCAGTCCAAACACACCTGCCTAGCGGTAGTCGAACAAGAAGTTCAACTCCTTGCCCACAGCACAATTCTAGAATACCTTTAGACCCTAATTTAAGTCCTCTCCTCCCTAATACATCGGAACAAGGACCTTCTAATTTACAAACTTTAGAAAATAATAATAATAGGCGAACTTCTAGTCGCTCGGCCAAGCCGCCATCACGCTATCAAGCCGGATTTACTTAACTTTGTTTTAGGTAGCAATAAATCCAGTCAACATTCACTGGCAGTGCCTATTACTACAACTCATAGCCTTAATTCCCGACTTGAAGCGCTAAAAAAACAGGATGAAAAGATATCCTTGTTTTGAAAAACTCTATTTTTCTTATTTACTTATAAGTCTTTTCTACTTTTGTACTCTTTCTATAGTTATTAACGCTACTGAGGATATTAATGACGTATCTAACAAACTTGGGGTCATTCATTATGACTTTTCTAAAATGAAAGAAAATAAAATGTATGCTTTAACACAAGTTTGCCCTTGCAAAATTACACCCAAAAACATTCAGATGGTTGATACACATGTAACACTTTATCAACGGTCTTATCGGACCTTTGTTAAAGCTCTTATGTGCAAAGCCACTGCGATGCTCATTCGTTATAATTGTGGTATGTTTTCCCATTCATCAATTGTACACAACGCTCCAATAATAACATACGATATTATTGTTTCACCCGAACAATGCCTAAAAGCTAATAAAACTGGAAAAATTACTGTTACCGAATTTGACGATGATGACATGGAAATTGACATAAAACAGGGAATAAAAACTGTCTCCTATAAAAACCAGGGAGTTGATCTTGAAGGTGAATCATCAACATCTTGTGATAATCGTGGTCAAATTAAAAATTTCTCTTTTGAAACCCTGATGCAAGAAACTGTACTCGATATTGATCTTAATGACAGAACTGTCTATAACAGTCAAGGACTAAAACTTCCTTGTGCCCTCTCAGAAGGAGGTTGTCATTCGACATCACTCGACCCCTTTGCATACAATTGGGAGGCACCGGAAAATTGTATAGTTACTAAAAGATTTTCACAAAACGCAAAAATGCTAAAACACGAAAACGAACTTGGTATCGTACAGTATTTCATAGTGAGTCATGAAAAATCGGAGACGCCCTATGAAGGACCAGGAACGTATTCTCCTGCTGAAATGGACATAAAAATTAGAGTAATTGATGAAAAAGAAAAGGTGTGTGGAAAACCAGAATTTATTTACAGAACAAATTTAGATTCCTTATATGTTTCTTATAAAGGCGGATTTAATATGAAGACTGGCAAACCTTATAAAACAAAAACTCAACAATTTTTTCATAAACTTCGTGTTGAACCTGACAATAGCCTAAGTGTAAATGGGTTTAATAGGAAGCCTTCAGATGAACAGATCCGAACATCCGACAATGGTTTTGTTGCATGGGAACACTTAGACAAAGACAAGTTAGACTATGATCTTAACCTTGCGGTAAAAATGGATTTTGTCATATATCATAATTACATGCAAATAAAACAAGCATGGAAAAGTTTGGTCATAGAACAATGCGAACTTGACCGAACTCAAAAACAAATGATACTAATGCAGGCTATCCAAAACAATCGTTTAGCTGGATATATGTTAACCGGCAACCGCTCGATGTTCTTAGACCCAGATGGTAGCATAGGTTGGCTGTACCACTGTCCAAAACGAAACTCACCACTTCAGGTTCTTGAACAGTGTTATGATAGGATTCCTATTCATTATGATGGTAGGACAATGTTCGTCGACCCAATTACTCGACAAACCTACCCTTTTGCAAACGAAGTAGATTGTGTTGGAGGCTACAAAAATGCCTACCAATTAGATATTGATAATGAAAATTCATGGTACCATTTGATGCCAGCACCTGTTCCTTTACAACCGCCAAATATATTCTCTTCAAGAGTTATTAGTTCTATTCCAAAATTTACCGGTTACGAATCGCAACGTGCCGGAATTTACACACCAAATCAACTTAAATCGTTTTGGGACAATATCTTGCATTCGGAAGCTTCAAAATCTGTTTTGACAAAAATTTCAAGAGAAGTTCTAGAAGGAAGAAGCATAGACTATTCTCAAAAAGATATCTATGCGTCGGCAATGGGAATTAACAGACAAATTTATCTAGATTCTCTTCTTTCACCTACATTTTTTACAGACCAGTTCAAAGGCACTTTTGGAATCATCACTTTTTCTCTGGAAAAAATTGGAGTTTATTTTGCTTGTTTCTTGTGCATAAAATTCTTAACTGATGTAATCGTAACAATCATAAGAGCGTTCGAAATCCACAAAATATCCAACAAAACAATGGGTTTTTGGAAAATTCTATTAGGAGCAACATATAATCTTTGTATCTTATCGTTCTTTACACCGGTATTCTCTAACGAAACCAAACCGTCTCACCCACAGAACAACAATCATTTTTTACCGCTTAGTAATTATCAACCTTACAGCACAATAGAAAAAACTTACAAATGCGTTGAGGATCAACCAAGAGAATATAAAATTGACGAGCATTGTCATACAGAAAATAATAAAGTAGAATACCCAAATCTGGCGTCAACCACAACCACAAAATGATGCAACCATTCGAAGTATGGTGGCAACTCCTTAAAGCTGTTAATAAAAAAATCATCTAGTAATTTGTCTCAAAAAAAAAAAATTATTTGTATTAGACTCTATAAGTTAATTAATATCTTGTTTAGATACACCTCAAGGATGCTATGCTATGCAACCCAAATTCATAAAACAGCCTAACGCTTTATTCATTCGATTTGGACAATACACCGGACAAATATTATCATCAAGTATTTCCGATTTAAAAACTACTGTAACTATTAGAGTTGCATCTTTCTACTTCAGTGACATTACAGACTTGGACGTACCGCATTCAAATTTTCAATACTTCTCATTGTTAAGAGCCCTGATTGATGACACAATTACTTTTGTAAACATTGGAGTCTAATACCAAATTGTTTCAAAGCGTCTGAAGAAAAATATTATTAGACTTTGACTTTTCCTGTAAGAGACATGTGTGGATTCCTTTCTTGCTTTTTATTTCTTATAATCCATTTTCAACTATGTAATCGCAACTATGTCTATCTAACTATTGCCTGCACTCTTCCCCTACTCCGATTTTGCTTCAGTGAATCCGATTGATATATTATCTATAAATATCAATCGTTGTCAATAATCCTCTTTTCAGAAATAATTGACACACCCTTTTTTATCCTTTTTTAACATTTACATACTTTTATACATAGTTTTGAAATGAAGAACAATAAGTTAATTAATAACTAAAACGCTTCCATTAATGTACTTTTTGTTTCAAGATAGACTCGTTACAATTTATCAAATAAAAAAAAATTTTGAAGAAAATCACGGAGACATTTTCCCTCCAATCGTTATAAATTTTGAGTTTTGGGACACTTGTGAAAACGATACTGTGGTTTTAACCCCTCATTCGTTGTATTGGAGTTATTTTGTGTATTTAGCACAATTCGAACCTAATAATCTGCCAAATGAGCTAGATCAGCAACATGATTCATTTAACTAATAGAAACTTACAAATCAAAATCGGAAACCAAAATTTTGAGCTATTAGCCGTATACTATGTTTCCGCTATAAGTATAATGACTTTCGCAAAAAAACACATGACAAATATTTAAAGACTTTTAACTATTTTCATTACTCATCCTCAGTTCGCCGAATTCACCATTTTTCTAGCATTCAAAGAGAACTCGGTATTTCAAGTACAGCATCCAATCTACATTGCTTAGGTATCATTCTAAACTATGATATCTGCAGTTAACAAAAAATTTGAAGAGTTACAAAAAATTCAACGATCTTTTGATGCATACCCAACTCCTGGACCTACTATGCTAGTAACGCTCAAAGAAATCCAAAGTGAAAAAATTTGTTTAATAAGTATTAATCCTCTTTCAGTTCATTGGAAATTCTTCCTCTTTATTCTAGAAAACCCAAACTGTGTACCTCACAATCTTTATTTTGAATTGCCGAAAAGTGATTCTTCTCAAAACGACTTCATTACTAAAGAATTGGAAACAATTAACAATTAAAAAACAGCAATGATATTCTCATACCAAAATTGCCTTATACAAATTCAATTTTTTGAAAAATCATTTGTGACAACAAAAAGTAACAGAGTTATACCACAACTAATACTTCATTTCGAATATTTAAACACTTGGACTGATGGAACCATCATCTTAACACCATCTTCCCCCTATTGGACATTCTTCATAAATATATCCCAAGCTTTAAATGGTTCTAAAATCCCTTTTAATTTAGATCTCCTATAATGCTGTTCCACTTTGGTGAGCGACTAGTCAAAGTAGAATCCCTCGAGAGATCATTCATTGAAACTCCCACTGCAGAAATAAAGCCCTGTATAATCATACATTGTACTGACTACGAACGTGGATGTGAGGGTTCTACTCGAGTCACCATGGGAATGATGCACTGGGAATTCTTTCTTGCACTCGTCGATATCGAAGAGCACTTCCCAGTCAACTTGGGCGCTCTTCAATAAAGTAATTTGTTTTACATATTTTGCTCTTTAAAAAAAAATTTTTTTTTTCTCTCCTTTCCTCTTCTTCATTTTTTTTCTATCCTTTTTTTCTGATTAATTTGTTCCTTTCCCCTCATTTCTTTCCAAATTGTTAAAACTAAAATGATTTTGTTTATTGGTAAGGAAAAAATTAAAATTGTTAAAGTAGAAAGATGGTTCAATATTTGTTTCTTACAGTATAAAGCCTGTATCAAGATAACTTGTATGTTTTCAAGCACCGGTACCATTAATCATTATTACATTTATCCAAAAGAGAAACACTGGAATTTCTTTTTTGCTATTGCAGATTTAAATGTAACTATCCCCAGCGAACTTGAACACCATGGATTAGAACTCGTATACCCGGATCTTTCTAATTTGTCCTTATAATGAGAACATTCTGAAAATATCGTCTCAGCAACCTCAAATTGATACAACCCCTAAGGTTGAATGCCCTGTTTGTTATCTCCCTTGCCGTCAATTCAAAAAACTGCACAAAAACTCAAATGGTCAGCCCCCCATTTTGCTTGCATTCCTTGTAGAAATGAATTATTTAAATATTGGAACCAACCTAAATGCCCCATTTGCGTAACTCCCATTTATACAATCAGTCATTGCCATTATTTCCAGTGTGATTCTTGTCAAGAAATCAAAAAATTATCCACTTGCCACAGCCACTTCAAAAGCCTACACCCCAAAAAATCAATTTGTTTGCAGTGTATGACTTGCACAACTACTAAATGCCCTTTATGCAAACAAACAATTGACCCAAACAACCCGTGGTAAAATCCTCAATTCAAAACTACGTTCACAAACTATCCAAAATGTTTACCCTCACTTTACTTGATTTTTTATTAATGGCCCTTATGTTTATTGCAGCAGCCTTCTCCTTCGTTTTAACCGTTTTCCTCGTAGTTGTAAGTATTCCTTTTAATTTTTTGATGTTCATAATTATATTAGTAATAGTCCAAGCAATAAAATCCCAAAATATTCGACAACCAAATCCTCCAGCCATGCCAATCCCATAATTCCCTCCAATAACAAAAATGAATAAAACTGACAAAGAAACCAATACTATAGAATCCAAACCGGTCTCATTAATTTGTTTATGCTGCAGACGTGAAACAATTGTTTTCAAGAAATTACACGAGAATCCCCCTAACGAACTACCCCACGTAATGTGTCTGCTCTGTTACCAATATGTTATAAAAGATATGGGCTATGATTTTTGTCCAAAATGCTCTAAATTTAATGTTATCTTTTCAATCTTTAACTGGTTTCAATGTGATATTTGCAAACAAACAAGATTTCAATACTCTGTTGCGAAAACGTTTCTTCACAGTGATCATAAGCCCGTCAACTTTTGTAAATTTTGCGTAGAAGATTATAAATTATGCCCTCGTTGCAAAAAAACAACCACATAATCTAAAATGCGTCCAAGAACATCCAAAATTTGACTTCTTTCCCTAGTTTTATTTTTAATCCAATCGATATCCCTAATTCAACTCAGTTTTTACCAGGAGCAAGTCACCTCCTTCACCCTAGTTCTGCACTACTCATTGAATTGACTAAATGCAACCCATTACATTGTTTATTCTTCTATTTGTTCTTTTATGCGCATTGGCAATATCCCTTTTTATTAATAACTACCTCCTTTCCGCAATTCGCCAAATTTTCTCCAGATACTAAAAATGACCAATCTAGACCTATCCACAAAAATATTTATCCTAATCCTAATTACCTTGCTTGCCATATCGTTCCTCATTAATCTCATCCTACTGCAGTTTCTCAAAGGTTTTCCTGTTTCTATCTAAGGAAAATAAGAGAACAGTCACTCGATGGGTCTTTCACAATCCCTATTTGACGGTTTCCGTTGGTTCTATCCCCATAAGGACATTATCTGCCCCATATGTTCACGGAAACCCGTTATTGTAGAAAAACTGCATAAACAATTTCCCAGAGAAAATCCTCACTATGTATGTATTCCTTGCAGAAAGGCACTTTTTAAAAGATACCCAAACCCTAAATGTCCCATTTGTCTTCGACCTTGTCTTCCCGTCCTGATCACATCCTACTTTCATTGCAATTTATGCAAAAAAATGAAAACAGAATTAGGAGTAACAAAACACCCACATTTTTCCCAACATGACAAACACCGATTCTGTCGAGTGTGCATAAATAAGCTGACAAGATGTCCCATTTGCAAAAATTTTCTTTAGACGACGTTGTCTAATAAACCAAAAACAACTCAAGTACAAACGATCTTTTTTTCTCTCTTTTAACGTTTCCTCGGGAAGGGGTTACCTCAGCTTTCTCCAGACTGCCCCCTGGCTTTTGAACCTAAATAATTCAGAACACTAACACGATAACTGAAAATTCCAAAAATGACCCGGAAAATTTCTTTCTTTCAACTCAGCAAGGTTGTCTCCCCAGCTGCACGGGTCGTTGCAGCCGTGTTACTGTGACGCACGCCCAAAGACTCACACCTCCGGGCAGCGGAGAAAGACGTACTTGTGCCAGGGCTGCCCGCCTGGCATAAGTATAAAAATTTTTTTATTATTGCCCCCCCTCCTTTATTAAAGTTAACTTTGCATTTAGCAAAACAAAAACTTTTATACCAAACTTTAATAACAAATGCATTTAGCATTATAATTTTTAAGTAAAGCAGTTAGCAACAAAACCTTACAAAAACATTTTTTACAATAGAATATATTATCAATACAATTGCAAACTTGAAAAGAGACCATAATGTGTGATAATTAAGACACAGGAAAAATAATCAAAAATAATTTTAGATTCCACACATCACAATGAACAGCCAAGCTACACTTAAGAGTGTGATCACCACAACTGATCAAAATCAGACTGTCAACATGTCCTCTACACGAACAATCTACACTCCCCACGAACAATCTGCAGCACACCCAAATCAAATTAGGAAAAATGACCATCCAAGCAAAACATCAACTCCCCCGTTTGCACCCATTAAACCACAACCGGACACTCCATCAACTTCTAACCTGTACGACCCTGAAGTTAACTGGAAAATAAACCGCAAAAGATGCCCCTCACAATTTCTGAATAATAACCATGCGGAAAAGATCCGAAAATTAGCCAACATTGATGACCTCTTATCTGAGGACGATAGGAAAAACAAACACTACTGCTTGAACGTTCAACGAAGCAGAGAGGCAGACCTAAATCCTGAGAACCCGAGATTTCTCAACCATCTGAAATACACGCTCAAAGCAAATTACAACAAATTCACAATATTAGAACGGGTGAAAGTTAGAAACGATGCTACGAATGAGGATTGCTTCATGAAATGGACGAATTGCCACTCGTAAAACATTTTAGCCTAAGCAGTGAATCTAACACGTGGAGGATAAAGAACAGAGATCCAGAAACGAAAACGTATAACGTAAGAAATCACCAGCAGGATGTCTACATTAACGTCCCTTATGATGCTATAACCGCGTTCCCTTCAGCAGAAGACCATTGTAGCGAGACATCAAAGGAAAGTCTCATCACAGAAAACAACCGCTTCAAGCAAGAGCTCTTCATCAAAGAAACGGAACTACAAGAATTGCAAATAAAATTTGAGAACCTCAAAATGGAGAGCAATGAGAAGGAAAAAACTACCAGCGATGACTACTGGAGACGTCAGTATGTGATTACAAAACAACTTCAGAAGACTGAAGACAGCAATCTAAAACAATTGAATAAGGTGTACATCCAAAAACATCTAGAAATCACATCAGCGAATCAAAAGCTCGGAATTGAAAATAAGAAGCTAGTGCAAAAGATTAAAGAGCTAAATCGCGAATTAAGAAAAATGAAGGACAAGAAAACTCGGAAAAATAAACGAGAAAAAAGACGCAAACTAGAAGCCAAAAAGAAAACAGACAGAAAACCTGTGGAAATGGCGGCATCATCACCTGTGGAACTGACTATACAAACTGAAGAAGTTGTGGAAGTGTTTGATATATTGGACGACGGCGACAGTCCTGTAACGAGCCCGGTCATCCTACCGCCTGAATTTTTCAACTGACATGGCCGCCGCCCTTTGCAAATCTTTTGTACCTATCGCCATTTGCGATAAACTTTATATACAAATGATACTATCGCCCTTTGCGACTAATTCTATAGCATACCATTATCGCCCTTTGCGATTAATTTTATAACTGTCTGAACCTGTAGTAACTCATTTACATGTCCCAAGCACAATAAAATTACATACGATGCATTATAATTCTTTCTTTTAATCATTTTCTTTTCTATCTTAAAAATCGTGGTGAGCTGTAGTATTACGAGAGCCGTTACAAACGAACGGATAATTAATCCCGCATTAGAGCGAACGTATTTAGGCGCTAATTAACCATTCTTTCGCCGCGCGCTAAACAAACTAACGCTTACTAAGACTACCAGTACACAAGTATTTAAACAACTCAGTTCGACTAATTTAAATAAGACAACTTTAGGCCTGGATCTCCTCGCTTATATCCAGGATAGAAAATGTACGCTGTTGAACGTAGGCGGCCTGTAAAACCACAGTTTCTTTTGATTTAAATTACTTCTGCTTTTGACAGTTGCAATGCAGATCTTTCCCCCCAAAGTTCAATAAAGATGAAGCAGATTGCTTCAGGGGAAAAGACAATAGAGTGTCATAAAAAGCCCCCAAGAAAACCATAATTGTTGCGGTTTTAGAAGAGGGGAAAAGCAGAAAACAGGCGCCTGCGTGATCAATAATTGATGCTCTCAGCTTTTTAGATTTTTATTATTTTTTGGAGTTTCAATAATTTCTCCGCGAGATAAAAAAGAGTTAATTCTCTTGCCTTCTCGGCCAATAGGAAAATTAAGAAGCACCTCACTATGAACGTGAGTTTGTGATTCGCTCCCTATCGGCCCAAACGGAGCTGAGAGGAATTAATTGTTTCTCTCAGCGAAGTGGGACGGAATAAAATGAGAGAGACAGAAATCACTCCCAGAAGCAAGCAGCAGACAACTGCTTTCATTTTTCTCAAAATTTAACTTCACTTTAACAATAAAATAGTCGAACAAAATTGTTTAATAACTTAGACAAATAATTCCAGATTCGATTTTATAACTTTCTTTTTCGACAAATAACATAACTGAAGAAACACCCAAGTGAACGATCGCCCAGCAGCTCACCTCCATTTCACCACTACACAACTGGTAATTAGTAAGCTGTAAATTTATATTTACTCTTTTATAAATTAAATACGTTCAGCCCCCCAACTATTTTAAATTGAGACTTATAGCACAGACAGGTCTTAGGCATATATCTTTGCCTTCGATTTGTTATATCTTTTGTCAAATTTGACTGGCATACATAAAGAGATCCCGTATTGTGTGATCTGTAACAGCCCAGCCAAATTTGATAACTGCCAAGACAATAGTATAGAAATCATGATGCCAGATGAAAAATTGTCAACGTATCACGCTTCTGGCGTCAAGTTGTCGTACCCATAAACTCATTTCAAACCGAAACAAAACATGATTTTTCAATTGCTTACGTTACACCTGAAAACGTCTAAGATGAGCTGCAATTTGTGATAGAAAATGATATGTTGGATGCACTTGGCGTCAGAATAAAAAAAATCGCTTCCAAAAATAATAGCCAAATAATTAAGTATTTTCCAGAAAAAAATAACGCTACAGCTCTTTGACGAATTTAAACTGCATTCCAATTTTCACAAAGACTAATACACATAAGAAAATCTCTAATCGTCCCATAGTTTAGCAAAAAAAATAGATATAGAAAAATGCCTAATTCATAAAAATACTGAAAAATTGTAACCAGCTCAGATCATAAACTGATTTCCTTAACTCTGGAACGGTTTTAAAAATAAATAAAACTGGTTTACAAGCAAGGAAATGAATTTTTGTATTGATCTAGATTTTCACTTCGCTCTAAAGTTTTTTAAAACTTTGACCCAATCACAAAACAAATATCAAATATCTAATATAGAACGACTGGTGAATATAAAATCTAAAGAAATTTAAGTTTACGTGCAAAGCGGGAGAAGGCATACGTTTCAGTCGTCGAAATGCAGTACGCTCATAGTCGAATTAATCATCCGGTTTTTATATTGCATTCGGTTGTTATTTTGTTATATTGTTATATTATTATTATTATTATTATTATTATTATTATTATTATTATTATTATTATTATTATTATTATTATTATTATTATTATGATTATTATTATTATTATTATTATTATTATTATTATTATTATTATCATTATTATTATTATTATTATTATTATTATTATTAATATTATTATTATTATTATTATTATTATTTTTATTATTATTATTATTATTATTATTATTATTCTTATTATTATTATTATTATTATTAATATTATTATTATCATTAATATAATAGTATTATTATTGTTATTGTCATTATTATTATCAATATTATCATTTTTATTATTAAAATTATTATTATTATTATTATTAAAATTAATATTATTTTTTATTATTAAAATTATTATTATTTTTAAAGTATTAAAAAAATAACAATATTTATGATAACATTAAAAATAATAATAATAATAATAATAATAAAAATGATAATAATAATATTAATAATAATAATAATAAAAATAATAATAGTCTTATCTATACTTTTATTAACAATAATTTGTTTTTTTTTTCTATTTCCAAAGCTCTCTAAAAGCTCTTATTCGTACAATAGTATGTATCTTGAAATTAATCAAAAATATGTACACCGTCAAAAACTCAGCCGGTCTTTTTTCAGGCACTTCATTTTTGTGTAAAATCTAAAAATACACTTCTTTTGTTGAATTTTTTACATTATATTCTTCTCTAAATTATAATTTTCAATATTAATTTGCCATTTTGCGTTTCAAGAACTTAATAACTTGAACAGCCAATAGGTTTAACTGTTTGCGTCTGTTAGAATATCGATCAAACTATAGTCAGAGTTAATAGAACTTAGTGAGAATTAATAGAAAGAAAGTTTAACTTACCAGATTACGAAGAGAGGAGCAAATAGTTTTTAATCACAAAGTTTATATAAATGAATTGTCAGGAAAAGGTGCTTAGAATCAATATTTCATTGAAATTGATGAATCTAGATAAATATTTTTAGAGTGAGTTTATTTGATGTAAAATCTTCCCAGCATGTATTGATTGATTATGTTATCACCGGAAATGTGAACAAATCTTTTCAAAAATGTAATTGCATAACATCTATGGTACCCCCTGCAACTGTTTTCTAGGAAATTTGCAAGAATCAAACCGCACAGGGTAACCCTTGCCACCCCCACTGTAAATCATGGTGCTGAGATTAGTTTTGTATCTTGATTTTCTCGCACTGATTATGGGTAATTAAACAGATGACTTTGGAGCTCTTTTTCATCCCCAAAATCAAATCACCATCTTGATCTAGTAGTCAGAATTCTCCTATAAACCTCTGAGTTGTACTGTAAAATATCATTTTTGTTGTTCTCTCATTTTGAGAAATTCCACTTTAAAATTTTTCCACTTAGTTAAAAACACTTTTTAATCCGCTTGCGAAAACGCAAAACCCAACGGGTAATGGGTCCAGCATTTTTCTAAGTCATAAAACTAATTTCTAAAACAAAAATGGTTTGTTCTTGACAGTCACACACCTTTTCTGCTTAGTACTTTTTCTTTTCACAACTGTTCTGCATGCTCAAACTGCGATGGATCAACAGACAGTGAAGCTGCTGACCTACACAGGAGTGGCACATTACTTTCCAATCTGCAGCACAAGATTTGTGGTGATGATGCAGACGTAGGGACTCTATAAATGACTACTTGGGACCCAACTAGCCTGCACCACTAGCCAATGGGGCCAGCAACGATGATAAGAAGAATCACAAGGTACTGAAGGGTGCAAATGTTGCAGACAAGCAGGAAGTTGCAGACATCAAGGAGAGACGGAACAATGTGTGGTGCCATCTGGCACTGACTCTAAATCCAACAATCCTCATGCTGATGAGACATAATTGTGTGGGTGTGTGGGAGGTGACGGCATCGGAAATGAAGCAAAGGCTTGGAAGCTTTTGCAAGAAAGATTTCAGAATGCCTTGGTCCTCAATGGTCTGCCAAAGAGACATAAAAATTTTATTATACAGGAAAGCTTCAACCAGGCAACGAACATCAAAGAGTTGAAGAAAAAGCTGCCATGAGAGCACAGCACAGAAACAAAAGGGGCAAAGTGGTTCAGTGGCACTGGCAGTGAAACGTGACTTCAAGAAGGGCAGCAAGAAGGAAATTGCTTTTTGCGTGGGATCCCTGGACACTTTGCCAAGGACAGCAGTAGGAAGGAGCCAGCACAATTCAGCAAGTGCCGTGAGAAAGGTCACCTAGACAGGGCATGCAAAAGACAAAGAGTTGGAGGCAAACATGAGTCAGTGGAATTGAGTCCAACATTGGCTACACCAAACGAGGCATACTGGGCGGCTCTTACCCAGTGGAAGACAGCAGTCACACTATTGGACAGTGGTTGTAAAAATCACATATTGATAAACATCGACGCGTTCCTGGACTTTATGCTCATTCAATAAGTGGTCAGAAATTCAAACGGAGAGGCTTCCAGTGTGGTGGGCAGAGGCTGTGTGAGGATCAGCATACCCTCAAACGAAATGGAATTCCAATGCAAACTGAAAAATATTTTGATGTGTGCCAGACTATTTTTCAAAACTCTTATCAGCCTCAAGATGCACGGATTGGGGACATAGCTTCACTTTCGAGAAAAGAATTAGCTGCATGAAACTGCAAACTGAAAGTCAGGTAAATTAAACACCAGAAAAAAATTGTTTTACTTACCCTGCAGCCTTCTATAATTCAAGTTAATTCCAACAGTGTAAAACTTGACAGTGCAACGAAGTGGCACAGACGCTTGGTTCATCAGAATCAAGCGGATGTGTTCAGAAATGCTCCAGAGATTGGCGAAACTCGATGATGTATGCAATGTGTGCGCAATGGCCAAGATCACAAAAACTCTATTACCAAGAGCGGCGGAGACCCAAGCAGAAGAGAAGCTAGAGAGGGTGTTCACAGACGTGATGGGACCTTATAGAGTAGAGTCACCGTCAGAGTTCCGGTTCTGCATTGTGTTTGCAGACTAGTAAACAAAATTTGTGTTTGGGGACTTGCTTAAGGCAAAAAGTGAATCACTGGCCAGCCTGAAGAAATTTAATCTCAATGTGGGGACGCCCACGAAACTGAGACAAGACAATGCGAAGGAGTTTCTCTCAGAGCAGTTCAAGATGTACTGTTTGGATGCAGGCATTCTACAGGAGAACACCATACAGGAGAATTCTCAACAAAATGGGTTAGCTGAGAGATTCAACAGGACAATGCTGGAGATGGCGAGATGCTTGTCCGTTGACTCGGGATTTCCCAAGATGATGTGGGGAGCAGCAATTCTCCACGCAACAAGGATCAAAAACTTGGTTGTGAGACGAGTAGAAGAACAATGCCCAGCAGAGCTGATGCGAGGTCTAAAACTTAAGCTTTCAATTAGTAAATTATCTACCTTGGTTGCATAGTCTTTTTGAGGAGGAGGGATAGAGACGTCAGCACACTTGAACCCAAGGCTTTGGATGGAAAGTTTGTGGGTTACACAGAAGGAGACAACGAAGACCTGGTGTTTGTAACCAATACACGCAAGGTGGTTGCAGTTCAAGATGTGATCATCAAAAAGCCCAAAGTGGGCTCAATCCCTGACAACACGGCGACACTCGACCTTTTAAAGGAGGGGTCGTCGCAACTCGTGATCTGGCAATCAGATGACGATCAACAAGACGATGGCAACAAAGAGAAACGGGGCACATCTACTGCAATAAAAGAGGAGTGGCATGACGCAGAGTGCGTGAACACTCGAGAAACGACACTGAGACGAGATTATTCGGATGTTGAGGAAGCAGTACTAGATTAGGAATCTCTTGCAACAAACGGGAATATCAGAGAATCGGAGTCACTGGAAGACCGTGACACAGAGAAATTCTCACAGTCAGAGACAGTTGGTTTCTTTGAAGAATACCTGGAGCAAGCGGACAGGGCAGAGCCCCGACGAGGAACGTTCCGCAATTTTTTTTGAGAAATAAAGATCCATCTTGTTGTGACTGGGGATGACTATGTGGAACCCAAAACAGTCTACGAAGCCAAGCAAGGTGAAAATTGGGACCAGTGGCACCGGGCAAGGAAGGACGAGGTCAAGGCACTCCAAGACAACAAGACTTGGAACCTAGTGAGATCAACCACTGACAGTGAGGTCAAACTGGTCAAATGGATTTAAAAAATGAAATTAGGTCCCAGTGGTCCAGTTGACAAATACAAAGCATTATATGTGGCAAAATGCTTCAAACAAGTGGAATAACTGGATTACTTTGAGACTTTTGCTCCGAACTGTAAGCCAGAGACATTCAGGTTTCTGCTTCAACTATCAGCGAAGAAGGGCTATGTGATGCACCAGTTTGATGTCAAGACGGCTTTCCTGCACTCACCCACAGAGGAAGAAGTGTATCTAGAACAACCACAGAAGTTTGTAAAACAAGGATCAGATGGAGAGAAATTAGTTGGTAGATATAAAGATTTAGACTGAACAAATCAAATTATGGTTTGAAATAGGCAACTAACAACTGGTATAGGGAATTGGCAAACTTCCTACTGAGACAAGGGTTCACCAGAAGCAGTAACGATCATTGCTTGTTCGCGAGAGCAGAAACAGAGGGTCACACCTTCATCTTGGTCTGGGTTGACGACATCATAGGTGCATAAAGAAGCATGACAGTGACCTCCGCCGATGTCAAAAAGCACTCAAGGCAACATTTAACATGAAAGACAGAGGGAGATTACACTTGTTTCGTGGTCTAAAAAGTCACAGTCAACCAAGAAGGCTACATAGAAACAATGCTTGAGCGATTTCAAATGGATCAATGGAAACCCTCAAGAACTCCAGCTGATTCGAATTTGAAATTTCAGAAAGCAAAGAACGGAGAGGAAGAAGTGGATCAAATGATCTACAGAAGCTTGGTTGGATCACTTGTGTATCTGGCCAAACAGACGAGGCCAGACATCAGGTTCATAGTCAACATTCTGTCAAGACACATGAATGCACCTTCCAATAGCACTGACTGTGCCGAAAACGACTTCTGTGGTATCTGTAATGTTCAAAATGTTTAAAATTTCCTTACACAAAATAGGCTAGTTATGATTTAGTGCGGGAAAGAGATGCGGAATGGTCTGGTGATGTGAAGGACAGAAAATCAACGACGGGGTATTACTTCAAGCTTAACGGACGTGGCGCAGCACTCATCTGAGGTGTCAAGAAGCAGGCCACAGTTGCGTTTTTTTTTCATCAGAAGCAGAATATCAGGGCAAGGCAGCAACAGTTCAAGAAGCATTGTATCTGAAACAACTCCTGGAGGATTTTGGCATCCAGCAGAAACATCCAATTGCATATGGAGAGGACAGCCAGAGTTGTATCAAATTGTGCCAAAACCCAGTCATGCACCAGACGCCCAAAACACATTGAGACAAAATTTCACTTCATTTGGGACAAGACGGAAAATAGACTATTTCGATTTACTTCGTTCCTACTTACAAAATGGCAGCCATCAACTTCATGAAACTTTTACCCGTATCGAAGGTGGACCATTCAGAACTTATTTGATGGGAACAGACTCTAACCAATCAGCTTAAATCTGAGTGGGGGTGTTAGAATATCGATCAAACTTTAGTCGGGAACTTAATGAGAATTAACAGAAAGAAAATTGAACGTACCAGATTACCAAGACAGTAGCAAATTGATTTTAATCACAAAGTTTATATATATGAATTGTCAAGAAAAGGTACTTCGTTAAAATTGATAATCTAGATAACTATTCTTAGTATGAGTTTATTTGAGGTAAAATCTTCCCAGCATGTATTGAATGATTATGATGTCACCGGAAACCAGAAATGTGAACAAATTCTTAGAAAAGTGTAAATGCATAACATCTATGGTACCCATTTGTCTGTTTTCTAGGAAACTTGCAGAAGCAAACCATATTGGGTAACCCTTGCGACCCCCGTTGTAAATCATGATGCTAAGATTATGTTTGTATCTTGACTTTGTTGCACTGATAATGGGTATATATATACAGCTGACTTTGAGCCTTTTTTCATCCCCAAAATCAAATCAACATCTTGATGTAATAATCAAATCTCTTCTATAAATTCTACTGTAAAATATCATTTTTTTATTCTCTCATTTTGAGAAATAAATTTTTCTACTTAGTTAAAAACGCTTTTTACTCCGCTTGCGAAAACCCATAACCCAACAACGTCCAAATAGAACTTCGATCTATTACCTTTTTTCAATTTCGTCTTCTGCAAAAATCACCAATGAGTCAGTTAAACCAGTTTAGTTATTTCTGCTGTTTCTCAGTTAAAAATGGAGCTGACTATTGAGCCAGCCACCAAAGAAAAACATTTAATTTCACGATCAGACTAACTCATTATTTGCTTTTTGAACTCAATCGCAACAAAAATAGTGATTTGCTTGTTCAGAAATAAATATTAATGATTGTTTTCTCGGAACACGAACAACAAATGACGCTAAAAGCATTCGAATCAAAAGAAAACCCAACACTTTGAATAACTGTCAATTCTTCAAACTTTTTTGTTGATTTTGAAGCAGTAACGTCTGTAAAAATTTTAATACATTTCCCAACATATAAATTTATGACAATAGCTCTCATGTGGCTGGGAAACTTGTTTTGGAGAAGGCTGCAAACTTTTGTTTTATATCAACCATTGTGATTAAAAAGTATTAAAAAAATCAACCTCTATTTTTACGCTTTGTGTTGTTAATCTCTGAGTGGCATTTTCTCCAACACACACTTTGTAGGGGTTGCCAAAACGTATCATGGATATTGTTTTCAGCATTAATTTTCTCTATATATTATTCTTTATGTTGTTTTTATCACAGGGATCTGAACTGCATCAAATTCATATTCTTTTTTGTCAAAGTTGACTTTTAGCATTACTCTGATGTTTTCGGACTGTCCAATAGTGATTGATGATTTTGCTGAGTCAAATCTTAGTCTTTTAGGCTGGTCCACCAGGCCAATCACAAATTAGAACTAGATGAGTTATTTTGAAAACTTAAGATTTTAGATAACTTAATGATTTAAGATTTGAAAGCAAAAATGAATGCAACATGTGAACAATGATCAAATTGAAAGATAAGTTTCCAGGCAGCGCGAAAATGGATGAGTGAAATGATGATTTGCCAGGCGAATCACTGATAAACAATTTATAACAGAATTTGGGATATTAAAACGAACTAAATATTTTGTGATTCATATATGGCTGCTAGCGACGTACCAAAATGATAATGCTCGTTGAAAATATTTGCTTTACTTATGACAGAAAGCTCTCAGAAGTTTTGCTCAGAAATTGATTAAATTTTGTTTGCTCATTCGTTTCGACCACACAGAAAATCAACTGCTAATTTGTTTTTTTCTCTCCCTGCTTGACAAACAGTTGGATTGTAAAAAAATTAACATAGAGTTTTTCATGAAAAGTTAGGTATTTTTTGCTCGACCTCAAGATTTATAAAAATTTTTTATTGTTAGGTGTCAAAGACAACAAGATGAGTCACGAAAACAAGAAGGCAAAAATGAGCAACGAAAAATCTCCAACAGCGTCAAAAATGACAGTTCGAATGTCCCTTCACGAATTGGAGGAACCCGAAAACAGCAATAGGAAAAACAACTTCCTCAAAGCGTGGAAGAGGATCAAAGAACTGCCTCCCACAAATCCAAACTCATTGTGGTCCATTGCCACGTTTCACGGGATGCCATTCAAAAATGATCACCAAAATCATAGTGAAAACACAAAGGTAGTACTTACAAAGGACGCTGAAAAATTTCCCCGATCAAAGTATCGGGGGGGGGGGGGGGGGGCAAAAACCGAAACAAAAATGAAACAATTAGAGTCAATGGTTTGAATTAGTGCCAGACTTGTCAGAGCTAATTCAAAAATGCATTCTGAATTTTGCTCTGATTCAGAGAGGTTTCAGAATCAATACAGAAACTATTCTGAAAACTTTCTGAATCAGTACTGAAATGTAATTATTATTCTGAAATTGCTCTGATTCAGTTCTATCGCTGACTGAATTTTAGGTACGGGCATATATTACAGTTTTCGCAATACACAATGGTCTTATCACAGGGTTCTCGATTCTGAAATGAACTGAAAGCGGAGGTCAAATTGTGGAAAAATTGTCAGATCTGAGATCAAAGTTTGGAATATAATCTGATCAGCGGTCATTTAATTGTGCAGCAGGAAACAAAAGAAACATGGCGAATAAAGTAAATTTTCACCACTAATTTTTACCCACAGCCTGGGTTAGTAGGCAAAAAAAATTGATTCGGATATCGTAGAATTTATACGATTGCTACCTGCATCACTTAGGAACTTACTTAATTCAAAATCCACTTGAATTAACAAAATATTCAAATGTTCCTGAACATTATTGAAAAAAATTACAATACTGAATTTTGCGTAATTTATATCACCGTGATGCTCAAATCGAAATAGTGAGGATTGCGAAAAAATAAGAAAAAAGACATATTAATTCTGGTCATTTTTGTAAACATGCTATTAGATAAATTTTATACAGCTAGAGGCCAATAGTGCGAAAAAACTTGCGTTATCAGTTTAATTTGAGCTGATGCAAAAACTTAAAAAATTGATAATATAAATTTTTTGAAAATTATGTTTGCAGCAGAGTTTTTGCAAAAACTAGTCAGCTTTTTTATGATTTCGACAAACTCAAAATCAAGCCTTTTTCTAAGGTCTGAAAAACATACAATAGCATAATCAAGTTTGCACTTAATTTACTACGCCTAAGCACTTCATTTCGCGCAAAACTGTTTTTGCAGTACGTGTACTAGTAAGGGGAAATCAATTTTGTAGCACCTGTGCAAGAGCTTACAAAATAATTGTTTAACGAAGTTAGGCAAATAGGTTAAATACTTATAAATAGTACTTTAAAAAACAAAATCTGTTTGGCGTTAATAATTTTTTGTCAATTAAAAACAGCTGAAGAGATGGAAATAACTTTTTATAATATTAATTTTTGCATTATTTCACTATATCTTGATTTTTAAATGTATTTCGCAGCGGTTATTCAATTCATCCACGTGCCATAGCTCTTAGTTGAAAAACAGGAAAACAATAAAAATAATTTTATTGCTCTTCATTTTTTCCACCGTCAAGAGCTCCATAACCTATTCTATCACCATGGAGAGAACCGATGGGTGTAAAATTGCCATAGTAGTTTGTGCAGTACATTGTAGCAGCAATTATCTAACTTACAATCACGATATAGTAGCTGCTGGAAGTAGATTACAAATTTTTAGCGCCATGTTGATTTAAATGTACACAATTTCAGTGCTTCAAGTGCTCTTTGTCTAAATTGAGCACGGACATGCTGTAAAATATTTGCGTAGTGGCCAGAACAATTAATTTTGAAGTGTCGGGTATTCAACTACTATCAAGGGATCCTTATAAGTGCTATGCCATCAAAACATTGTTGCAATAGACAAAATTATTAATTTCCACATTACCAAATCATGGACGAAGAAATTTTGACACTCAATGGTACGATCGTCTCTCACTCGGAGAGAGTGAGTTGAGTGGGATTAGGGGTGAAAATGACACAGAATCGCAAAAATTTTCTGTCGAAGCAGCTACTTTTTTTGATAACAAAACCAGATTTTTTAGTTCAAAAGCCTTCAAAATAAAAAAAATTGGTCGTGGTTTCAACATTTCAAAAAACTGAAAAAATTGATTATAAACAGCTCTAACTTAAAGTCAGAAGACAAGTCTTGTCACCTGACCAAATACTTTTTTGTTACTTTTTTGTTACTTTTTTGTTACTTTTTTGTTGACCTTTTTCACTATATTCAAATACAAAACATGGAGCGTCGTGAAATATAGCTTGCCACCTCGAAATTTGCTAGAACTTTAAATCCTTGTCCAGTGAAGAATTAACAATACCAATCAGTCGACTACAGGGTCTCTACTTCATTGCATAATCCAAATTAAGATGAGTATCCAAGTACAGGAATGTTACCGGGAAATTACGAAGACTTTCAACGTATTGAGAACAATCCTTTCTCATTCCCATGGAAATTTTGTGAGTAGCTTTCAATGCAACCGTTGCTATCGTTGTCATGACGCAAAAATGAGTTTAAAGGCGGTATATTAGTCGCCTAAACACTCTAATCCCAATCCGTTTAGGATAACCCCCTATTATCCCATGTTTAAGCATAGTAGGATAACCCCCCTTCTCTTGAGACAGTATTTACGTTACCTACTACTATTACCAGTTTAATTTAAAGTGATCAAATTACTCCAAAAAATGAAAACATTGAACTTTTCAAAAATATAATTGCAGCACATTTTATTCAAAATTTTGACGGTTTTCTTTCTAATTTCGACAAACTAAAAGTCAAGCTATTTTTTAAGGTATACAAAATAAACAACAGCTTGATCAACTTTGCAACTAAATACTATCCCTCTATATTCCATTCTCCTCTAAATATATTCCAGTATTTGTACTGGTAAATTAATTAATTTTGTAGCCACTTTGCAAAGGCTAACAAACTAAATGATGGTCGAAATAAGGCAAATAGTTAAAACATTCAAATTTTAGTACTTTAAAATACAAAATCTGTTTGACGCTAACAGTTCTTTTCCAAAACCAATTGATGAAAAAATTTATTTTAATTTTTTTTCTGATCAAAAAAAAATTAAGAGTTTTTTGTTACTTCCCGTTTATGACACAAGATTAGCTTGGACCTTTGTCATTATAATCAAATACAAAACTTGAAGCGTCGTGTTATTCGTTGAGGCTTGATTCTTTCTATAACTACTAGCGTTTATTTAATTCATCCACATGCCACATCTTAACTATTTAACAGCAAAACAAAAAAAATGATTAAAGCGTTCTTCATTTTTTACGCCGTCACGAGCTCCATAACCTGTGCTCTCACTCATGTAATAGCGTCAATGGGTGTACAAACGTAATAGTATTTTTTGCATTAAATTGTAGCAGCAACTTATCTTATAATCACGAAATAGCAGCTGCTGGAGTAAATTGAATAATTTATAGCCCCATTTGGGTTTTAAATGTACATATATTAAGTGCTTTAAGTACTCTTTGCCCAAGTTGAGCACGGATTTAGAATAAAATTTTTGTGTAGTGGTTTTAACAACTGATTTTGAAGAATCGGGCATTCCATTAGTAACAAAGGACTCTTGGAAGTTGTAGCGGCTTTCGTTGTTCTCCCAATAGTTTGTAGCGAGGAAAGCGGTACAACACCTTTTTCGTTTTAGCACTTCTGAATCAGTCCAGATATTATATTCTTGCCAATCTTTTTTGTGAAGCTATACGCACTCAGATCTGAATAGTGCAACACAATTTCAGTTGATGAATAATTTTAACATTATATTTTCAACACATATTGGACAGGATATGTACAGATAACACAATACTGAAACTCCTTGTGTATATCAGTTCAATCCGATAGGGAAAAAAACGAAGAAAATTATTTTTCAAAGTTCTCTATATGATAGGTTATTGGAACTTAAATTAAAATTGCGTCTTAAACTCTGTATGCACGATATGAATCATGAGCAGAAGGACTTGAAAGATGAATTGCAGCTCAAACAATTCATAGATTCGACAGGACACAGTGACAGCTAATGTTTTGCTGAAACATTTTCATCAATATAACACACAGTAACAGTTTACTGCTCACGAAAAGTTAAGCCCATGACAAAGTAACACGTTAATCATACACGGTTTGCCTTGCAATAATTTTATTGAGTTATATGAATAAAGCTCTTTTGTATCGGCCATAGTGGGTGAGGGCTCTGCTATTTTGCTGTTTTTTCTCTTCATTTTTCTTTGTATCACGTTAGCGTTACTAACAATAATTGTAACTACTACTATGACGTATAAAGTGGTTTTGAACAACCCCCATTTTTTTGCGGATACTTTCTCTCCTGCTACTCAAGCTATGCGAGCTCAACTTCAAAATCGCCGGCCATATTTATCTTTGTAAAAACATCCTCATCAATCGGCAATAGTAGAAGCAGCTTAACGACAGACCTTTGTAGACTCCTTTTTTTAGAATTTCTGCTGATCTAATTGTCCCCCTTGCTGATCATAATTTCCAATGTTTTCTGTAACTCAGCAGATTTTGTTAGTTTAAAGCACCTCCGTTTGCTACTGTCTTTGTCCAAGCAAAAGACCTCACCTTCAATCAGGTTTAAGATTGATTCAAACTTTCATTTCTGCAACTTGATCAAAGAAGGCAAATGTTTTTTTCTGAAACTGTCCCCGATGAGATTTGGGTAAGAACGTTTTTGTCGAGAGAGAGCTTGCGATGGTCGACAAACTGTTCTACGCATGATAAATATGGTTGAAAATTTTGTTAATTAAAGAGCAAGAATATTTTGGCGAGAAGGCGTCCAAACTGCTCACAACGGAACTGACTGGCGTCAATGGTCTGGATTAAGACGTTTGCGTAACAAATCCATAATTGATCGTTTCCTCAACACAACGTACACTGTTTGATTGCAACTTGTGACAAGTTGCTCCCACATTCTCCCGAAATGAGGTGCTGCAGGTGGATAGAACTACCATCTAATCCATTGTCGAATTAAACATTCATCAAATCCGTCTTCGAATCCATGCAGCAACAAATTTTTGAACTTTTTCAGGCAGCTTTCTGTTCAATCATGAAACTAATTCTACACAAAAAAGCTTGTATTGCTAAGTTTCTGAGCAAACAACATTATGGCTTTCAATTTCTGAGCACAGTGTTTGCAATACTTGGTTGAAAATAAAATAATTCAACAATAGCAAAGCTTTTGAAGAAACAAATTTTAACAGAACGCAAGGCTTTTTCTCAAATATTCATTAACCTCATGCAAAATTTTCTTGTGCTCGTAGCGCAAGAACAAATCAACAACGTGATATTTCAATTGTAGCTTCTTTTGCATGCTTTTTTTGAAGCCCAATAGACTTTTCTGCCTTTGGCAGAATAGACCTATTCTGCCTTTGGCTCCAAGAATTCCCAATTGTCCAGGAAGGGTAAAGACTGTAAAATTTTACTGCTTATTGGAGATATTTATGTTTTAGAAACTTGAATGTTCAGCATGTTGTTCTTGCTAGAACCACTTAACCTTGCTTGTCTTTGCATTTTCTCTTTCTTTAAAAGTATTTGTCGCTGACCGTTTGTTTTCAATGATCGCTCCATCTATGCCATTATACTTACTGGACATTTGAAATTGCCAAATACTTCGTTCTTCTAAACAAGAGCTTTTTTCTCCGACCTACGTTATAGAGACTGATGCGGACGTGCTCTCTTTGCAGCAAGTAAAACATAGTTGACTCGGCGAGGCCAATTACTTTTTGGTTGCTTCAACCAGGCCAGTCCAAAAAAGCACTTGCTTCCCTTAGGTTTCTAATCATTAGTCGCTTTGATGCCAATGTCCGCTGGGCTGAGGAAACCACTCACGTGATTAAACTATAAAACTTCAAATGCATCCAGTATCTCAGCAACTTGTAGGGCCACAAAATTTGTTGTTTTTGACAGGACCTAGGCATCCAAATTGATAAAATTGAAACATGCCACAAAACTGCAACTTTATAATTTCATCTAATAAATTTTGACAGTCTCTTCTTTCAGTTTCACTGCGAAGGCCGCTGCTTACAATTTTAGCTAGGTGTTTAAGGATGTCGCATGAATTGATTTTTGCAATACCCATTAAAAATCCAATTCAAGTTATTTGATAGTAGTCTGGTTGAGAACTTACACCCGCTACTGCTCTCGTTGTGTTTTTAGACGCGTCTGCAAACAAATGAGGTTTGATTTTTGTCCTTCATTTCAAGGAAGTATCTGTAACCAATGCCAGTTTCTGCTGCAATAGGAAGTTGCTGCCTTCTTCTTGTTTATGAGTTCTTTTACTTCACCTGTTTCCACTTTGTTGTGCAAAAGTTCATTTCTAGGCCAGGCCTTCTTCAGAAGTTGTCTTACATGGAAACCGAATGGAACAAATAATTTAATCGGGACAAATACAGAAGATACCACAGACAAGACCTTCAGTTGGGCTATTGGTGCGAAAACGTCTTTGCTGGTACAAAATCAGATCTGAAAACATTAAAACAATAGAAATCGTCAATCGTATTCCATAAGAGCCCAAACAAACATGGTCCCTCTGCATTTGAATCAGCGGTTTAATATTTTGCATATTGATCTTAAGTCTTCCGGTATCGATGCGTTTATTTATCATTGCTGGTTATTCCTTTCAAATGAAAATAAATTTTTGCAAAGTGGAGATTGTTCTTCCGGTGTTGCTTCTAATTTGACTGAATCATCCATGTAGAAAATAATGTAGAATTTTTTGCTGTGACAGCAATTTCGTCCTTAATTTCAAAAACCATTCGCTTGAGGGCAATTTTTTCACGTTTGCGAAATTTTTGGTCCAAAAATACGGCACTTGTGTTCCTATTAATTTGGGTCTTCAAATAACCTGCAGGCAGCACTTTTTTCTCCGCTGGCACTTGCAAAAACAATGATTCGATACCAGCTGTTCAAGCTATTGGTTTTCTACGAAATCTGAAACTTATTCAAACCAACCCTTGCGTTATATGAGATCCGGTTGGTAAAGTGTCTTTCAGGCGTATTTTTCTATATTTTGAAAAACTATTATTTCTTAAGACGGAATTTGAATTCCAATTAATTCAAAATCCTGACAAATTTTTCTCAACGTCAGTATTTATTGACTATTGATACAAACAGTTAAGGCTTTTGTACCTTTAGAATAATGGCTCAAATGATTCAAGCTAACCAAGTCTGAGCTGCAGTTGCTTTGGCAGGTTCCGTTCTGATTTGCTCCATAGCAATCCTATTTCAAACCAATCACCGGTAAATTTTGTTGCCTTCTCTTGAATTCTTTTTGCATTCGTTGCTTTCTTTGATTTAAGAAGATGTTAATTTTGGAGACATCAGTTCCGATGCGGCATCAGTTTTAAATGTTCCTGACCATTTTTGTATATTTCTGCATTCAAAAGACAGCTGCTCGTCTCAGATCCAGAGACGACAACAGTGGTTAACGATTTGTTTTAAGATTTTGTAGTCGTTGTTTTGTTCCCAATGGGATTGACAGTGTTACAAGCGCCTCAGGCAAATCTACATATGATTTTAGTCCTCTGAATTGTAGAGGAACTTGGTTTTCATATTGTTTGTCCCATGATTGACAGCTGTATTAAGCGGATCATCGGTGCCTAGAGTTTTCAACATCTCTTGAATGCTTTGATCAACGAATGGTGTCCCTGATCTACTATCGAAATAAATCGAGGTAACTAGTTGGTTGCGGTCACTCTGAATTAAAACAGGGAAAACATGAAGAAAACTCATATCTTCGTTAGTTTTATTTATGGCCGCGGCGCTGACGTTTAATGTGAGATTATCCTCGTTGAAATAATTTTTCGAGTTTAGCGAATGATTTGCATTTTTTGCGGACATCCATTTATACCGCACGGGCACTTTTGTTTGGTTGCATGTGTTTTTTTACCAAACATCCAGAACAAAAGCGTCGTACCAAACATCCATAGGAAAAACATCCACAACAACATTACTATGAGTGCTGTTGACTAGCGGAAAATGAAGGCTCTGTACTGGTTTCACTTCCTTTAATTTCAAGAATTCACTGAAGTTCATCGTTTTTGTGGAAAGTTTTTCTTCGTTTGTGTAGCGTTTTTCTTCTTTCCTGCGTTCAATTATAAATGCAGCGAGGCCTTCATGCACAAATGACATCCTTAAAAACAATTTCCAAAGTTGATTTCGACACTCTATTCCTCTTCCTCGTTCTTGTCATTAACACAGATCCATTTTCCTTTTTTGAGAATCTGTCCTAGCTCGTAAACTGCCATATGTTGAAATTGATTGCAGATAACCGAAAAGTTGGAGCTCTTCGGGTTTGTTCACAAAGTTAGATAACGAAACAGCAAACCGAGTCAGGCTTGAAGAGCACTTGGGTTTCGCCTGATTTGTCTTCCCAAGGCGCTCAATCTGCCTATCTACAATAACACGGGCTATTAGATTTTTTTGAAAGTAATCAAGGCGGCATAATAAAGTTGACCAGATTAACTCAACCTGAGTTTGCAGATTTTGTCTTGTTATTTGACAGCGTAATCAAAAAGCTCATCTTTTTTGAACCAGGAATGATGCATTTAGCCACGGTTGCATTAATTATTCTACAAATAACTTCATAGCTCCAATAAACTTAGGCAGTTCTAGCTGATTTTCAATACCCTTTTCAAATCTCAGTTTTGATAAATTGCTGCCGCTTGAGTAACCAGTTTCAAACACACTCCAACTTCCGTAAAAACAGCCTGGTCCTCAGCGTTGGGTGGACGATGGGTAGTGTTTATCTACCTTGAAACAAATTTATGCTTTGTTCGTTCACCTCTTAGGGCAGAGCAGTTTTTGCATCGAATGGTTTTTTGTATCTGCTCCATTGCTTTAGCCCGCTCTGAGACTTCACTTTTCTCTTTAATTCAATTAAATTGTAAAATGTCACGGATTTCCGTTTATTGAGAACGTTTATCAACAATTCCCACTGTTGCTCGTCGCAGTTGGCGTTTTAGCTCTCGTTGTCTTGGCCGAAGCTGACGCTGGAGCTACCATTTTTTGTGTTTATTTTTTGCTCCTTTTTTCTATCATACGTTGCTATTGTCAGTTGCATATTCGTTTCAAATTGAATTTCGAGTTCTTTCATTCTTCCACTCTTCACTTCGCTGTAGATTTTTCCGAGAACATTCTCCTAATCATGGTTGCTTGCTTGTAGGATTAGTCTAATAGTATTCATTGTCGCTTTTCTTTGTTCATGTTACCGTTCCAAACTGCGGGACAAAGCTTTTGTTCTGTCCGCCTTAAATTATGTGCAGACATTATATGTTGAAATAATTCTGTTTCCTCTTGTTTTCTCACGTGGCTGTAACTGTAATTATAACTCCCACCTTCACATAGTTGCCATAAAGAGAGAAAGTGTAAAATAGAGAACAACTAATACAAAAGAGTTCTTCTGCTCTCAGTTTTCACGCTGATGTTTTGCCTGCTGCGTAAGTTTTGCGAGCTAAACTTCAATAATCTAAAAACTCAACAAATAATGGATAATCCCGTAATTGGTCCAATTTGGTTGTTTCCTTGTCTGTAAAAAACCTCTACGATTTTTTGTTAGTGAATGATTTTTCGTTTGTAAAAAAACACCTGGAATTGTTTCTAGTGAACGTTTTCTCGCCTGTTAAAAATCGCATACAGTTTTTGCTTGTCCTTTGCTGCTTTTCTCGAGGACTCTTTCGTTCATCTTTCATAGTTTAATTTTTATTAGTGAGGAGAACATGTTTTAATTCTATACATGTTTACTTTAGCATCTAAGGAAGAATAAAACTTTTTCTATAAAATTCTTAAAAGAGGCATCCGAAGAAGCATTAAACTATTAGTGAAAAGTTTTTGAAATTAAAAGAGATTATGTTCGATGATTGAAAACGCCAAAACACCCAATTCAGCTCATGAAAAAAGTTTTGATCATATTTTAGGAATGTAGGGTGGCAGACTAACTTTTTAATAACTCGATGTACAAAATTTCAACATTATGAATATGTCTCCGAACACAGGTTGAGGCGTCAGTTTTATGAAAATACTTAAAGAGTCAGAAGATGAGGTAAACATTTGTATTAAATCCACAATCGGGTACTCTACATAAACTGTTGACAAAGTTTTATTCATAAAAGGGAATTTCAGAAGTTTGGTCTAGCAAAGACTTTTCATAATTCAAACCAATTTTTATACATCTGACTTCTTTTTATACAGAACGAAATAGGTCAAAACAAACTCTTTTTTTTTTACTTTGCATAAGTCTAGACTATTTAATTTTTTTATAAAGGTGTTGTATATAATTTTCATAATAAGCGAAATTCTGCATTACGACTCGTTTTTAATATAAAGTTGAAGACAATATTTTTCCTAGAGTCGAACGAGAGAACAAAATTTTAGCTTGAACCAAAGTCAGGTTTATTGTCGAGCCAAGCTCGAGGAAATAATTTGAGGTTTCAGCCTTAGTTGAGACGTTTCTTATATAAATTGACAATATGGCAAAATCTTGGCAAGATTGTGCATGTTTTATTATGTTTCTTATCGAGACTATCAAGCTTTGTTTCTCTAAGAAATAGCGCATTTTCCCGGATCGAGGTTTTTTTTGGGTAAATTTTCGTAAGGAATGCGGTGAACGCGGTGAATGTTTGTATATGAAATGCGGTGACTGTGGTGATTGGGGTGGAAAAAAATAATTAGCCGCATTTCTTACAAAAGTTCATTGCTAAATTCACTACATTTCTAACAAAAAATCACCGCATCAACATTTGTGGCAAATTCATCTAAGAAATGCTGTGAATGCGGTAAAAAAAATAATTCACCGCACTTTACCGCAATTCTTACAAAAATTCACCGCATTTATTACGAAAATTCACCGCCGAACCTAGACCCGGGTTCTTTTTACAAAGGTGTGGAGGAGTTATTGCCAGCATCACAATGTTCTATTCCTAACTTGGCACAGATTCTACTGTCTCAGAATCGAACAGGCATTGCAGACTGTCGTGCCAGAAGACGAACAGGGCGAGGACGGACAAGTGGCTCTCCACTACTGGGACTATTTCGACCAGAACAGAGATCCGATTCCACCTCTGCTCGTTAACGAGACAGTTTTGATAGGTATGACTAGTATTACTAACTAAGAAGACTTTTTAGGCAAGTATATGTATATTTTCTGCAATACAATTTAAGAGGTTACTAATAAGAAAACCTAAATTGTACATGATTGCATGAAAGTACCTCGGATTTCCAATGAATTCGATTTGCAAAGATATCCTAAGAAATTAATAACAAAATTAGCAAAAATGAGTTTCAACGCTAAATGAGCGTTTTTAAGTGAAAAAACAGCAACAAAAAGTTGATTTCACATAAAGGCCACACATTATTGTCAAAATTTCTATTAAAAATTAGAGGCTGATCATCACATGAATATAATTTTTAATTTTGTACCGCCTGTATGTAGAGCCAAAAGCCATACCACCCCTAATGATAAGCGGATTCAATTCTTGCAAGATTCTTGAAATATGATTCAAATCTTTCAAGAGTCTTGCAAGATGATTCAGATCTTGCAAGAGTCTTGCAAGAAGATTGCAAGTAATGTAATGTATTCCCTTCCAAGACTGCTTACAAGACTCCTGCAGGATTTTGAATCCTTCGATCACTAGGGTATAGATTTCAGCCGTCTAATTTAACTCTAACGCCTGTTCTATTTTTAAAAAAATCACGTCATGTAACTCTGCTTGAGACATTTTTCTTTTTACAAAATCAGCAAATGCTACGTCTCTTGATGAGCTGTAGTTTTTCTTTGGAGCCAATTGTACGTAACTGATTAGGGCCCATTACTCAACCTGAAACTTGGAATCTTTCTAAAGAAAAAAGCTTACCAGAACATTAATTTCCGACATTTTTTGCTACCAATAGAAAAGAGTAAGTAAACAAGATAGCAAAATCAGGCTACTAAAGTTGTATCTCAAAACGCTCTTGATTAACATTGATTATTGAATCATATATGATCATCAAAGGAAAGAACGTATTGAATACGTCAATTTTCAGACATCTAGTGGGTACGGGCCTCAGTGGATCGCTGTCCATGGCCATGCCTCTCATCCGCTGTAGGATTTAATCCGGAAACCGCGGGCCGGTAATCCCCGAAAAGCCGCAACGCGCGCAAAGCGCACCAACCGGTCCGCCAAAGGCAACTTAAAATACCACTATCCCAAAATTTTTCGACTTTCTTTCTCTCACGTTCAAATTTCGGCTTGCGACGTACTACAACCCAACATCAGCTACAACAGAGATGCAACAAAAAGCAACTACAACTCCATCTGCAAAGATGTCCAAGCCAAGCGGTGCCTTGTTCAAGAAGGCCCTCTCTGCTATCTAAAACGCGTGTCCTTCCACCAATAGCGCCAAGTATGCCAAGGACCACAGATTTGTGATAGTCGGAGTAAAGCTGGACAAAACCAGGACAATGTGAAAGCAGCCATCAACAAGACCTACCCAGCAAAAATGAGCCTAATAGGAATCCAAAGCCGAAACACTCAAGCCCCAACCCAGCCACTGAGAACCCTCATGAGGTGCGAAACCATGAAAACGCTCCTGATCAGCCGCGGCCTGATGACCGGGCTCACCTATTACCGATGTGAAGAGTCAAAAAAAGCCAAGCCCACTTCTCCTCCTCTTCCCAGACGTGATGTGGTGATCCAGTGCTATCAGTACTAAGGCTTTGGTTACATGGCAAGCGCGTGCACCCTAGAAGCTACATGCATCAGATGTGAAGGCCATCACAAGCTAGCTGACTGCAATATCCCCGGAGATAGCCCAAAGTGTGCCAACTGTCAAGGAAACCATGCTGCCAGCTACGAGGGCTGCAGCAGTTACTAGGACAAAATAGCCTTGAACTGACTCCTCGCAGCAAGAGACCTACCAGGAGTCCTAACAGCAATCACTGAAATGGTAGCTGATGCTGTGGTCTCAACCAAGTCCAACCGAAGCTCTGATTTTGACCTCGCAATGTTCCACCAGCACCTGAATGAGAGACATGAAGTCCACTTACTCGCTATTACCGACAGAATCTACAAGATTCATTCAGATCCCAACAAGTACGACAATCCAGACTGCGATATGCCACCAATTGAAAAAGACTACAACTACTGCTACCAACGACAACAACTACTACAATGCAACAGAGCGACTTATGAGAGCTGGAAACCCACATCTCAAGAAGTTGCTGCTGAGACGAGCGAAAGACACACAACATTAACTGCATCATTTTCAAAATTCGGCTTGCTTGTCTATTGGCTTGCTTGACCACCACATTTTTTTTAGAAGCGAATCATTGACTGGGCTTATCTTCCAAAAACACTGAATTTCTTCTCAAGTTTCTAGGGAGAAGCTGCAACGCAAAAATCGTTAACTCTCACAAAAACTCATAACCTAACTTACCCTCCGTTTAGGAGGATTTAATTCTTTTCTTTTTTCCTACAAGAAATCTGTGCCGATGAAACAGAGTCTGGATCAGGGAATACTAGAGCAAAATGTGACATGAACAGTCTCTGAATCAGTACTAAATCAGTACTCTGAGAAACTTCCTGTTTCAGTACTGAATTACTCTGAAAATTAAGTAGGGCATAGTTCACTTTGAACGTTTTCAGTTTCCTATTCCTTAAACCGTACATGCGCAATGATGTTTCAGATGGAAAAGAGGAGCCGAACCCATTGATGAACTTTGTGATGCCAGTACCACTGGAGGGATACGAGCCCACCAGTTCCTACATCAAACCGGACCCCGGCTACCGCACAGTCCGCTACCCTTTCTCCGGCATATGCAACCCGGAGTCTGCCAAGAAAGTGGCAATGGAACATAATGATTATATCCTATCACTTGATAAAACACCGAGTGAACTGTTTAGGGAAAATTTTGAGACTTGGTTGAATTATGGGTTGCTGTTTGACGGGGAATCGATAGGACACAGTTTGTATTTTGACGCTAGTGAGGCTATTGATAACCCGGAGTTCAACTCGTTCTCGAACCGGACTTCATCTGAGCACAGATTGGGGGATATTTGGAAATCTGTTGAGACCGTTCATGATACAGTTCATTTGGCTATCGGTGAGTTGACGAGGTGTTAGGTTAGATAGAAGAAGGTCCAGATAGCCGAAAATTTTAAATGTATCTAATAGCCGAAGTTACTCGATCGAGTGCCAAACTTGGCTCAAATTAGTTAGCACCACCTTATACGTTTCTACTTTAATTGCCAAATCAGAAGTAGCTGAAAAAACTTCCTGACAGATTTGCCTAAGGTAACTAAAGTGTGCTCAACGCGTTATTATTTAGCTATGACTTATCCATGAATTTAGCGCATTTGGCCACGACACGCGAGACATGGCCATGAAGCTATCATAACCGAGCAAATTTTTCTAGACCAAACATACTTTTCTTCTTATATTAGTCGCCCATTCTGAAATCTAATTAGTTAATTCAAAGTTAGTACTTTTAGCCGGCTAATATTAACGGCACCTAATTTAATCTTCGGCTAAAATTCACGTCATCATGTTAGACGTAAACCAGGAGGCTCCGTAATGTATGTTGGCACATAGCATTCCAAACCAACTCAACCACGTTTTTCAGTTCGTTGAGCACCAAATGAGGAAAAGAAAACTTTCAAAAATTCGTATATTGTTTGAACTAAAATTGGTGTATCGCTTTGAAAAATCGCCTTCTATCTCAAACCAGTATACAAAATAAACAATGCCTTAAGAGAAGTCTGATCATACCGGCCCTCAAAAAGACTAGAAGACAAGACAAACAACAGAGTAAAAAGTCAAAATATCACCAGATAGAAATTAAAATCAACAAATGCATTGAAAATGTCCGAAAAATATGGGACCTGTCTTTTTTCATAATAATTAGCAAATAGAAAAAAACATAAAGGGCAAAGTTAAGAAATTCGTTTATATTTTTTGAAAATGATTAAAGTCCAAGTCATGAAAACCGTTAGCTATATAATGAAATAATTATGTGGCCCAATTTGTATCCCCGTACACAGCCAGTGAGATCTGTCATTATCCAGAACGTCACAGGACTAAGAACAAAAAATTCAGGCAAAAATTAGAAGGTCAATTAATTTTTGCAAGAAAACGGTGGCCAAGCTTGTAACTAGTGATTAAAGCTGAAAACAAGTGTAATCAATTGCGCCCTCCTTCAAAGCCAATAATGAGATATAAGACTTGTAATCAATGTGCCCTTAATTTAAGAATCAGACAAGTCAGCAAAAAAGAAAACGGCAAATTTTAGAAAAAGTCCCAAATTGAAAAATGTTATGAAAACTCGGTGTAATCACTGTAATAACTGGCACCAAAAACATTTAATTGATAAATTAGCAATGAAGACTGCATTCGATTCCCGAAAGTGAAGTTTGTATTTACTGTCTTTCATTGGCACGTAAATTGGTCTCTCAGTAATTGAGTTCAGATTGTATATCATTCCAGTCTTGAATTAACATAAAAAAGCCAAAAAGAGTTTTTTAAAAACAGCGCCCTATTACAATCCATAAACTTCCTTAATTTCATACATTCGCAATTAGACCAAAAATAGTGTTGCTTATGCTGCTTGTCCATTCTAAAGAAGAATTGTTCTGAATGATGCCTAATTTTTAATATCAAAAAAGACAAATAACCCAAAAAAACTCAATAAATCAATATATCACAAAAGTCATCAAAAATACGAAAACTTCGATTAAAAAAGATATGAGGCAAACAGTCGCAAAATTTTAAACTTGCGTAACTCCCCTGACAAACCAAAATTCACGAAAATTTATTTATTTTGAAATTCCGTGCTTGATAAGCTTTCTAATGATACCAATTATAACACCGTACGCTGAATATTTCGAAAGACAAAAAGTGACTGAGCAACAAACCCAGTTGAGCTTATAGTTTCTCATCAGCTAAAGTGGTTTGGAACAAATAGACCACAACATTTGTAAAAATACCACAATTAGATAAGTTTAATTAAAATCGTCATTTTTATAAGACTTGAAGATATATCTAGTGTGGTTATTCTACAAATAGGCGTATTGAAAAAATCACAGAATTAAATATATCAAAAAATATTTAATGAAATTTGTGTACTTGTCGAATTAAATAAGCGAAAAATCATTAGTTATCACATGAAAGCACTTGATAGTTTATTTACGATCTCCTTAGATATTGAGCTGTTGGAGCTGTTTTTATTAGACTTATCCTAAGACTACATAAAAAACATCTATTGCTGGCATTTCTGAAGAAATTAAAATTTAGCAAAAAATCTTTGTCTGAGAGATAAAAGGCAAGAACTTGACTCACAAAACTTTTTTTATTCACCGGGCGCCATCTGAACAAAATTTTAACTCTCAATAATAGAAACTCTCAATTAAAATAGGTTTGTCTGTAATTGTGCTGAAAAAAATGCAAATATTGTTCTAAATGGGACAGACCCAAAATTTAAATTCTTTTCCTATGAAAAAAATCACCATTGGCATCGTTAACGCTGCGCGGTTGTTAAGTAAGTCACTGCTCCAGATGATTTCTTAGTGGATTTATGGCAAACCGAAGACTTACTTTTTCAAAAGTAATTGATGCAAATTTTTTTATAACTATCGATTTTAATTAACAAAAGGCCGCCACAAGGTTAGTTCCAGATCACTTTCTTAGGAACCAGAGGGAAAATAGCCATTATTTGGACAGTTGTGTTAGTATGTTTTGTGTTTACACTACTTGTCAATTTGTACAAAGTGGGCTCTTGAGGCACCTTTGGTAACATTTTTTATAAAAAAAATGAAAAGGAACAACGGAAGTGAGGCTAATGTTTACAAAATTTTAAACCTCCGCAACCCCTCGGACAAAGCAAAATTAAAGAAATTCGAGACGAGGATAGTTGAGGCGTTCATTACTAAAACACTCGAAGATATACATAGGGCGGTTACTCTACAAAAAGGCGTAATGAAATACAAAATTTTCAACACAACTGTTTTGTAATGCTTTTTTAAAACTTTAGTTAACTTTAATCTGACAAAATCTAAATTGATCAAATCATCTAATGCATTAATTTTTTTTAGAGTGACAATGACATACCCCAGAGTCCGTTAGATATAATATGAATCACAAACTAAGTTACGTAAGAAAAAATTTTTTTTAAATCTTTTTTTTTTAGTTTGATTTGAATATTACCTTCAATGATAAACACGATAATAATATGAAAATTCTTTATTAACTATAACTACGTTAATATGAATACCTAATTTTATCCAACACAAATTGCAGCCTTAAACAAATTAGCTTTTCCAAAAAATGGGATGGCAATTTTTCAGTTCCAATTGGCCAGTCCTAAAATTCTATTTTTGGTATAACTTCCTGTTTCAACAACGCTTTATAGACAAAAAAAAACTCGCTGATCTTGCGTTCTCTGATTTTTTATAACTTCAGTTTTTGAAAACATGCTGCAGGCTGTGTAACCAATTTCGGCAAAATTATCTACTGGATAACCATTGGCTGATCACTGACACGTTCAGTTCTGATTATATCAGTTCTTATATCCGAAAAAGGGGATTATTGTCGAGTTACGTGAAGGGCCCTATTGCCTGAATACTCAACGAAACTTACCTTTATTGCCCAAAGGTGGACCTTTATTATCGGGTGGACATAAAATGAACCTTGATACGCCCTGCCAAGCCAAGCAGGATCTTGAATCGCTTTACAAACTTGGGATATGTTTTCAAAACATGGCGAGCTGAGCTTATAAAATCTTATCATAAACTTGTTAAACTCTAATCAAGATAATTCAATTACTCTTATAATCAATTGCCTTTGTTTTGTTCTGATCAAGGTACTCCAAGAATTTCGTGATACCTATTGGTCAGTTTTTGATTTTTGCATTCACATGAAGCCAGAAAGGTAGTAAAAATGATTAGTTTTTTGTTTGATTGCCTGTGTATCTCATGCTCACCAAATTGTTGACAATGACAAGTTGAAGTTGGGGTTCGATTTTTTTGCGCAGTTTAATTGCCTTTATTCCTCCTCGGTTCCCGGCGTTTTTAATGACCCTCACATAGTACTTGTTATATAGCTCGTTACGATGTAAAACTAGCACGTTTACCGGGGGGGGGGGGGGGGGGGGCGTAAAAGTTGTCTACTAAGCTGGGGCCGAAACAGAACATATCAGATTTAATAAGTTTAACCCCTATATACCGCTGTGTGCGTTCAAAAACGTTCTGAGTTATAAACGAGGTCAGATGGAACCAATTCGACCCACGAACTATTTTATTTCTTAGTGCCTCAATGAATCGTTATTGAGTCCTTTATCAAACCCTACTAGGAGGCTACACCTACCCCAACGTGGACCCAATCACTGGCGAGTTGGACTACTTTGGAGTGATCCAGGGTTCCAATGGGGACATGGGTGAAAACGAGACTGCCAGTTTCGACCCTTGTTTCTACCTGCACCATTGCAACATGGACAGACTGTTCTGGGTTTGGCAGAAGAAGTGGAACCATACAGACGACATCCAGATTGACTACTCGGATCCCTCGGGTCTGTTTCTTTAAAGCCCGGGTCGAGGGTCACAGTCATTCAACGCAAAAATATACAAGATAAGCGGTGAATGCGGAAAACTGTCAAAGATAAGCAGTTTATGTGGTACCCGGGTCGAGTTGTCACCGCCATTCAACGCAAAATTGTGTAAGATAAGTGGTGAATGCGGAAAATTTTGTAAGATAAGCGGTGAATGCGGTGAAATTACATAAATCAGGTGGTGAATGCGGTGAAAAAACCTTTATTGCCTGGTAGCGGTGAAATTACATAAATTCACCGCTTTGAAAGAATTCGTCCAAATTTTGTTAGATAAGCGGTGAATGCGATGAAATTACATAAATTCACCTCTTAGAAGAACGTGTTAAAATTGTGTGGAAAGAGCAGTGAATGCAGTGAATTTACATAAATTCACCGTTGAATTTAGTGGTGAAATTACATAAATTCACCGCTTTGAAAGAATTCGTCCAAATTTTGTTCGATAAGCGGTGAATGCGATGAAATTACATAAATTCACCTCTTAGAAGAACGTGTTAAAATTGTGTGGAAAGAGCAGTGAATGCAGTGAAATTACATAAATTCACCGCTTAACTTAGTGGTGAAATTACATAAATTCACCGCATAGAAAACGCTTAGAATTGTATTTTGTTCAACGATGTTAAGATACATTTGTTAAAAGACGCACGGAAAATTTACCACGAATAAACATACATCTTTTTGAAAGTTTTTTAAGCGGCGAATTTGTGTAATTTCACTACTATAGTAAGCTGAGAACTTACATAATTTCACTGCATTCACCATTTTTTACCGCAAAATTAAGTGCCGTGAAAAACCAACTATTCACCGCTTCTCTTACATATTTTTCCGTTTTTTCTCGGCCGGGTAAAAAGATTCTCACCTGGTAGCGGTGAAATTACATATTTTCACCGCATTTCACCAAAAATTATGTACGAAGTTTGCGGTGAAAAAAAGACAACTTTTCACCGCTTATCTTACATATTTTTCCGATTTTTCCTCGACCCGGGAACAATCAGAAATCGATAAGTTTAGTGCTGATGGTTTTTCAATCCAAGAGATATGACCGTAACAGGAAGAGTTAAAATATAGACCATTTTTTCATTCCAGGCTTTCTAAGCCCCCAATTTTAACTAAACAAACTCCCACGCAAGAGAATTTGCAAGGGAATCTTCTTGCAGGCATAGAAGCCTACCTTCCCCTTAGAAATCCTCCTACACAACAGGGAAGATTATTCTCACATGAAAAAAAATTGCCAAAAAAGTTCAAAATTTCTTCAAAAAATTCGCAATCAATTGAATGTTTTCATATTGATTGTGTTCTTGCAAAATTTTTCAGATAAAATTTAACAGCTTATTTATAGACGAAAAATTGGCATAAAAACTTTCTATGCATAAAAACTTGCGTTGAAAAATTGGTCACTTATCAGATATTCTGTTCATAGATGAAGCTTTTGATGAAACTTGTTCCCACCCATTGAGCGGGGAGTAAAACATTCTTTCGTTGACTAATATTTTGGAGAGTTCAATCGTATGAAAGGTACACCGATGGGCAATCACAAATCCCCCCTAGGGAATTGTTTGTCAATCGTTTACACCTGAGTGACTAAAATTTTGATAACCAAGCTGATTTAATTTGAATTGACCAGTATCAAAACGAATTATACACAACAAAAACGTGATACGATCGTCCTTGCATTTTGCATTTGCTATTGAAGCGATATGATTTGAATCATTTCTGCTGTCAAAAAGTGTTTAGCTACTTTTGTTTTTTAAATTGGCATTTTTGATTGCGATTGAGGTCAGAGAGAACAAAAAAAAATCTCCAAAAAGATTTATCGCTTATAAATATAATTTTTCTCAAAATTTATGCTCAAAATTCAAACGTAAAAACTATTTTAATACGCCATGCGAACAATTTGAATTTTGTTTCTGCATATATAATTGCTTGATTAGCTTACTTAACAAATCCTTCTTGTGAACTCTTCATATTGCCACGAAAAGGGTCGTGCAATATTGCCTATAACTAATAAAAATCATCCAAGAATAGCATAAAAAACAATTCAATTAAATTTTTTCTGAAATAAATAAATAAATAAATATATCTATATATATATATATATATATATATATATATATATATATAATATATATATATATATATATATATATATATATATATATATATTTATTTTATTTATTTATTTATATATATATATATATATATATATTTACATGAATAATCTCTTTTTTCTTCTGTTATTTCTTAATCTATTCTATTGTAGGCTTCATTTCCCTTGGTATTTTCGAACCCAATATCAATTGACGACATCATTTATCATTTTCAACTAAAGTCAATTTAATATGTCTACTTTTGAACAAGGTTAGGTTAATTTAGGAACAGAAATAATCGTCTTGCCCCCTAAATCACGCAACCAAACAAAAACTGAATTCAGAAATCTATTTTTAGATCCTGGCCTTACACCCGCGGGTGGCCAAGGACCCTCAATGTACCAAAAAGCAGACCAGGTTCTGGACTTTGACACTGTCCTTTTACCCTTCCAAGACGAACTGGGAGTGCCCCGGACCTCTCGCGGTTGCATCAATATTGAGAGCCAGCTGAACTGCACATATACAATTGGATCTCTAGATAACAAAGATTGGAACCAATTCGACCTAATGAAACAGCCGAATTTGAAATACCATAAACCAATCCAGCTCAGGTAATCATACATTGTCTAATGTGATCAGAATGTGACTTTTAGAATGTTACGGCGGCAAGCCGGCACTACGAACCAGCTCGATCCGAACAAGCATCTCTTCTTACTTGAAAGTAAAGTGTACTAATGATTACACAGGCTAGTCTCAAGTTCTCCAACTTTGGCCTCTTACCATTCGTTTTGTTTTCATATTTCTAGAGGCTTCTTGTCTCTCTCTAGTTAAGTAATGGTTAAGTGACACTGCTTGAAGTCACTGAGAACTTCTGGCGTTTATCGAGAACTGCGAAGCGGTTCGAGATATTCAGTCAGAATTTCGAATTGACGTCTGCAGAGTCCCTTAACAATGCTTAAAACGCGAAACGCGCACGTTTTTAAATGACGAAAGTCAACGGAAGTCAATTCTGGCTTAGTTGCAAATTCAGACATTTTAACTCCTGGCAGTGCAGACTTTCGGTATTTTAAAAAGTGCACGTGAGTGTTTTAAGTGTAAGTTGAACAAGTAGAGCTTCTTGTCAAGCTCTTTTCAGCTTATCTTGTGCACAATTTACATTAGGTTGCTCTCTTTCAATGTTATAACGTAGAAGTTCCCAGTTTAGACCACAAAAATCATGCTTCACTGAAAAAGGGTATGAAAATTCGTCCCAAATAGTCTATGATATGACTTTAGCTCGACTTTAGTGAACAGCTGGACTTTTGCTCGACCCAAACTGATCTTCTTGCTCGATTTTTGCTCGACGCAAAATAATCACAATTTTAGATTGACTCAATTATTCTGCTCAATTTTTGCGCTACTCGCAACATTACGCCACAGACGTATACCCAAACCGTCACGGGCAAATATGCCCGATATGTGTATCTCGTGTTCGTTTTTCCTATGTCAATATTCAATATATTGAAAAAGCAACACTATTGCGACAAATAGCTACTTTACCAAAAACAGGCAAAATTGAAGGGAATTGCGCAACCCGTGCTCGCAAAAGTGTCCAAATTTTAACCGCGAATTTAAAGTACAAGCTTGGTATCCTATTTCTTGCGCGCTATATATCACGGATCCGCTCGATTTATGTATCTCTATTTCACAAGCGACATAACTCGATAACGCACTATAATCTGCAATTAAGCCTAACTTAGTGCGCGTTTTTGAGCATAAAATTGATTATTAAAGCTTTATTACTACTACAAGTACTTTATTACTACTTTATTATTACTTATTAAATACTATTATTTATTAAAGGGTATTACTTATTAAAGGGTATTACTCCTTATCACTACTTTATTACTACTTCTAGTGTTTTATTACTCTTAATTTCTAATAAATAGTACTGTTTATTACAACTTATTTAAATCGGCCATTCCCACATTGATATAAAAAAACCCTTGATGAGCAAGGGATTTTTCGGAAGCAGTCAGTTTTGTGGCGCTGCGACGTACACCATATATATATATATATATATATATATATATATATATATATATATATATATACATATATATATATATATATATATATATATATATATATATATAACGTTGCTTGTAACTAAATCACTTTAAAGCTTTGAAAGCGTCAATTGATTGTTTATTAAAGTGCTTATTACGAAGTATTAAATCACTTTGCATGCTCAAAAAGCGCGCGTTTAATTGAAGTCAATTGCGGTTTAAAGATACTGTTAATGCGATTAATAGATCCTTAAAATGAGCAGAAACGTGCTACAGACTTGTCACCTATTTTACAATTTAAAGGTATTTATATTTCGCAAAATTTGCGCAACCCCTTTTCCGAAAAATAAGAAACAAAGGATGTCTCCTATTTTCGTTCATTTTATGTATTAATTTTTCGAGCAAATTTTACCAAGGTGGAAATATTGGGGTACAACTTGCGGTTTAATGATTAAAAAATATGAAAAATTTGGTCGATATATTGTCAAATCATAAGTCGAGCAGAAATATTTTCTGCGTCAAAAATTTTACGTGCAATTTTTTGCCCACTTTAGCTTATATTGTATTCAGCAGGTATGCTTCTTCGTTTTTTGCATTTCTGAATAACAATTAATTTATCAGAAGTCTGCATCGTTTTTTTTAATAAAAATAATTCATAACTCTGAAAAGGATAGCAACTGAAATGGGAAAATAATTACAATTAAGCTACGTATTTTCTTTGATCAAGGAATCTGGCAATGTCATCCAATTGCAACAACTGATTTTTGTCTAGGATTGCAATTTTTTTTAATGTTTTTCTAAGTTTTCCAACTGCGGTTTAGTTTGGACTCCTCTCGTGTAATAATGTTTAGTCTTGCTCTGGCAATGTAGTTAAACTAATCAGATTAACGCCATTTGTACTTAGGCCTCAACCTGGGTTATGTGGTTTGAAAAAAACTGATATATAGATCCCAAGGGGGTTAATTTTGGTTTCCACAACCTGATTAGTTATGCAATGACACGTACTCTCATATTGGGGACGAGCGTAAAGTAAAAATATTTGACGGTATGGTTTGTAGACCATCGATGATGTAAGTTATACATGATCTAACTCTTAATAATATGGAAAATTGATGCAAAAAGAGAAAAAAAAGGTTACGTTTTATAGAAATAATGCGACGTGTGATATTGCAGATAATATTAACACTGTTTGCCAAAAAAAACAGCTAAATTGAGCAAAAATTATAAAATTTTGAAGTAATCTATTGTTCGTGTTCACAGAGCTTCTTTTTTTAACAATGTAAATTAGAGTGTAGTTGTTTTTTCTCTCATCTTGGTGACGAACGTAAATTTAACATTAAAAACTTTATGGAACTGCTTTCTGCGTTTAAAAAATCAACCCTTGTGTAGGACGTCAGTTTACATACCTCAACTTTCTTAAAATACATCAACTCTCATTGCGATGACAGCAGTTCTGTAACTTACCGGTAAAATAAAATGTTAGCGCTCGATGAAAGATACAAAACATCTGAATCAGTGGCAAAAATCTTTGTTTGCAGTAGGCTATCTTCCGCCGATCTTATTTCGCCGCTGTTGCTTTATGAATGGCATGAAAAAAAATGGCGGAAAACGTAGTTAAAGCAACTTCTGTGCGGTGTAAGTTATGCAACTATTGTAATCGCAACGAGAGTTGAACATAACCAGCATATTGCCAAAAATAGCCGCGATAGACGCTTGTGTCATTCAATGGAATTGAAACAACTAACAAAATAAAATTAAGAAAGGCAGATTGAACGCCAGTCCTTAAATACACCAAAAAAATATTTTGATTTAGATTCGGACTGTCATTTTTATGAGACTCATATATTCTATATTGAAAGAACCATATTAATAGAGTTTTTTCAAAACTAAAATTCGAAATCAAAAACTCAAGACTCTAATCACTGTTTTTTTACTTAGGGCATATACGTTTGGCACTATTTTGATGCACGCTAATGTTCTTTAATTAGTAAATTTTTATATAATTTAAAATTCATTAGGTGAGTTTAGAAGTCATTTTTTTGAGCGAGGTAAGTCACGTAATTGATATAAAAGCAGAAAAAATGACGTCACACACACAATTTTGAACTGCAGAGCAGTAAAAACTCACTGCAACTGAAAAAGTCAGTTTTTGTTCAAATTTTTGTTCAAACACCGTTTTCCAACTCTCCTTTAAAATTACAGCGAAAAAGATTCACGCCGCCAAACCACTCGTTTTTTTCGTTCCACTTCCTGTTTCGTCGTGACGAAAATCACTACTCCAATTTGAAATCAAAAATCATGGAAATGTGTGAACAGATCTTAAAAATAAAAGCATAGCCAGAAGAATTCTGAAAAACCACTTGAAGTGGAAAATCCATTTAAATGCAGTCCAACTTATCATCAGACAAAACGTGTCTCCACTAATTTATAATTATCTTGAAACAAAACTTTAAAACAAAAAAAGTGAAAAGCAGAAAATCAAATCTGTTCAATTTTAATATGATAAAAAAAATCTGATCGAATTTTTACCATAAATTGAGATCCCGAAATAATTTTTTTTTTGCCAAAATTACTTCATCAAAACAACTAGTACTAACAAGAAGCACTTTTAAGAAAAGACAGAGCACCAATACAATCCAATTCTTGGATTGTAAACAGTTAAAATTCTTTGAATTGTAAAAATCCACAATGTCCTCAATAATAGCTGCTATATTTTCGCGGCTGTTATTAAAAAAAACATTGCCACACGGCTCTTATCTCCCCGTGACGTGATTCAACTACTCGGCTTCGCCTCAGAGTTTCCATGATTTTTGCTATGTGAATAATAAACGTACGAGTAACATTTACTTTCTTATTTTCAGCGTCACTTTGGATAACATGCAAAAATTGGAAGATGACCTGAAGAAAGTCATGGCTGCCATTGACATTGTCAATGTTGGTGCTGAAAGTTGCGCTGGCAAACCTGAGCAAGCCAGAGAGACGACAAACCCAGCAGCCAGACTTCTGCATCGAATTGTACTGGACATAACTGGTTTGATCCGACGCACAGGCTCTGATAGCGGGTTAATGATGACAATGACGTTTTGACCTTTGATCCTTTGTCCTTTCTAGTATACTTCTTCCCCTTTAGGCAGCCATGTAGTCCCCCATCCCCTCCCATTATCGGTTGAAAACTTGGTTGAAATTTTACCAAATTAAGCTTTATTTACACCCTACCCCCCCCCCCCCCCAAAAAAAAAGATTAGATGGCATATAACTTTTTCGCCCCACGGCGCGCGTGCCAGTTTTTACATAGCAGCGTCCTATATTACAACATAGTTCATAAATTGTAATGGTAGTTCATAAGCGTATCTTTTTTTTTTGGGGGGGGGGGGGAGGACAGAATACATTTCAATATAAATTGTCATAAATTCCTGCATTCTAGAGATTCTGCCGATAGCCAGTCAAATACATCGACTGACGCGAGGAGATTATCGCCTCTTCTCAAATCTCAGAGTTCTACAATCAACATTTTGGACGGAAAGGCATTCAATAAAAAGGCGGGAGATGTTTCCTTCTCGAATTTCAACTTTGCTTGTTTGCTGTTATAAAACTTAAGTTCAATAGGTCAGTGACTCTAAGAAAAAGAGGGTCTTTCACATTATAGCCCCCCAGCTTAAATGTGAGATATGTTATAGCCCAGCACTCATGATAAAAAAAACATAATGAGAAATTATAATTTCAAGGGGTATATAATGGGAACAACCCAAAATAAGTTTCAATTCAGATGAATTTTTATCCCATTTTTATGACTTTTTGGTCTTAGAAACCTTGGAATACGGGAGAACAACTCAGTTCATAATAATCATTTAAAAAATTTGTTTTCAGTACCAAATATTCAAACTTCGAATGATTAAAACCAAAAATAGAGTAGAAAACGTCGTACTGAACGAATGCTAGGAGGCAAATTGCCTGTTTCAGCACCGTTACAGAGCTATTCAAAATTAGATTATACGATCGAATTTCATTTAGTTACTTATACTGTGACCCTTCTAGGGGAACAGAAAAAAATGAGGGATTAATAAGCCCATTTTACGCACAAAACTATATAAGTGTTTTAACTTCAAAACGTTTTTTTTTTTTAAAAAAAAAACACTTTCTTTGTTATCGAACGTACTACCAGTACAAGTTTGCAAAAAAAGGAATCGATTATGTATTTGTCCAGAAAAGAGTGTAGCAATTTTTCAAAATCGATTTCCTTGTCAGTTATTAACGAGTTTATTGATTCACTAGGATATTCTCTTCGGATTATTTTTGATAAAAGTTTCAGAATTTTGTAAACGTGTAGATCAAACTTTGATGGATTTTTGTTTTTAGATCTACAACTACGACTCTCTTCATGTTTTGTGAACCCAAAAATTAATTTGATTAGGAAGTTTTGTTGATGATATAGTCTTTCGAAATTATTTTTTGATGGCCGTGCCATATATTAAAAACTCCGTATTGATACTGTGGTTGAACGTATTGTTTATAAATTTTCAGAAGATATTTTTTTTGCAGATATTTCTTTATTTGATGTAAAATCGAAATTTATTGGTTACAATTCATTTGAACATATTCTATGTGCTCTTCAAAAGTGAGTTTTTTGTCAATTTTAAAACCTAAATATCTAACAAATTCGCTCTCCTCTACCTCTTCCCATTTCCAAATAAGTTTTTTGTCTGATAAATTATTGGGTCCCTAGCAGAAGTAGTTGAGCTTTTTTTAAAATATTTTATGTCAGTTTGTTAGCTGGAAACCAATTTCAGATCAATTGTATGTTCAGTTTGCTCATATTTTGCCAAATATGTTTGCGTCATCTGCGTATAACAGAACAATATTATGCTTTGGTTTGTCCACGATATCGTTAATGTATATTAGAAACAGAAGTGGTCCCAATACTGATCTTCGCATTTTTTCAGTTGAGGAAGACTCTTCTTTATATCGAACTTATTGCTTACGATCTTAAAAATAAGACTTGAGTAAACCTTCGATTTTGCCTCTCAAAACAAATTTGGAACATTTGTCTAGCAATATGCTGTTGTCAACAGTATCAACGCTTTTGAAAGGTCAATCAAGGTAAAATCAGCCAGAACGTATTTCTTTCTTAATCTCTGAATGTTTTTTTGGCATTTCTGGACAGTTGGCATTGACAGTTGATCTATTATTCAAGAAACTAAATCAATTTCTCGAGAAAATTTTGTTTTTCAGCAGAAACGACTTCAGTTTTTGTTTAAAAAAGTTTTCAAAAATTTTGCCACAAAGTGGTACTAAAGAAATTGGTCTGTAATTGTTAGGTTCAATTGGATCTCCATCCTTGAAAAGTGGCACAACTTTTGAAACTTTTATGTTTTTTTGGGATATTGTGATTCATCTATGATTTTGTTGAAAATCTCTGCGAGGTATCCAGCAAGGACAGGATGAATAGTTTTCAGAAGATGGTTTGTTAAACCCATATAATGGGAACTCTTCATCCCAACAAATTGCTTTACTTTGAACCTTTCTTCGTCGTTTTTGACCGGCTTTAAAAGAAAAAGAATCAACAACCCGATTAATCGTATTCCCATTATATGGTTTCTTAATTTTGCAAGTGAGGTCCAATAGTGAAAAAGATTTTAATGAGTGTTTTCGTAGTCAATTGTGTCTGTGATGTCTGATTTTCTTATGTATTCGAATGGCAAATTTGATTCAGATACCTATAAAAACTGTTGGAATCATTTTGTGTATCAAAAATCTTTCGTAGTATTTCTTTTTGGCGTTTCTTATTAGTATTTGTTTGTTGTTCTGTAAGTTGTGTTGTTTTTTTACTTCTTGTGACTTGGACTGCATAAAATTATTCCAAAGATGCTGTTTCTTGGAACAAGCATTATTAGCTTCGTTGGTAATTCCGTTTTGTCTTTTTTTGTTTTTGATGATTTTTTTTGGAGTTATAAGGTCCAGAGTTTAATTTATTTTCTTCTCGATATTACGAATTCCTTTCTCAGCTCTGCATAACTGAAAGAAATCAGCTGTTGACTTAAGTTCTATCAACAGTTCAACATTTAACTCCAGAACGTTAGTAAACCTGTTGAGAGTATTCCAGTTTCTCTGTTTTTCTTGTTGATCTTCTCCTATGCTTTTGTTTTGATTATCATTAAGGTCACTTACGTTCAAATAAACTCTATATTGGTCTGACACTTTTGTTTTCAGAACCTCTGTTTCACATTCAAAAAATGAGAAGAAAGCATCTAGAGTTAATTTACTTCTGATCGCTTCTCTTGTGTGTTCGTTTTTTTTTTGAGTTTAGGTTTTAAGTTTGGAGAGCTGACTTTCCTCAGAAAATTTTCTATTTAATTAATCATTTTTCAAGAAATCCATATTTAAGTCCTCACATAGAATGTGATTGTTTTTTGGTCCCACGTTTTTGTCCCAAGTTTTTGAATGTTAATTTATCCGTTTGTGGAGCCTTGTACACAATCGTTACTACAAAACACAAATTTTTTTGAAAACGCATTTTGACGTTAAAACTTGTATATCATTGCTTGCAGAGGTCTTTGTTGTTGCTAATTGAAAATCTTTGCTCGCGAGCAGAGCTGCACCTCCGCCACTTTTTTAGGTCGGTTGCACGTAACAGTATTTTGGAACTTTTTGTTGCAGAGCAGTTGGTTGTTTGAGTAATAGTGCCAGCAAAGTTGGCATTATTTAGTTGGCCTCAAAAGTTGCTATAATTTTCATCGTTGTTTGCAACCAATGATCTTACGTTCTGCAAGAACAGCAGCATAGCTAAAGCTCTTCTTTTCTATTAAGCGCTCTGATGACATGGTTTATTCGCAAACAATAGCTGCAAAAATTCAGATATCTTGTGGTCAAATTATATGGAGTTGAAAAGATTTATTTTTGACCAACAAATTTCAGGTGAAACTTTTACAAAGCGGGGTCTATACCGTGCTGAGGTATCTATACCGACTGAGTTTGTCCCCCCCCCCCAAAAAAAAAAAGTTCTACAGGGCAAATAATAATACCATGCTATTAATTATTAGGGATAATATATACACCAACTAAATAGTGGCATGGAATTTGATTTAAAAAAGTCACTAGACACTATTTTCAGAGAATATTGGGGCTGAGCATTTTTTGATACAACTTTTAATCAAGCACAATCCTTTCATAAGCCCAAGGTCTAAAACTTGGACGGGTAATGAACCAGGGCAAAATCCGAGGTGAAAATGATGTTCAACGGAAATTAATTCAGGAAATGAAAAAAGAAGGAAACACCTTGATCACGTGATGTAGCTACACCTAGTGATTCGCAACATCAACTCTGAAGAATTCAAAGGATCGTTTGTTGTTTACTTGGCACAGAAAACGCCACCCGGGTTGAGTATTTATAACAAAAAACAAAGAAGGGTTTAAACAACTTGTTATCGACAGTTCAGAAATGCATAAAAAGACAATTAGGAGCATTTGAGTTTTAATTAAGATGAACTCCGACGGTTACTTTGTAGGATCTTGTAGGAGTCTAACAAGAAGATTTTGATCTTACAAGATCTCGCAATAGCTTTAGCAATATTATCCGTTATTCCACAATGTGAGAATTCGACTTATCTGTTTCAGACTTTGATTAATACATTCACCTCTAGCATAGATTTACAAAAAAAACTCTAGCATAGTTTTTTGGTAATTAATAGATTATTTGGAATATGTTACTCGAATAAAATACTATTACGTAATCCAATTTGAGAGATGAAATATTTCTGCGAGTATTGCTTTTTTGTTAATCAATTTTGTACCGAGAGATATTGTGCATTCTGTAGATAAAAAAGAATCTAAAAAGAAAGATCTGAGTAGAGTTTTTGCATCAAAAATTTGAGAATTTTTGTCTTTTGATTTTCAAAAAAGGTGGACACTTAAATTTCTGAAGTTTTTCACTTTTTACCCATTTGTTGCCCAAATAAAAAAGTATACAGTTTAGTCCCTCTCTGCTGATAAAGTCTTCGGTCTGAGGTCTGGAAATTAAGTTGACCTAAATCTCGGAAATTAACTAATATTGTGATACTAAGCCTACTTGTGGTGATCATTTGATATCAAGATTTGGTCTAGCATAACTTTTTTTATAAGTCGAGACACAAAATTGGGCCGCATAATCAACCCGGGTAAAATCAGAGGTGAAAATGGTGGTCAATGGAAGTTAGTGGGGCACAGTGGCGTTCTCGGCCGGTGGGAAAAGTCTTCCTGTGAAAATTGTGTTCACAGAAAAGGCAAAACTGTCTCTTTTGAAATCAACTACAAACATACGAATCAAGGAGAGATCAAAAAAGAAGATTTTAAGGCTTTTGTGGTCACGAAGGATCCTGTTAAACACGTGAACAAAATAATGCAATTAGAGTTATTCAGCCGAGATGAGGAAAAACCCAAAACGGAGGTTATTATCAAGGCAGTTCAGGTTGTCCAGAAAGTTGGGTTGAAAAGAAAGGCGGATCAAATTTCGACTTCGTGAGAGATCTTTCAAGAAGTACATACATATGATGAAGAAAATCAGAAAAGAAGAATAAAAGCACTAATAAATCATAAATATTGATCAAAATTAATTATATTGTTTTTTTTTAATATCTATGAATAATTATTTGTCGGAGAAAACACCAGATTTAGTGAGGTAAAACTTTAAATCAATTAAAACTTTTTCTCATCAGCACAGCTTTTGACGCTTATACTTCAGCTTAAAGAATTGTGTTTGTTTTTAACTCATTTTTGAAAAAAAAAGAAATATACGACAAGAATTTAAAAACATAAC